>NC_134214.1:17433492-17743117 GCF_965140235.1 Caretta caretta
TTCAATGGGATCAAGATTTGGCCCTAAGTAAATTCCATTTTTTCAGCTTAGTGTGTGTTGTTTTCCACTGTCAGCGAAAAGTGTAAGTGAATTATTTGTTTCTTTGAACCAGCCAAAAATATCTCTTTCAGTGACAGTGGAAATACTAGGGGCTTGGACAGCTGAGGGCATGATTCCTATAGGCAGGTATAAATGTAATTTGGAGCAGAGGACGTTTCAATTCCTTGAGTGTTGGACAAAGAGGGCACTTGAGCTGGAATTTTAAATTAAGTTAGTGTGTACCACTTTTAAACCTGGTTCAGGTAACACAATTTTAGCCTCAGTAGAGACAGAGATGTGCTCCCAGCTTCTCTTGTATTTTTGTGTAACTGGAAAAAAACAATCGTCTTTGGTTCAAATAATGTTAAGATGGCATTCTTCTACCTAACATCTGATGTTGTGTGCGCAGGGTAAGTGTTCCGTGCAACTCTGGCAACACCATGTTCTTAGCAAATCATTTAGGGTAAGATCCTGACCCCATTAAAATCCCATTGACTTTAGTTGGGTCAGGACATCAACCCTAAGTTTTGGGCAGTGATGTATTTGAATGTGAATTTTAAAGCTCGGTCCAAACAAAAACCCTGGATCTGAACACCCCTAGCTTTGGTGAAATTCAGATCTGACTAGGCATCTTGAGCTGATGTCTAATAAATTTC
Source organism: Caretta caretta (assembly GCF_965140235.1). Lineage (NCBI taxonomy): Eukaryota > Metazoa > Chordata > Testudines > Cheloniidae > Caretta > Caretta caretta. Next base: position 17,434,188 of record NC_134214.1, read on the forward strand.
CAACAGAGGCCTATATATATGATAAGGAGTCAAGGGAAAGGAAAACGTATAGACAACTCTATGGGACAAATTCTGCTCTCACTGTACCAGTGCAAATCCTGCTGGAATCAGTGGTCTTTACCATTACCAAGTGGTACGTATGGCACATTAAGTGGGGTCAGTGGGAGTTGCACCAGTGTAACTGTATACAGAATTTGGCTCAAGGTGATCGTAGGTATTTTGTTATACCAAACCACCAATAGAACAATGTGTCAAACCATATGTGCTCTGCTCAAACACTGCAGTATCCATTTGGGATATAAACTCCCCACACTCACCCTATACCCACACAAGAACCAAAAGATTTTCTCATCTGACAGATAGAAATATAGGACATTAGCCCACAGGAGTTCATTACAACATATATGCCTCATTGGGTATTTTCAGTTTCCTTCCTTCAGTTGTATTCAATTATCTGTCCAAATGGTGCATAACTAGATAGAAAAAGCACAGCTGGGAAGTGCAGATAAAGGATAAAAAGATGAGGAAACTTACTTGAATCTTACTAGATTTTACCCACTATCCAGGAATGTTCTTAAATTTCCCAAAGGTTAATGCAGAAGGAACCTAAACTGCTCCAGTTACCCCTGTGAGAGCCATTAATAGTCCAAAATATAAAACATGCTTTTGAATGACTATCCTGGGATAATATTTGCTAACGTGATGAACCCTGTAGTTTATGTATCTTGAGAACGATATCATGTCTGTCTGTCTCAGAACGTTGTTCTGTCTTAGTGGTGTGAGGTGCTGGCAGAGTTCCAAAAGTAACGACTGAGTCTGTGAAGATGCTATGCCTGCACACACATTCTCCTTGGGCTAAGAACCCCAGGGTCAAGCAAAAACATAACTTTAATTAAATCAAGAGCTGCTCAAAGTTCCTATTATTAAGGTCTCACCTTCTCCCATAAAGGAGAAATTCACCCAGTGTAGAAGCGTTCCATTCCATTTTTGTCTCATCTATGCCCCATATTAAAGACATGAAGAGTTACATAGGGCCTTGTGAGGGCTCGCTACATCCAATGGATCTCCATCTAAATGCATAAATCCTTCTTTAACTGCCCTGCCTGTCCCTTGAGATGAACCATTCTAGAAGTAGTAACTCCTAGATATTAGTCTGCAGTTGCTATGTTTTCAAAGTGCCAATTTAACATAGCAGCAACTGAGCACAGCAGAGATAGGTTCGGAAAAATATTTTAAAAAGGGCCCACAATGGAGTATTGTATGTTAAGGTATTTGTGGGTGTTTGGATTCTGTCATGTGTTGGGTATACAGGACCAGTTTTGAAATGCCTCCTGGATACTAAAGTATATGAAATTTGGATCTTCCATTCCAAAATGTCAATGAATATGGAGTTGTGAGTTACCCTGCTATGGGAAAAAAAAGGAATCGTTTATGAATCAATTTGTCTTCTGAGCCTAGAAAGGCTATTTTTGAATTAGCCTGGAGCCATACCACCTTCTGCAGTGACTTTCTTTAATATCATAAGCTAAGAGTGTTGTGCTGAGTTCGTACTTGTATGAGAGACCTCTGAACGACACCAGCATGCTGCAGGAATTGCTGATGGTGGTTCAGTAGGAGACATTGTCTGTTCAAGTCGTTACTGAATCTGTGCCACAGCATGGTGTTACGAGCACTTACTAGTGGAGTAATCTTTAGGATTGCCAAGTCCAGACACCTAACAGTCATAAATCAGGCCCCCAAAACCATGATATTTACTTAAAAATTGTGACATTTTAAAAACATAAAAAATTTGCAGTTTTTAAAATTTGCTTTATGGTTACTGAGCCTTTAGGATGCATTTGCGTCACATTTTCAAGCTTTTTTCTCTGCAACTAGGAGGCCTTGAATCCCTCTTTTAAAAATTTTTTTAAATGAAAGCTGTGATTCTCACATAGTCTCCTGTCTCCAGGACCTGAATCTTTAAATAAAACACCAAGTATCTCAAGATTTATGATAATATTGTGGTACTGCATCTGTTAAGTGAGCTGTGATACCACTTGTGGTCTATAAAAGATCCCACTGAATTTTTTGTGACGGCAGGCATGTTAACCTCTGTGCTCTTTTCAAACTACAGTTCATGTAAATACAGCAATTCTACCTAATCCCCCACTGCAATTTTAGTGGTATATGGTGTTCCTCTTCACTTCCTGTTCTCTACTGTTGGCTAGTGCTGCTGTGCTCTGTAAAAGAGATGTTTCTTTTAAATTCAGAGGTAACTTCACTTCACTGGTGGCAGGAGTGATGTGTTTGTATGTTATGCCTGTCAGTTTGGTATTAAAGCTCCTTGGGATTATTTGAAACTAAAGGAGATATATGTCCATATACTTTGCAAGAAGTTTTGGCAGATAGCAGAATTTATTCTCTGCTTTATTCTCCATATTTGGAGTCAGTTCTTGGGACAGAGTAGCTTCCTTGGAACCGAGCATTGGTGTGTGGGCTGACATTTCTGGAAGAGGGGATTGCCTGCATGCCGTGGGTGAGCACCTCTGTTTCATGACTGGTGAATATGTGTAAATAAAGCAAGTTATTTAGAAAATACCCAGATGCTGCATAACTGATTTCTCCTCAACTGGGAAGGCCCCAGACATCTGCTGTCCCTTGACACAGTGATGACACTCCTGTCAGGAGTGGAACACGGTGTTGGAAGAAGAAGCAATAATACTACTAATACCTCACATGTATGCACACCCCAAGCATTGACTCATAATATGGAGATTAAAGCAGAATGCAATCCCTCTGCTATCTGCCACAGCTTCTCTCAAGGACTACTGCATAACAAAACTATCAACAGGATTTCTTCAATGACTAAAATCTTGCTTGAATGCTGATAGAAAGAACTTATAAGACTATGTGTAAAGGTGCCATCCAGTGACCTGTGTCATACCATTATAAAGGAGTTAGGAGGTACTTCATGCCACTAGTATGGAGGTCCCTAGATAGACAGGAGCCTGTGGTCAAATGGGACTTGGGTTCCTCCCATAAAGTGGAGAATCCTACTGCAGCTGAGCCCTAATACAGGGAGAAACAAGTATGCCCCTGCTGTTAAGTGGTGTTCTGTTTCTGGCAGGGATAATCCTCAGTAAATGGTGCTGTTAGTACTGTTTATAAAGGAGTAATTATGTCACATGTCATAAAGCAGTGAGATCAATGTGCTGGGTTCCCTACGGTCATGTTTTCTGGAAGCGACCCACCGTAGGAAGGTGGAAGTTAAAGCAGGAAACCATATGATGGTTGTGTGGAGCTGGGAAAGCAGTGAACTAGAGTAGAAAGTGCCTTCATTTTCCCACCACCAACTGCAAAACCCCACTCTGAGTCTAGTAGTAAATGTACAGCTCTAAAGTTATTAACAATTTTTCTCTATGCTGTTTTCAGACTAGAATACAACCCCTTTAGTATCAACTAAACCAGTGGTGGGCAACCTGAGACCTGTCAGGGTAATCCGCTGGCGAGCCGCGAGACAGTGTTTACATTGACTGTCCTCAGGCATGACTGCCTGCAGCTCCCAGTGGCTGCGATTCACCATTCCTGGCCAATGGGAGCTGCAGGAAGCGGCGGCCAGCACGTCCTTGTGGCCCGCCAATAGGAGCTGTGGGTGGCCAGGCCTGCAGATGGTCAATGTAAACACTGTCTCGTGGCGCGCCAGCAGATTACCCTGGTGGGCCGCAGGTTGCCCACCACGGACCTAAACCCTTTCCCCTACAATATTTTATGAAAAGAGGTGATTGGGAGAGGTGATGAACACTTGATAGAGTAAGCACTGCACTTGCATATCAAATCTTGCATGGAGGACCAATGTGCCTGAATAACAGCTTGTTGGTCTGGAGCAGAAATAGCACTTTCTGTAGTGATGACTCTGTACTGTCATTTGCATGAACGGCTATTGGGAACCATTTATGCAGAAAGCTGGAGTGTTTTAAAGAACAGGACAACCATGTAGTTGACTGAAACAACGAGGAGTCTGGTGGCACCTTAAAGACTAACAGATTTATTTGGGCATAAGCTTTCGTGGGTAAAAAACCCACTTCTTCAGATGCCAAAATAAATCTGTTAGTCTTTAAGGTGCCACCGGACTCCTCGTTGTTTTTGTGGATACAGACGAACATGGCTACCCCTCTGATACTGTGTAATTGACTGGTGTTTTTAGAGCATACTGCACTTTTTTACCAACAAATTCCATAGTATACCTGCCCTAATGGAATTTTACCCCTTAATGAATAGAACTTCTTGTTATGAGATAGCTTAGTGCTCTTAGTATTTTCCTCGTTTGGCTTTATTAGGTGCTATCTCCCATAACAATCTGTAAAGCCAATTAGTGGAGAAAATAACAGCCATATTAATCTCTTACAGTAGTGCAAGAAAAATAGTCATAATATAATAGGGAAATTGTTCTAAGTGTGAAAAATTATCCACTTTTTCTATTTCATGTTTCTCAATCTCCAAAATTAATGACTTCCTGAAAAAATAAATATTTATCTCTGTACAAAGGGAGAGATTTTATGAATGCTAAAATGTTTTTAAAAATGCACAAGCTCATAATCCTGTAAAAATCCAACATGTTCAACTGCTGAAATGATTTCTGTGCTTCTGTATCTATGATCAAACATAACTAGAGGCAACCAGTAGATTACCTTAAGATATCTATTGACTAAAGTTATAATTAGGACTTTAAAAGACTGTTCACCAGAGTTGAGAACTTTAATAAATAAGTCCCTTAGCTCTCAAACTTTCTTCTGATGGCTTGCTTTCAGGTGTGGTCACAAGCCTCAGAATAACCATTGTATAGGTTTATGATGAAATGCACGCTCATGGTCCCCCAGTGAAGCAGCATTGACCACATAGTCAAGGTCAAGCTCTGCTCATACCGTACTGTGTGATTGGAAGCATGAATGGGGAATGAGGGACAGCAGTGGAGCGATTGAAACAAAAGGTGACAGCAAAACTTCACTATGACCTATAGGCCAAGAGCCTGGTAATGTAATCCTACAGGATTTCCTACCCTGCAGGGTGAACTCCGTTGAATAACATTGAGTTCCTGTTTAAAAAATGAAAAGGACAGTCCTTACCTGCAGGAGAGGTAGGGTATTAAGACTATAATTCCATACATTTTTTTCCTTCTCATTATCAGAACATCTTAGGTCAATCAATGTGCTATACTCAGGAGAGAAAGCTAGAGGGGAATTATGCTCTGAGCACTGAAATCAACCCTTAAGTATCTCCCCCCTGTAAATTTCCAAAGGAACAAAATAGGGGAGGGAACCAGTAAAAGCCCCCAAATATTCATTTTAAGTGTGGTTTATTTTTTCTAAAGCATCAGAGATACAGAAAAGAAAGGGAGAAGGCATGGTCAACAACATGTTCATAAAAAGTTGAAGATTTAATATTCCAACATACAAGTTTTATGGGCCTCAAAATAGCACGTTTAGGCTTTAAATGTTGCTGTGTTCTCTGTTGATTTTTTTAAAACTTGTTCCATGCCCACTAGCTTTGCAAATTTACATTCTCCCTCTCTCCCCCTCCCCTGCTCTTTCTGTTTTTCATTCGTGTTTGTTCTCCAGGCATGTTTTCCTCAACTTCTACCAGGCCTAGTCATAACAAGCTGAACAAGGCATGAAAGTTCCCAGCCTTATTTTAACTAAATTAACTACACTTATAACCTCAGTGTCAAGGCTCTGAACAATGAAAGCTTGCCACTGAACACATGAAACAAAAATGAAATTAGCCAGCAGTAGGCAACTACAAACAGCTGAGGCATTCAATTGTTAGCCATTTGAAGGATTAACTTCTAAATCATGTAGAGCTCCCTTGGTAGTTTAGCTAGTTGGGCACTCAAGGGTATATAAAAACACACTTTAAAGTAGAAATGCATTTCTTCACCTATAAAACAGAGATTTACTGGCAGACTGTGATATTATTAATACCGGATTTTTTTGCCATCATCTATGGTACTTAATCACACTTTCTTTTACTTTCTCCATACACTTTTGTGCTGGGCTCCAAAAGAGAGACAGTGTATATGGACTGTGTATTTGGAGATGGATGATACCATTACCAAGAAATATATTTTAACAACTTGCATTTTAACAACTGCCTACTCTATGAAATCCTTATATGTGAATTACTTTCTCCTACTAAGGTTTATCCACCAGATGAACTGAATATTTCACTGGTCTTAAAAGATTTTTATTTGATTGTTACTCCACTAATAATTAAGGAGAATGCCCCCAAATCTCTTTGCTGCACTGAAAACTGCAATGTGCCAATAAAAATATATTTCTAGTGAGCTTTGGTACAAGTTTTCTCTGGTTAGTACATTACAAAGAGTCACTAAGGGCCCATTCAGAACTACAATAAAGGAGACTCAAATTATTGTGGTTATATGCCCGTTTAAAATTGTTTCTATACAATACGAGAACATTGTCATGAACCCGTGGAATTTTCATAGGGAAAAATGTCTCCAACTTCTTTAATGATTCATTGAGACAAGAACCTGATGCTCCCATATAAGTGTTTAATTAGAATGATGAATTTTATGGGAATCATCTTTTTTTTAATGAAAAGCATCTGACAAAGATAGCTACTTTTTCTTTGCCTAACATAGATTTGGTAATGGAACCACTGAATCTACCAATCACATATGTGTTTGTGTGTGGGTATATAATTTGCAGAAGGATTCCAGATAGAGCTCATTTTAGAAAAAAAAGCTGAAATAAAGGAAAAAAAAATGTAGAATCACCAAGAAAACCTAAACAAATAAAGTGCAAACAGAGAGTGACAAGCACACTCAGCCTCTGGATTGGTTATGGATGAGACGACAAGTATATGATGAAATTAATGACCCTCTGTCAACTTTTTAGATCTCACTTTTAAAGAGAATGGACCAAAAATCAATAGCCCCCAAACCACTAGTACTCCAGTGAACCAGTTTATCATTTATCTTACTGCTGGCACTCATATAGAAAGTGCAGCCAAGCACAGCATAGAACTTTCATTGGTAGTCATCATTACATGCAATGTTTGAACACTCCAGTTAAAGGTCAAAGGTGTGCAGTACAGCTTCTTTGAGAAGTACCTATTTGAAAGTACCAATATCTGCGCACAGCTTATCCATATCCACAAGCTTATTTTTTTGCATACATGTCACATTTTCCTTTCCTCAGGGGTTTACCTGTTGGCTAAAGCGGAAAGAGAAGAAGTGCAACTATACTACAGCAGTCCTGATAGTACAGCCAGAGTTAAGGTTCAGTTGGTGTTTCCATTATATGCCACGATTCTCAAAATATTATGTCTCAGCTATTTCCAGTGGCACCGGGCTGAAAATCACTGGCATATGAGCTGACAGCTCTGATGAAATTGGTTCTTTTCCCTAAAAAAAGTTTTAGTGCCATGTCAAACATCTGGTTTTTAAATGGGTATTTATTTTAACAAGTTCAAGACAGAAACTAGTGGAATTTAAAATATATGTATCCTGTGTAACTTTGCAGGTAGCTAGGCTTGAAAGTAAGCGTAGCTTTTTTGCCAGAGGGGATAGCTTAGCATCAGGTTCAGAAAACATGTGTCAAGAATACCTTAGTTTCAGATATGGAAAGCCTATTATTATCACTATTTTTTATTTGTTTTACAGTAGCACCTAGAAGGCCCCAAAGTGAGATCTGGACCCCCTTTTGCTAGGTGTTGTACATATACATAATAAGATACAGTCCTCGCCCTGAAGAGCATACAGTCTAAACAGAAAAAGACAGTCAAACGGTGGGGAAAACAAGTATCATTATTGCCCTTTTATGGATGGACAGCTGAGGCACCAAGTCTCAGATACTCAAAGGTATTTAGGTTCCTAAATTCCATTGATTTCATTGGAAATTAGGAGCCTGAATACCTTGTGAGGATCTGGGCCCAAGAGAGTAAGAGTAACATTTTCAAAAGCACCTAAGTGATTTAGGAGCATCAGTCCCATCAATTGTTTTCATATAGAAAGTCTGCAGCAAAGCTGAGAACGGACTCCTCATTTCCTGAGTCTCAGCCCAGTGTGTTAGTCTTTCAAGACTCCCTGGAACTGCAAGCTCAAATCCCAGGAGGGCTGACTCAAGCCTTCGTCCTTTCAAGGCAGATCAGTTGAGTTCTGTCCACTCTGTAGTGTGTTTGTGTATTTCACATTAGACTTTATAACGGGAAGTCCTGCCTGCTGTTTAAGGACAGTAAGGATTTCATTTTCAAAACGGCTTCTACCAGGCTTCCTTCTGAGTGCGCGCAAAGTTGTACAGCCACCTACATGCAACTGCTCTTTGCAGAGGAAAACAACTGCTCGTGCACCTTCAACAGTGGTACCTTCACATGTGCAAGTGTTAGAATTGGCAAGCTTGCAGGTGGTAGATTATTAAAAGTGCAAATGTGTGTAAATGTGCAGTGTAAATGCGCATATATGTGTGTGCTCAATTTTACATGTGCATGTGTACAGGATCTAAAAATATAACTCTTAAGACACCAAGGTTCTTTTTGCAAGAATTGGGAGGAGTTGTCCTTGGATAAAATATCCCCTGCTAATAGTGCTGTGAAGCATGCTGTGTTAAAGATGGCTGCTGCCCTCCACTGCCCCAGAGAAAGCTGCATTTCATTGGTGGTGTGTGTTTGTATTGATCTCTATCGATATCAGTTTATCTGTCTGTGTGTTTATGTAGCATGTGTGCCAGAGAGAGAGAGTCTGAGAGCTTTAGCATGAAAGGCAGTATGTAAATATAAGACTTTATCTTAGCAAAACCAAAAAAGATATTGGTTGTAGCTAAGTTATTTAATTTTAAAGATTTGCTACTGAACATAAAAAGTAGTTACATTTCAGGACATTTTATTTCTTTTAACTCTAAAATGGCAACTGCTTCCCAAGGATTTGATTGTTGCAGGAAAACAACATCCAATGATGATGACAAAATGGACAAACTGAAGCAAATCTGGACAACAAGAAGGGTTATATCTATTTTAAAAAGCGTAATGTAAGTGTAATGAAAGACGTGGCCAAAAGCATCTCTACTTCATTCTCTGGGGTTCCATTCTCCCGTGAATAATAATATAGCATCATACTTGACCCATATGGGCTATTAGCCAACAAATCACTTACACACATGCATGACTTCAGTGGGACTACTCATGTGCTTAATGGTACACATATACTTAAATTCTTTGCTGGATTGTAGTCTTATTAGGGGATGTCAAAGTAGTTTAAAAAGTTTTACAAGTTCCATTATCCCCATTTTGCAGAAGACAAACCTAGGCACAAAGAGTTCAGGGGATTTACTTCAAGTCACACAAGAAGTTCCACTTTTATTTCTGGCATCCTGATGCAATGGCATTGTGGGCCTAACTTTCAAAATGACAGGAGGCCAGGACTACTCGCATAAATACATGTGCAGTTGTGTGGCTAATCCCACAGTTGTCAAAATGGAATATTTGCATATGCATATTGAATATAAGCAAAATCAAATGACATGTTAGGGACAAATGCATGATCTGTATAAAACATTGCAGGCACATTTTTGGCACACATCTCCAGGCTTCTGCCTTGCTGAAAATCAAGCCTTCAACTTTCACATGCTGATGTATGGCATGACGTGAAGACACAAATATCAGCGATGGGAGTGGATTGGAGTCACTGCCAAGGCTGAAGGAAGTGAAAACACACCTATAAGAGAAGGGCTATTGCACCCATGACAGATTTGCATTTCTTGAACTGTTTAAATAATTATTTTATTCTACGAGAGAATAGTTTACTAAACAAATGTGGTGAAATACTGTTTAGATTTTGAGTAGCAAAAATGTGCTTGACACTGCACATGCCTGTAGGAAGTCATAGATTTTGACTTAATGGGCTCAGATTCTAAATAGAGTGATAGCAAAATTCATACCCATCATACAGTGGGAGAGTGGAGAGTGGAAGGTTCCATATCAAAACAGTGGTCACTGGAGTTTAATTCAATTCCACTGGAGTCAGTGGCAAACTGCCATAGTTGTTAAAGTGGAGGGTGGGTCAATCCTTGGTCATTAGGATTTTTTTTTTTTTGAGAAATGCAACATGTCATCTTAGCACTGGAAAAAAAAATTCCGTCAGTAGGAATAAAAAAGCAAGCAACATTTAAAATATTCAGTTGACATTTTTTCCAGCATATTAAACCCATATTTTATCCTGAAGAGTGAATGGAGACTCTTTAGTCACACCTATCAGATCCTTTGTTTTTTTGTACAATAGTGTTTGATACCAGAACTGTGCGCTTACATTATGTGTTCTTTCAAATTGAAAAGGTAATTTGCTTCAAATAGAACAATTCTCGTGTTAATAGCAACCATTTGAAGTGCACCATTCTTGGCTGGTTTCTGAAAGTGAACATGCCAATGTGTTGAAAATACATTGAAATAATGTGTTCAACAAAAATTCTTATTGGTATTTTTTGGCATTTTGTTTCACAAATAAACAAGATCATTTTTTGGTAAAAGAAACTAGGGTAGCACTGCTGTTATTAGCTGAAGGGTTTGTTTGGTTTTGTTTACCTTGAAAATTAGCCAAATGAGTGTCAATGTGGCAGGAGTTTAATTCCAAAGAATAGCTGATAATTTGCAGGACTAGAGATCTATAAAATGTAGTTCTGATTTTGTCATCAGATTCATGTATGCATGGCTCCCACAGCAGTTAATAGAAGCCGTGCAGAGTTTGGGCATGTTTTCACTCATTCCCATAGAAAAAAGAGAGAGAGGCTCAAGTGGCAAAATTCCGATTTTGAGCCCCCCAAATTCAGCACCTGTTTGGATCTGTGGTTGTTGTTTGGCTTATTACAGGGCTTGATCCAAAATCCCATTGACTTCAGTGTGCTTTGGATCAGGCCCACGAAGAGAAGGGCCATCCAGAATATTTGGCTCCACTACCAAACATTCCTAAAGTTCAGGGCTGCTTTGAGCCAGGATTTTGGGTTGGGCCAATATATCGAAGAGGCCACTATTTCTTCCCCTACTTCTTTGACCAATACAAGGATAAAAGTATTTTGTTTATTTAGCTGTGCTTTTCTGTTTCACTTAATAGAAACTGTGTCTTTTAAAACTGGCAAAAGGTCTGTAGAGAACATTAAAAGCTAGGCTAAGAAGAATGAAAACTCTGAGTCAATTTAACAAACTAAACCTTGGGTTCCTATTTCAAATGGATTACAACACACGCATTTTAATTGTATGGGTCAAACCATGATCCCCTTACTCACACTGATGCGACGACACATGGTGAGTTTATTCACCTTGTGTAGCAGGTCACAATCTGGCCCTGAATTAACTAAAAACTATTCCACATCCTCCTGTACACACAACTCCCACTGGATTCAATAGAAGCTATGTGTGGATTGTGTGTAATTGGACCCACTATAATTAATTAGCATCTGCATCTCCAAAGAACAGTTGGACTCCTAAAGGAATGCTTCCCATGTCTTAAATCAGGGGGACCTAGCTATTTTACTGCACATTGCCTAGTGTTCTCGCTCTTTGAAATAGAACATTGAACATGTTGTGTATATTATGACTTAAAAGCTTCACCGGAGCTGCATTTCTGAGAGTTGTATTCAAGCTGGAACTGTACCGCAATTCATCATATTAAACTTCATTTGTTGGAAGCCTTACATTGGAGTATGGGCTCGGTCTCTTAAGCAGTGCTTCATATCTGTATTCCTCACCAATAGCACCACACGCCACTGTCCTTTTATTTCTCTGTGGCTGATGTAGATACTGTATGAATGGTGTGTTGCTGCATCAGGGCTGGTGAGCCTCCCCATCCTGGTGAAAAAAATTAGTCTACTATAGCAGTAAACAGAAATAATAATAAAGTGTCCCTGGTTCTAGCTGGTGGTGTGGAATGGAAGGAAAGAAAGATATAAACATGAATCATGATGTGAGATACTATTGCTCAGGCAACTACTTCAACATCTGAGTGCACTGAGGCAGAACAAAGGCTTAAGAATATTCGTAGGACCCTTAAGAGACTTGTAAAGACGTTGCAAACTTGTCAGTCAGCCGGAGCTGCAGGAGGAAGGAAGGATGCTCTTTGAGGGGTTCGCCCAAAGACAACTGATGTGTCTCAGCCTTGGTATAGGTAAGGTGGCTTCCAGTTGAGGTGAACTGCTTTGGCTAAACCTGGTTAAAAAAACAACCATATGTTTAATACAAGAAGCTGTCGAAGGTGAAAAGAATGGCTAAGTAAGTGAGTGGGACACCATTAATCTTGGTTTGTTTCAGCACTACATCTTTAGCTGCTGAAGAAAAAAAGCCTTGCTCCTAGCTCATAACCTGAGTGTTAAAACTGATGTCCTCCCCATTAGGGCCTGTAAACTCATTAGCACATGGCAATTTATCCTCTTTTATTTCTTCTCAATTATCCTATCATCCATTGTATCTGGATCTGATTACCCTTTCCCAGAGTCAAACATTATCTTGTAAATCATTTGCTTTAAGTCTAAGCCTGCCATTGCATTGCCCAGGATTTGCTTAGGCAGGTAATAAATCAATTAGCATTAAACTTGTGGCGTCATCAATTTTCTTTCCTTGTGACTAGAAAAAGGAGTATCTGAACCTTGCTTTGCCATATCAAATTTCCTTACATTGTCCATACTGAGATTGCACTCTGTTGTTAAAATCCCCAATGTCAATACATTTAGCACTGAAGTGAAGAGGAAAGGTGTTCAGGGAAACCCCCATGGTTCTGAGTCAGTGGGTTTGGATCAGGCCCTGTGTGAGAGCATGTAGCCCAATCGACTCCCTGTCCTGATTGGGGGTTGGGGTGCGACTGTAAAATAAATATTAAGTAATAATTACGATGGTCTGAGGCCTGAGACATCATAAATAAAGCTAGGTTTATGTCACGGAGGTCACAGAAGTCACAGAATCTGTGACTTCCAGAGACCTCCATGGCATTCTCTGCTTCAGCCCCAGGAGCTGAGGGACTGGAGCTGGCAGCCAGCGGGGCCCCGGGAAGGTTCCAGCAACAGGCAATAGCCTCCTCAGGGTCCCCCTGCAGGGTTCCAGTGACAGGCAACAGCCTCCTGAGGGTGCCCTCTGCAGGGTTCCAGCGATGGGTGACAGCCTCGTGCGGGGAAGTGAGGAGGGGAGTGCCTGGGGGTGTCCAGTTTTCTCTTTGGGAAATATGGTCACCCTGCAGCTCCCAGCAGCCATGGACAGAAGGGGTACCCCACAGTTTCCAACCACCACGGTGATGGGAGAAACCATGGAGCCACAGCAGCAAAAGTCACAGACAGGTTGCGGCTTCTATGAATTTTTATTTATTGCCCATGACCTGTCCATGACTTTTACTGAAAATAATCATGACAAAATCTTAGCCTTAATCAGAACTGTGCAAGTAACATTATACATACCTATCTGATGTTGGGACAGATCCGTTGATGTGTGAAGGCAGCTTTGCCTTGCTCTGCTGACACACAGTGGCTCCAAAGCCCCCTAAACGGGTATAAAAGAATCTTTTGTAAGCACAGGGAAATCCTTGAGTGACACAGAACTGACATAACAGCTCCTATATCACTCCCCTTCCTGCAGGTGATGCAGATGGCATGGCTGAGGTATCCCTTCACCTGAGCAATCCTCAGCTGCTATAATGGGAGGCACAGGTTGGGTCTGAGGACCAGCATGGCACAGATATGTCAGGACAGGGGAAGACACAAGTGCCTTAAAGCCACCTGTACAGCATCCTACTCCTAACTTGTGGCAAGTATCTTGTGGCTGGACACCATGGTTTAGCCCATTATATCTACAGCAAGTGCTGGCAATGTTTATTAGTTGAACTGGGGGCAACTGAGAGTATAGTAAAGAGAAAGGAAACATTTCTTTTACACTTTGTATATAATGTATCATGGTGAAAACAGGAATAATACTATACTCATTGTATAGACTCATCTACAATGTACCATACACACCATAGTCTATTCAGTCTCCTATTTTTCTAGTAATAAATAGAGCATACATGGTTGTGTGGTGCAGATTAAAAGTTTTAGCAGCATTAGTTTAACAAGTTCTAGGCACAAACTAGCTGAATGTGAAATCTATCCATAGCTACATCTTTGCTAAGGAATACCTGATGGTTTGGTGTAATACAATGGTGTCACTTAGTTCACTCTGTGCTAAGAAAGATTGCCAGCTTGAGAGGAATTCCCCACTTTGAGCGTAGAGAATATCTCTCCATCTGGTAGAATCTTTCAAAATGGAAGAAACTTTTAAAGTTTAACTGGGGTTAGACTGGCATGAATTTGAAATGGCTGCTTTATTCAAGGAACCACAAGTGATTATCTTACATGAAGAATGATAAGTGTTGATGCCACCCTACATGCTCATGTGTCCTGTGTATGTTCACATTTTTAGCAGAATTATTTTAGAGACTTAAATTTTTGTATTGGTACCATTTTCATATTCCTCTGTCTGCAAAGTCATGCTGCCTTAGTATCATGAGTCCAACTATCCAGGACTTTGGAAGAGAGTAAAAAAGATAACTAGTTCATTTTATAAGCAAGTGATCTAAAAATACACAGTCAGACTTGCTTAGCCATGATGACTCCATACTTCAGGGCTTAAGCCAACCTCTAACTGTTGGAGGTTAGGAGAAAACCTGTCATCCTAGAACTGCCTATGGCTGGGTTTCTTGCATCTTCCTCTGAAGCAGCTGGTACTGGCCACTGTCTAGATGGGACAGATGGACCGCAGGTCTAATGAAGTATGGCATTTCATGTGTTCCTATGCTACCGTGTGGACCGGGTTGATTACAAACAAATCAGGCTTAGAGGTGAATGACAGACACACTTGAGAGTCATTAAATATAGGTTTCAGAGTGGTAGCCGTGTTAGTCTGTATCAGCAAAAATAATGAGGAGTCCTTGTGGCACCTTAGAGACTAACAAATTTATATGGGCGTAAGATTTCGTGGGTTAGAACCCACTTCATCAGATGCATGGAGTGAAAATAGAGGAGCAGCTATAAAGCAGCCCCCATCCTTTCATGTATTTATACCTGCTCCTGTATTTTCACTCCATGCATCTGATGAAGTGGGTTCCAACCCACATAAGCTTATGCCCAGATAAATTTGTTAGTCTCTAAGGTGCCACAAGGACTCCTCGTTATTTTTATTAAATACAGGGAGACCAATCTTTGTTGGTTGCCATTCCTATAGGAAAGTTCTTCTGCCCTATGCTTAGTTTCAGGGTGGAAATTCAGATGGCTATTACTGTGGCTTACGTTTTGGTATTTGTTTCCATGACCACAAACAACCATTATTGAAAACATACAGTAGGTTGTAAGAAATCTTTAAAATTGAAGCATGATTTAATCATTGTAAAAGTGATGTAGGGCCTGATCCAAAGCCCATGTTGGTCCATGGAAAAATTTACCTTAGTGGGCTTTGGATCAGATCTCAAAACTTTAAAATAAACTATATATATATATGAGCTCATCCCCAAAGGGGCACCCCTTTCACCAGGCATTTGAGTTTTCATTACTGCTGTATGTCTGCTGTTTCCCCTTGGAGTAGACTGACTTGGTTTTCATTGAATTGCAGGTAAATGGACATGTACTAATGTCAGTTTCTTCAAACACTTTCTTCTCCAAAGCAGTGTATTACATCATTTCTTTCTTTTAAAAGTACTCCTTTTGCCTACTGAACTGATTGACTGCATGGCACTGCAATAGCACCTTCTACCTGAAAGTCTCAAAGTGCTTTACAAAAGATGAATGAATTAATCTGCAGAACATCCTGTCTCAGTCCTTTGTGATAGGTGTTGTTATCCCCGTTTTATAGAGAAACTGAGGCACTAAGAAGATGAATGACAAGGTCACACAGGAGGTCTGTGGCAGAATTGGGTATAAAACTGAAGTCCTGATTTTCAGTCCTGTGATATAACTATGGAACCATCCTCCCTAATACATGTTTATGTCCATCCTAATGCAAAATAAATGAGTGTAAAAGAGAGACCAGGGTTCTCTTCTTCAGTGTTAGGACTCTAAATAGGATTTCATTGAAAGTTTTCATTAAAACCACTGGGGATTCCAAATATGAAGCATTTCCTGGGACTCTTAAAGGTCATTTCTTGAACACTTTCTTCTAAGTACATATGACAAATTATTCCCTTAGCACAATAAATGATACACAACCCCTTTAATTATAATATAGCACTCAATATCTTGAGACATTCCAACGTTTCCTATGTATCCTACACATTTCATTACAAGGAAAGGTTGAGCAGAATTAAAAGGGTGACTTTACACAAGGATTGATAGGTTACTTGTCCAAAAGGGGAATTTGCAGTACAGGTGAACACAAAGGAAACCCCAAACAAGTTTTGATTGCAGAGGAGACTGGGATAAGAGAGTTTTTATTATCAATTGCTTTTAGCCTTATTTACCATCAGGCTATCTTGCCACAAGCATGCTTTTTAGTTCTGACAACTCTGAATTATGACCATTGTGGGATCCTATCTCATTAACTGGAATGGGAGAATAAAACATCAGACAATCATAAAAATAATTTGGCACTGTGAAACCACTTAGGAGCAGCTGTCAAACAGGTTGGAAGATAAAGTTCTGAATAAAAAGAATAGAGAGAGGTGCAAAGTCCTGCCATATGCTTTCTCTGCATTATAGACTCCTTAATAATATGAAGTGCCCATGTTTATGCAGAATAGGCCAGACACTCCATATATGATATTGATTATGCCTTAACCCCAATTTAGTAAAGACACACTCCTCCTCTTCCTAATCAGATGTTGCAGAAGCAGTTTTCTGAAAATGTCCCTAAATGCCAAGACATATTTTATCTCTGAAGGCTGTGGCAGGAGATAGGGCTTTGTCTTGCTTGTTGTCATGGCTTGGAGCCCAGTTTGAGGACAGCAAGGCCCCTGTGGGGCTCTTCTCCAGCAGTTTTCATCCAGCAATTCAAAAACATACATCTTTATCAAGCTGTTGTTGTCAGACAACATTAGATAATTAATAGGCCATTTGTCAGCCTGCACAAAACATGTTAAAATCCCAAACACAATCAGGATAAATATAGTTGCCTGCTCTCGGAAGGCTTTTTGTTCTGTCTTGCAGTCATTGTAGGCAGATATTTACTATTAAACGAGACTCATTATTAATCACATCTAATGTTAATTAATTAAACGCATGCATTGAGGGCTCCCTGTGACTTTCAATTGTTTTAAGAAGCTAATTGGTAATTTAGCTGTTTGCATGGAAGTTGCTGTTTCTTTTTTGGTTCACGTTGACTTTGTCAACTTAGCAAAATATCTTCATTTAAAAATACTGTACTCACAAAATGAGTAGGATTTTAGCACATCCTCCCATTAAAGATATGCCCACACCTAAACTTGCTCAAAGTTTTGGGGTATTGAATCCAGAGATTTAGTTCAAACACAGCTCTAATATCAGCAGTGCCAACATTAGGGTAGGTACCTAGTTGCAGAGACCCCTGGGGCATTAAAAGGCTCAAGAGTTCAAGCAAATGGGAGGAAATGATGGCATTGCCATACTATCCAAGTGGAGCCCAGTGGCACCTATTGCAGATGCCAACCAGCTGGGAGTGGCATAACAGCTCTGGATAACTTTATAACTAGCACCATTCCTGATCATTAGGAGGATTGTGGCAGATTGATGATTGCCAATATTGCTGTTTAAAAAAAAAGGAAGCCTGTATATTTTTGTCCTGATTCTCTGTAGACCTGCACTTTGTCTAGTCCTTTATATCTGTGCAAAATCAATGCCAGGTGGGTATCAAATGATACCAGATTTCATTTGGTTACATTTTGTACCCAGTTTGCACTGGTGTAACTGACTACCAAAGGAGAAGGGCTTTAGAGAACCAGACCCTTAAAGATGACTTTATTTGAACTGTATTTATTTCTTGTGGAGAGGGATGAAATGCAGAATTTGCCAAGCGAAGTTAGATAAAATCCACGTGGAAGTCCACAAGGCATAGCATTGTGAGGTTTCTACAGACATTTTGCTTGCAAAATTCCTAATGACTTGAATGGATGGTGCATGGGTACAAGGGTTGTATGATTTAGCTCAAGCGCTCCTACAAGCTGCCAGGCTGTCATGTATTTGATATAAGTTTTGCCATTACATTTTTCTTAATGCATCTTTTGCATTATATGCATAAAGTGTAATGTGTGTGGTGTTACAATTGGCAGCGTAGGGTGACACTGTGACTAAGATGACAGCACATACAAGAGTTTAGGTCGCAGAACAGTGAAAAACTGTTTACTGGAAACTTTTGTTTAATTATCTGATCCTGTAAACCCTTTTCAGGCAGAACTTCCATTAAAATCAACAGGAATTCTGTGCATAGAGAACTTACAAGATTAGTCCCAAGCATAGCTTGTATAAATTGTCTTTCCTTTATGAACCAGTCACATAACTGTATTTGGTGACATAAGTCTATAGCATGTATGAATCATTTAAAATAGTGAGTAATACAATCACCCATTAAGACATAATTATGTAGGTGACATATTCATATCCAAATCATCTAACTGCACTCTGCACTCTCCTCTTTGCTGTGTCAATATTTGCATTACCAGCCCCTATTTCTGAGCGCCTCTACATTGATCTTACATTTATTTTGGCATAGAACATGGAATACAAGTTTTTACCCTAGGAGAGAATTTGCTTTAAAAATAATTATGATTGTTTTTGACTTTGAGAAGGCCTGAGATACTCTTGGGAAAATCCTGTCCTGATGTCCTGTCTAATATGGAGTTATTTTGGAAGAGTTATTCCAGAATGACTATTTTGGATTAGCTCCATGTGTGGGTACTCTTGTTCCGTAATGAATGTCTTTTTCCAGATTAATCCACTTTGAAAGCTAACTGCACATGAAGTTTTTCAGGAATACTTGTTGCACTTTAAATTCACACTCTACCTTAATTCAAATTAACTTTCAAGTGTAGACAGATCCTTACTGGGAGATTCTGCGTAGGTGGTAATGGAATAGGCTTGGCTGCATGTATTTTCAAGGGACAGCCTGTTCATGCTGGGCAGAATGGCACACTGTGGATTGGGAGAGATCCATACCAAGTGGAGACCCTCCACGTGCACATTTGCCCTTACCTCCTCCAGCCTAAGCGGATCTGAGTGGAAGGACTCAGTGATGTTTAGACAAGACTGAGGAGAATGCATATTATCCCCTTCTCTCCGCCACCCTTATATCCAGCAGAGCTCACAAAGGAAAGAGAATATAGATTGGGTTTATGTTACCTTTCCTTCAGAGCACCCTCCACAGTGGGGACACCTGTTTATGAACTGCCTTCTGCATAGAGCTTCCACACCAACGACCTGGCCTCCTGAATCCCTGGGGATCTGCAAGGCCTTGGTGCATGTCCAGAGCCTGTGCCATGTGGCAGTAAAACCTGCTGCCTGGCAGAATTGCAGGATTAGGGAGAGGCCATGACCCAGTCACTACTAGATGCTTCTTAATGCTGCTCCAAAATGGAGCAGCCTGCACACTCATTTAGCACATGATACAAACTTCAGCATTCAAATTACCCATCTGGGCCCTGGTCACCCTCACTAGCTAGCTAGCCACCTCCGTGGGCTTTGATTCACCAGAGATGATGAGAGTGGCCCCCCTTTCTTATAACAGTCTTGAGTAGCTATTCTTCTCTGTAATTTCACAGATGCACTAGCAGAGAACAGGCCACCTCTGCCCCCTTCTACTCCAGGGCATTGGTGAAACATATGGGAGGATATGGTCCATGGTATTTGCTGGCAATTTCAGGCCATTAAAACAAATTCTGTTAACTTCTTCTGTGACCTTAACAAAAGGGCTTATCGCTAAGGAGCTCTTAGTTAGGCACCTAAATAAGTTGCCAGATTTTCACTTCAGAGAACCTGGCCCCAACTGTGGGCGCTGAGTACTTTTGACAGTCTGGCCCTAGCCCTTAATTTTTTATTCTTTGTCATTAATTTATACATACACTCCAAAGCATGTGTTCTCTCTCTCTCTCAACATACAAGTGTGTGTGTGTATATATATACATATATACACACACACACATAGCTTCTGTTTTTCAAGATTTACTAATTTCATTTTTGGGTGGGGGGTTATTTTTAATATTTTTTAAGTCTTATGTAGATGACCAAATCTTTCTCTTTGTATATATTATCATGAGTAATCTAGTACACTTTAATGTAGTACCATTTAAAGTGCATTAGGAAACCTTTAGTGCACACCAGCAAGGTCTACATGGACCAATTAATGCAGTACATCTTAGTGCGCTTTAGAAATCAGACCCCTGCAGTCTGCTTTACTGCTCTGTGTAGACAAATCCTTAAGTACAAGTAACCATTTCCACTGTTTTCCTGGTGTTTATTGGGTAAATACAAATTTCCTATTTTTTTTTTTTGCATTGAGAATGTTTTATCAGTGTTTATTGATTAGAACTGAAAATCAGAAGCCTGATATAGATAGCTACACACACACACACACATGCGCACACATGATGCATGTATGCATATGTGTACACACATATATATATATATTTCACAGACCTATATTTATAAATATAATTTGTGTGGGCAAAGTATTTCCTGCAGAGATACACAGAGAATAAATAGCTCATGCACAGTATAACTGCAGAATTTAAATTGTTTTATTCCTGCTGAAGTGCTGAGGTTGAATTATATGGAAGGGGGAGTGATGACTGAACTGAAAAATATCCTTTAGCTAACAAAGACTTGAGTTGGATTCCAACTAAACCATTTTCAGTGTCATTAGAGAAGCTTGTTTGGCTGAAAACACAAATGTCCTATGAAGCTGAAATGTATTAAATGTAATAAACCCTGCATTAGGCTTCAATTAAATATATTTTATGGGCATTTCTGATGAACACATGAAGTCTTTGGCTTTTGAGAGAGATTGGTTGTCATATGTGTCTGTAGCTTAGAATGCTGAGTCTTTGGAAGTGTACAGACCTCACTTGTTTAGGGCATGTGGCTCAGGAAGCAATGTGATTGACCATGTTGGCTAGAGGCATTATCTGCATCTGGTAGTTCTTGGAGCTCTCTGTGTGATAGAAAATGAACACTTCCTCCTGACAGCACAGCGTGGCTTCTTCCACTGTCTGCCTTAGCACCCTTTTTGTCATCTCTCCCCCTCTTTCCCCCCCATGAAGATGTAAGCTTGCTGTTGTCTAAAGGGGAGGTAAAGGTTTTTCCCTGGGATGTTAATTTCAAGGCTGAATGGTTTCCAGTCACTAGGCCTTGCTGGAGGTATCATTCAAGACTTGCCGACAGGCAGCAGGGGACCATTTGTCTCACCTGCAGGCTACATGGCTTTAGGAAGACGATGAGAACTTTCTGAAGGCTCTAAATCTGCACCTGCATGTCTCTAGCATTGCTTTGTTTATCTTTTAATCCTTTGCCTGATTTTCTTCCTAGTGGTATGTGTTTAAAAAAAGTGATAAACTGTGTATATCCAACACAATCTTCAGAAGATTCAGGCTTATGTTTTTAAGTAGGTTTAGGCTACTGTTTTGAGCAGGAGATGTAATTCAGAAATAATATTTGTATTGGCTCAGGGCTAGCAAATATACAATCAAGATACAAACCAGAAACATTTTCTTTCAGGCTGTAATGCTGCTTTAGGAGGAAGAGCTATTTTATGCTCCAGAAACATGAAGAAGCTTCTCTTATCCGAATCGTAAAGTTGTGAAATTCTCTTTCAGACAGAGGAGAGAACAAAGTTACTGAAACAGTGTTGAAACATGCTGTTGTCTCCTCTAGCGTAAATTTCCTGAGAAAGGGGTGAAAAGCATAGCAATAATCATATCCATTGAGAAGAAAGATTATGGAATAAATTCATATTTAAGTTTCCACCTGCTCTAAAACAGCAAGCTCTTTAGCCGCCATAAGTCTGAATTACAACTAAATTATAAAAGGACACAAAAAATACTTTTTACACCAAAACACAAGTTCACTGAATCACGGAATTATTATGTAGTTGTATCTAATGTTGATCCATAAGGGTACACCGTCTGTTTCCATACAGACTTTGAAACAAGCATACCTACAGTTGGGTAATGAAAGATTCAAGGCTACCTAGATTCTAAAAAACATGAAACCATTTCAAAACAAGAAATAATTCTAAAGAAAATTTGTATTAGTTTGATTGATTATCTTATTTTAATCCATATTAAAGCTTTAAGTCTTTAGGTGTGGCTCTTTAGTTCTAACATCTCATAAATTATGGCTATAATGAAGCAGTCATTTATCCTGAGCTGATGATAAATGGCTTGCCCTAGGAGGAACTAAAGAATAGGCAAGTAGATCATTTTCATATTTGGTGAAAACAATATTAAGTACCCAGACCTCAGTGATTGCCCTAATAAATGAATAATCTGAGGTGAGGGGCTTGGCAGTCAGTGTAAAAAATAACCTGAGCTTTCTCTGTCATTTGTCAGGCTTTGCTATGACAGCATGCATTATGGGTAAATGAGCAATCAGCAAGAACTATGTTATGGCTGGGATGTTTTTGAGAAATTTATCATATGTATTGCTTGGTACTTTTAAGACCTTAAGGCTTAATGGCTATAGTGCATGACTGCTAGTGAACATAGTTCCTATTTACCATCCTATGCTTCATTTACATGGGATCCCCTCCCCCCCCCCTTTTTTTAACTTACTATGTGAGTGAACTTCAGTTAGTATTGTTTCCCAGACCTACTTTCCCTGACACACTTTACTCTGGTCTTACCAGCTCTGTGTTAATTATAATACTCCAGTGCAGTTTGACTGCGGAATTTGGAAGATGCCAAGACAAATGAAGTAGTTATGCCACTAGATATGAGCTAATCTTGTTACACGCAGACAGAATGTGTAGGCATAAAACCCTGGGGCATGCCAGAAGTCTAGTAAATGCTCATCTGTGCTACTTGAGTGTTTTGGGGAGTTAGCAAGTACTACTTCTTAATTAACCTTAAAACATTCAGGTACCATGTAGGGTTCGCAATCCTAAAACATTGGCACATATCTTGATGGCTAAAAAAAGAAATGAACATATTATATAATCATGCAACATGCTTGATTATATAATATTATTGATTATAGGGAGGTGGTGGAATCTCCTTCCTTAGAAGTTTTTAAGGTCAGGCTTGACAAAGCCCTGGCTGGGATGATTTAATTGGGGATGGGTCCTGCTTTTGAGCAGGGGGTTGGACTAGATGACCTACTGAGGTCCCTTCCAACCCTGATATTCTATGATTCTATGAAAGCAAGCCCAGTGATGCGACATGTGAAGCAGTGCATTCTGGGGGATTGTGAGTCAGTGTGACTTGGTGTTGTTCAACGTTCATATTGAAAATGCACACAAAAAGTTGCCCTGCGCAGCTCAGGGACTGCTTATCATTTTGTCCAACAAATGCCCTCTCCAAATTATTGTAATTGAAACTATCAGGATAGAGAGGAAAAGAACATATTGAAACTGCAACTTCTGTATCCCTTATCACCAGGTATACAGGGTCTATGGAGTAACACTAAACTATGTTCCCAGCATAAACATTTAATTGAAGTATAAGAAGAGATCAAATAAATTATTCATCCTAGAATCTCACATGGCTTTACAAACACTATCTCAGCTTCACAACAACTCAGAGAGATGGGTAAGCATTATTAGGCTCCACTTTGCAGAAACTCAGGCACTGCAAACCTAAGGTTAATTTTTTGGAAAGTAGCTCCTTGTCCTGGGTGCCTCAGACACTGGGAGCCCAACTTGAGACACCTTGGTTTTAGAATGGTTGAGCACCTACTCAGTGGGAACTGCAGATGCTCAGCACCTCTGAAAATCAGGCCTAAAGTGGCTTAGGCTGGTCACCCAAAAATTGAAGCTTCTAAATTGGTAGCCATTTTTGAAAAATTTGGTAGCCTAAATGATTTCCTCAGGATAGTGGCAGAGCCGGAAAAGGAACCCAGGGATTATAGCTGATTCCTAATGTCCTGTTCTGATTGTTAGATCTCACTTTCTCCCCAAACAGGTAACTTGTTTTTAAAAGCCAGTAGGAAAAGGGGTAAGCAACCAACTGTGTATATTCTTTCACTTGCTTTAAGACTATAAACCAAATGTTGATGTAGTATCACTTGAACCCGCTTCCTGGAATAGATTATTGACTATATGTGATTGGTTTTCTACTAATTTTGTTTTTAAGGCTTTTGGAAAACACATTGATAAAAGTAAATTTTAAAAAGTCAATTTTTAATATTAGACAAAGAAAAAATCGACAAGCCTCATGTTTTGTATGTGACAGCAAAGATTGTGGCGGACAGGGGTTAAAAGAAGTTCTTGCCGGCTGCTGTGCTTTCTATTCTTTCCAGGGCTTGACGCCGAAAGGTGCTGAACCATCCAGCAAAGCACTTAAGACCATGCTTCACTTTAAGAATGTGAGTCCTTCTGGTACTACAAGCACATGAAGATTGCCACTGACTTTAAGTTATGCATGTGCTTCAGTGCTTTTGCTGCATTAGGGCCAGAGTGCTCAACACCTTTCAGGATCAAACCCCCGCTAAGAGTCTTTTAGAGCTCAGGCCCCTCACCTCCACATCTGCTGCTCCTCTCTCTCTCTGCTTCCTGAACAATCTGTCCTTACTCTGCTGCTCTGCCTCCCTCACAGCTACAGCTGCTTTTTTATTTTCTGTCATAGAGGGACTGAGTGTTCAAAAATGCTCTGATCTCGGCATACTGAACATTTGAATGCCAGCCGTCTGCAGCTTTCAATGTCTCTTAACCTACTGCCACTTATACCTTTCACTTCTTCTTAAGGAAACAAAGTCAGAAGATTAAAGGACTCCCAATTTAGCTTTTTGAATCGGAAGTGAAAGTTAAAAGGAGACCAGCTGAGTGTAAGCGCTATTGAGAACTGCAGCTGGGCCGACTATTTAAAAAAAAAACAAAAACTATTTCTTGCTTCTGATCCGAGAAACCTTGTGGATGCAGGAATCTGACGTCTGATCAGTGTATAGTGGCCTTTCTGTTTAAGATGAAAGTTTTTATTCTGCACTGTTTTGGCATCACATCACTGAATAATAAGAAATCTATAAGAGTAAGGCCCTGATCCTGCACTCAGATAAGCCCTGACACCCTTGTGAGAGAACCATTGATTTCAGTGGAGATCCATGCAGCCACAAGATCTCCTTATAGGACTGGGGCCTCGGAGTATGACTGAGAGTACAGTATGTCATTGTTAAACCTCAGTCAGTATGTTTCACATACAGATGGCCCAAATTGGAACATCTCTCAATGAATTTCAAGAGATGGAGGGAGTGAGTATAAGCAATTTGATTTGCATCACTTGATCCAAACTTCACTCTGTAATTTTGATGTACCAACATGGTAGGCAAACTACATATACTTGAGATAGCTAGCTAGCTTTGATTCTGGGTCAAATCCCATATCAGAAAGATTGTATTTTCTGGCCGTAGTTCAGTTATTACAAAAAAGAGATTACAACCAAAGATGAAGACCCTACCTGACACCACCTGGGCAGTGGGACTTCAGTGCAGGCCAATGACTAGGGGTGGGATTTTCATAGGGCCTATGGGAGTTAGATGTCTAACTGCTACAGACTTTCAATAGCAGTTAGACATGTAATTGCCTTCTGCCTCTTTGTAAATTCCAGTATAAGTGCTAGAGTCTGGCTCTTACTCAAGATTTAGAATGATGTAGTAAATAAACATCAGTTTTAAGATGCTGATGTGAAATCAAAGACATTTCTTTACCAAGTAGTTACTCTATTAATTTACAATAATTGTTTGTCTAAATCTCTTTGAGCCTGAGCCAACGCCCATTGAAGTCACTGGGAATCTTTCCATTAACTTCATTGGGTTCTGGATCAGGCCCTTAAGGAATCTTACTTGTAAGCCGTGATTGTGATAGTTTATTTCCCTAAAACAAATAGGATTCTTCTTAAAGCTCTGTTTATATATCAGCTATAATGAAAAACAGAGTTAGCTGAGTGGGGAGTTTTGATATCTCCGCACGGAAGGATAATGAAAAACGTATTAAATGATTCCACTTGTCAGTCAAATATTGTCAAACTCATTGTAACAATTGTTTTATTCGTCCAGATTTGAAATCACTCAAAAAGTGCCACAATAGGAGCTACTGGGTGCTGAGCTCTTTTGAAAATCTGAGGATGCTGAGTAAAGCTAGTTGGAAAATGAGTTTTTTTGTTATATTTTTGCTTTTGGCATGGAAAGTTCCAATTTTTTGGAAAAAATCAAAATCTGAAAATTTTCAGCCAAAAAATTAAAAATTTCATCTGAAAACTACAAAAAATTGATTCTCCAATGTGGCCATGGTGCTTCATGGGAGTTGTAGTTCAAGTGAGTTACATCCCTGTTTCTTAATGGGACATGCTCTCTTGCTGAACTACATCTCCCACGGAAGGATATCATTCTATGTTACATTTTGTAGGCTTTGAGAGTAACTTCGGTAGAACCCTAATAACTCATCCCTATTAAATTCAGTAGGCCCTTTCCATAATGATGTACTTGAATACAACTTACAAACAGAGAATTTGCTTGCAGCTGGGCCTTGAACTTGACCTGTAGGATTGATGTCATTCCATTGTCTCTGCTAGTCATTAAAGCTTTACTTGGGAAGTCTCACTCAGCCCAATAACAAGTGTAGAAAATGCTTGGAAAGAAATTAACATGGGTTCTCTATGAGGAATAGTTGAACATGGCAGAAGGAAGAAAATAGCTTAGTTGCTTCAAACTGAATAGATCCAGCAGGAGATAATAGGCCTAATCTATGGCATAAAACAATGTAACAAATCCACTGTGGTACACATACCTTGGCGGCCTCAGGAATAGAACTGGTATCCTCCTTCTCCAAAAGCACAGGTGTCGACTGTTTGAATTAAAGGATCATTTTTATTAGTGCTATAAGGACTGTAGCATACAACTGAGCAGTCCTGATTCTGTCTTGTAGAGGGCAGTAGAGAGTGTGTGCTTGTACGCCCCCACCCCCCATTAATTTCTGCCTAATGCCTGTTTATCTAAACAACAATTTACTCTTGGGGGTTGGGAGTCAGCTGGGAAGGTCTGTCAAATTAACGAGTTAATCAGGACTTGCTCACTTAAGGTGGATGGTTGATGATTATTAAGCGAGACAAGAGAACAACCAATGGCTGTATATGCAAATGTGAAAAGGCACTAACATTCTGTAACTGAGAAAAGAACCACTGGAAATACATTCTTAGGGCTTATCTGCACAGAAAAATTGAAGCCCCCTTGCATAGACCTCTAATGTAGATTCAGTTATACTGGTATATAGGTGCATTGTACTTGTATAGCTCTTCCCATCTTGGAAGGGGAATAATCTCACTAGTATAGTGATACTGGTAGAACTGTGGCTACACAAGGGGTTGCACTGGTATAACTATTTTGGTAAAAAAAATCAAACCTCAAACCTACATAGTTCTAGTAGTACAAACTCTGTGCCCAGACCAAGCCTACTTTAGTCCCAGCTGAGCAATAGCCTCCATAGAAATCGGGTAGGTGGGACAAAATCCATTGTGAGGAGAAAATCAATTCATGATTGTATGATGAAGGTGCTCAGATTCTAGGATGACAAGGTCCATGTAAGTAGATAGATAGATGATGAATTTATCTCTTTTATTATTATTTTATGTGGGTGTTCTGAGTTCATCCACACCACTGCTAAAGATGGGGATTGCTGCCTATTTAATACAGGTTTCAGAGTAACAGCTGTGTTAGTCTGTATTCGCAAAAAGAAAAGGAGTACTTGTGGCACCTTAGAGACTAACCAATTTATCTGAGCATGAGCTTTCCACGGTATGCATCCGATGAAGTGAGCTGTAGCTCACGAAAGCTCATGCTCAAATAAATTGGTTAGTCTCTAAGGTGCCACAAGTACTCCTTTTCTTTTTGCTATTTAATACAGACTTCTAACTCGTCGATAGATAGATAGATAGATAGATGAAGGCCACTTCTTTTGACACAATCAATCTTATTTCCTGTGTGTTTATCACCACTTTCTCTGACATATTCCTCCTCTTGCATTATTTCCTCTTAGGCAAGACTATGATCTATTTGAGACTATTTCCATATTGATACATAACTTCAAAGGTTTCTTTTTATTCAGTCTCAACGTTTCAGTCCTGCAGGGGCTGATCTCCCTATCCTGTAGGGAGTGGGAAAAGCGGATGAAATCTCAGTAAGGCTTTTCCTCAGAGCTCTGTGGAAAGCCAGGGCAATCCATGATCCCAGCACCACCACCCCAATTCCCTGCACAGCCCCATCAGGACCCTACCATCATGGCTTCGGAAGCTGGTGGTTGTCCCAAAAATCCCCTTAAAGGGGGATGCCCACCATGAAGGGATCTTTGTGGAAAGATAATACAGCCTGGGGCTGTTATCTCCTCATCCGCATTTTTGCTGGGCCAGAGAGGGATGGCGTGGGTATTTCCCAGTCCCTGCCCATTCCTTGGGTGAGATGGAGCTAGGCCAATTTACACTATCTGAGGATCTGTGGATCCCTGTGCCAGCAGAAAGATCTATTGCAGGGTCCAGGGGAAAGCAGCGATGCTGCCCTGAAAGCAGCTGGACCTCTGTTTCATATGGGAGGGGTGTGATCCACATGCATATTATGGGGATATGATCAGGTCCCTGCTTGGAATTGTAAGACCTTATATTGTTTCTTAGCTTTG
This sequence comes from Caretta caretta, assembly GCF_965140235.1. Classification (NCBI taxonomy): domain Eukaryota; kingdom Metazoa; phylum Chordata; order Testudines; family Cheloniidae; genus Caretta; species Caretta caretta. The sequence continues at coordinate 17,462,949 of NC_134214.1, forward strand.
TGCTTCAGTCAAATAATTTCTATATAACCAGTGACAATAAGAATATTTTGTCATTTAAAATAGTGCATAAAATGACTTGAAAGGATTGCATATATCGATGCTATTAATATTCCTAGAAGTTTATCATGTAAGTTTCACTATAGATACATCTCAGCATCTCACATCTATTTTGAAACTGAATTAACTTGGCAAACTGAATGTTTCAGTTTACTGTAATATATTAAATAACAACACTAATATGGCTGTTGACCGAAATAATGGAGGTAGGAACCCTTCTAACATTATTGGTATTGTTCCGACAGAACAATTGTTTAAATTTCTTTTTACATTGATGTATTTTGGAGACCAAATGTTTTTTAAATGTTTATAACCAAATAAAATGTGTTATAAACACCAATTTGCTTTTAAAATAACTTCTGATAAATTAAATGAAGATCTGAATACACTATTTGCATTTATATCCCGTAATTGTTTATATGATCATAAACATCAGTAAAAGGAAAAATGGGTTGAATACACAAAACTATCCAGTATAATCCAGGGACATTGCTATGGAAAAATTTCTCAGTTTGATGTGACTCTCTCTTTGACAGTTCTCCTAAGGTAGGTTATTTTGAAGAAAACATATGTTTCCATTTTCTCTCCCTCTGCTTCCATTTTAGTCCCCAGGCTCCACTAGGGTCACAGCAACATTAAGGCTTTTGTCACTGTGATTAATAGCTCTTTAGATCATCTTTAATTCACTCACTAATGACTGAGGGTCTTTCTGCTCTCCAAGTAATCGGGTGATGTATGAGCCAATAGTACACCTTGTGGCAGAGGTGAAAATCATTCAGGCAATGCAAATATTGTCACGGGGACAAATGTTTTCCCTGTTAATAAAAATTAATGAATTCTACCCAGGAGCTAGTTAAAGAAGCCATGGTGAAGGAGCTCCAAGCACAAGCAAGTTCTCACTGCTTGGAACCATTAATTTAGTCTTTCTAGATATGTGAGGATAATTATTATTAGTATTTCTGCATCTGCATAATAGATGAGACAGTGGCAGGTTAATTTAATTATACAAATACATTGCACTGTAGCCAGACCTGTCTTTCAGTTTCTTGGGCATACTTGCTGCGGTTAACGTTCGCATCATTATTTTTCTTTACCATAGTTAAACCACACGTTTCTACTCATTGCAATGGTTTAGTGAACAAATTCCAGGATTTGATGCCTAGTTAAAACCAGGAATTATAGTGGTCAGGATTTTTATAGCTGTAATATGATGTAATGAAGTTTTTAATTTGAAAAAGTCCTTGTAACACATAATAAAAGGTTGATGAAAGAGGCTGGAAATTACTAAGTAGGATGAATAGTTTTGTGGCGGGGAGTGGGAGTGACAGAGAGAGACAGAGAGAGAGTGAGTGTGTGTATGAGAGAGCTTTGAGTGTCTCCTTATATTTATTGAATGCTTATAAATTTTAAAAAATCAGCCCCTTAAATGGGTTGCTTTACATCATAGCATCTATTCTGTTTGCAGTCCTATCCCTTCACCCCAACTCGGAGCCACCAGTGCACAATGATGTCGGAAAGGTGTGCCTGCTATTTACAGCCTGAACATGTAGTCTGGCTAATGCTGCTGTCTTTTTGTTTCATTTTGATAGTCCTGGAATCTTTCTTCTGGTGACAAAAAGCTATTGTCTTCATGGAATAAATATTTCTGAAATACGTACCAATCCCAACCCTATCATTTTCATCTTAGAACAAGAAAACAGTAAACTTTTTAAAGACATAATTTTACCTCTCTACAGTACTTATCTACAAAGGAGCATATTACTGAGATGGGGAAAGAGCTCTACTTGTTACTATTATTTCTGGTCGACACCCAAGGAGAGTAGCTAATTTGTTCTTCATTAATGCCAAGGACAAATAAAAAAGAAAGGACTGAATTATGCATTTACTTTCATTGTGCCTCCAGCCAGGGCTTCCACTCCCCATCATTCTCAAACAGAATTCCCAAACCTTTACTGTGCATTTCATGTGGTAGCATAGGATGCAATGTTATGGTATTAAAATAAGATGAAATGTATTGGTGTATCTTAAATGAAAGCAGAAAATTGCATGTGTCCCCTCTGCTGAAGGGAGGATGGACAATTGGTTACAATCAGACTTTATTTATGCTATGGCTTAATGATACTCTTCAGTTGTTAGTTCATAGAGGCCTGGGCCAAAACTTAGAAATCTGAAGGTATTTGAAATGTGGACCTAGATGTGGGTCTTTCAATTATGCAAATAGTCTCTGTCTTTATAGTGACCTGAGCCAAAAAACTGGATCTGAACACCCCTGCATTTTAGAGAGTTCAACTTTTGCCCCAAAGTTACCAGCTTGAGCTTTTCCCTATAAGATTATGTTCTACAAACTGAAAACATGTACTTAGGCCAGAATTTTCAAACATGGGTACATGCTGTTAGGCTCCTAAATCCCTGCTTGAGCCCAAAGTGATATAGAGCCTGAGCCAAAGCCCCCTGATGTTGATGGGAATCTTCCCATTGATTTCGGTGGGTTTTGGTGCAGACCCTTACAGGGGTTGTGAGCACTTACATGGCCCACAAAAGTCAAAGCACCCACGTCTGAAAATATTTTCCTTGCTAGGTTTGGTCTGAAATCTATCTGTATTTATGCCCAGTGGATCATGCAGGTATTCCTATGGGAAGAATTTTACCTTTTCTCTATGCGTATGCAAGTGATTATACTGGCATTTGTATTAAAAGTTGTATGAATTAATATAATTAATATATATTTACTAAGAAATACCATATGTGTGGTAATAACGTGTACACAATAGTAATCAAACAATATATTGTTTTATCTGATAGTATTAAAAGCAGTTATTAAAACAGTATTCCATAGTAATAAGTCTGACCTATGTTTTAAGGGAAAAAATTAGGGATGATCTTTCAGTATTCTGATTTGGGATGAACCCTTACTCCCCAGAAACTTTGGGAAAATTTAGTTCTGAATTTCACAGCCCACACCTATGTCTAGAAAAAAAATGAATTATAAGGGGCAAAACTGGTTGAAAAATGGGAAAAAAAATCTGGGAGAAATTTCATGTAATTTCTCCCCCTGTTTTTCATTGAACTTTTGAACTTTACAACATTTTCCAACAACCCCTAGTAAGAAATTACTGCAGTTCATTTGTTGTCTTTCTAGCTATCTAGTAAACAGCTCCCATTTAGTCACCTAAATAAGGACCAGATTGGCAGAAGTGCTGGATTTTCAAAACAGTATAGCGCCTGGCATGCTGAGTTCTTCTGGAAATCAGGCCCCTTATTTTGATGCCTAAAGGGGAACGGATCTTTTTGAAAATCTGGACCTAAAAGGTTTCCAGACTGTAGTTGTCATTGCTTCTCAACATCTTTAGGTCTGTCTGCACTGCACTTTTTTTTTTTTTTTTTTTTTTTGGAGAAATCTCCCACCCTTTCACTACCCCTACTTCAGCTACACTGATGGGAGCGCTAGTGTGTTCAGGCCTCTGGCATTCAGCCGCATGTTTACAACTGAGTCATCTCGACCTTCTCTGCGCAGGGGTAGGTGACACAGTGCTAAAAATGCCAGTGCTTTGTCTGCAGCAGCGTTACCACTGATGTAGTTGCACCAGCATTAGTGAAAGGGTGGAGATTTCCCCCCCAAAATGCTAGTGTAGATATAGCCTTACATGCAATTTGAAGTGTACACGCCCTTAATTCAATTCACTTTACACAGCTTCACTACCAAAAGGATTTGGGCAAATGCACGTAGCAGGAACAACAGCATTAGCTTTTTTAGCCTGTGGGAAGGCTAATCTTGTGATAGACAACTGGAATTTGCATGGATCTTTATTCAGTTAAGTATTAGAGCTTCTGATTTTCTGCATCAGAAATAGGAAAACATTGGTTTCTCTGGTGGCATATCTAGGGAGCTTAAAAGGGTGGAAACGGGGACGACACCTGGGCTGCCTGCTGGTATACTGGTGCCCTGTTCCCATCCCTCGAGGGAGGGGTGTGCCAGTTGGTTGGCCCAGGGGACATGGGAAGCAGAGGTAGCTTTGACCCCAGCCCTGATTCCCTAATAGTTTCTAAATACAAGGCATACAAAAGTGGTACTGTCCTTAACCAGGTAAAATTTCTTTTGATGTAGTGGGAGTTTTGTCAGATTAAAATCTGCAGGATCATACCCCAAAGAAATATCTTCTCTTTATAATTGTGCTCCTGTGAAATAATTTTTAATCAACCAAAGGCTGAATATTAAGTTTATATATTTTAAATTAGTTAGATAAAAAGGGGGAGAGTATTTCATTATGACACTAAACTATCTGGATATTTATGATAATTAACTGACAAGGAGCAAGTAACAAAATAAAGGATTGGGGGAGTGGAAAGGTTTCAAAACAGCAGAGGAAATAGTAGCATAAAGTCAGATAGACTCTGTCCAGAGGAACTTGTGTTACTTTCTAAACAGGTATAGGGGTGGAAAATCTGATGAAGACCTCAAGGATGCTCTGAGTCTTTCCATTCTTGGTTTGTCCCCTTCAAAGCAGATGAGCTGAATCCCAGAGTCCTCATGGACAGGCTTCTATGGGGATGGAAGAAGAAAGGCAGCAGGTCACAAATGTGGCATTCCTCCCTCTTGTACCATGCAAGCCAGGATCTGTGGGTGCAGGCTCCCTCCCATGAATATATGCAGGTGGGAGTAAGGGCCTGAAGATTTGTATAAGAAACGTACACTACAAACTGCAAAACCCTACAGGATCTGGTGGCGGATTTATTTAGAATGACTGGGTATTCTTCTGCCTAAACAGCACTTGTGATATCATTTCTGGCCTTACTTTGAACTTGGTGTAATAAAGAAGGAAATGAAAACGAAGGTAAACTTAAAGTATTGTTTTACTCTAAATGCTTTCAGTAAAGGGCCTTGTTATCTAATGATTGGTACTAGATGGCTGGTATAAATCGTGCTGTTTGTTCTCTGCACTCATGGCTAAGGAAAGCAAAGGCAAAAGGAAATCAATTGGAACTTGCAAGTAACAAATGAGCAATCCTAGGCAAGCATAGAGATGGTGAAAATAGAGTATGGACATACATTACTAGGAAATGCAGTGGTGACTTTTTTTCTTATTTACAATATGCTGCATATAATGAATATTTGTATGGGGGCAAAGCAGCTTAGGCCATTAAGTGTGTAGAGATGCTTCATTATTGTGTCATATTTTGGACTGTTATTGGAAGTATTTTTTTTTCAAACTTCTAAAAGTTCAGGTAGTCCATATGAGTGGGTGGGAGGGGCTGTCTAATTGCCCTCCCAGATCTATCCTGGCCCTCAATTACCACACTAAAATAATGGTGCTCTGAAGTCAGAAAACTGATGCCAGAGTTATCTAAGGGATATGTAGCCCAAATCCCTGTTACCACTGTGTTAGGGAAATACACTTCTTAACTGAGAATAAACATAGACAGACACCTGTTGAGAATCCTTGTGAAGGCTGCTTCTACAGGCCAGATTTTCAAAACAGCTCACTGTGTTTTGGATATGACTCTTCTCTAAAATCTGACTGTAAGTGTCACATAAGAAAAGAACAACTGAGTCAGACCAATAGCACATCTAGCCCTGTATCCTATCTCTGACAGTGGCCAGTGCCTGGTGCTTCAGAGGGAATGAACAGAACAGAGCAATTTTGAGTGATCCATCCTCTGCCATCCAGTCCCAGCTTCTGGCATTTTGAGGTTTAGGGACACCTGGAGCTTGGCATTGTGTCCCTGAGCATCTTGGTTAATAGCCACTATCTTCCATGACAGAATAGAAGCTGCTGGGTGCTGAACACATCTGGAAATCTGGCCCGTGTTTAGCTACCTAAATGTGAGCTGATCTCTTTTGAAAATCTGGTCCTAGATGGGGAAGTTGAGCCCTTGAAAATCAGACCCTCAACTCTTGAAAATGTAGCCCCATGTGTATTTCATCACTAGGGATTAGATCCTGCAACCGCTGATTGCGGGGTGTAATGCTTCAGGCCATGGGACTGCTCATTATCATTACTATTTGTATTGTAGTAGTGCCTAGGAGTGCCAGTCATAGACCAGAACCTCATTGTGCCAGGCACTGTACAAACAGAATGAAAAGATGGTCCTTGTCTCAGAGTTTGTAATCTAGGTAAAAGCGGCAAAGAGTCCTGTGGCACCTTATAGACTAACAGACGTATTGGAGCATGAGCTTTCGTGGGTACTCACGGTATCAAAGTAGTGTTCATGGTAGCAAGGATTACACCCTGTCAGTGAGCAGGACTGGGCTCTGTGATTGCCAAAAAAGAGAAGGGGCTTGACCAGAATAAAAGAAATGAGAACCTTCCAGCCTATATTGGGTTAACTACAGAGGGGGATGAACTCTGCACCTTTGGGCTTGAAAAAATGTTGGCAACTCTGTAAAACAGTGTTTAATTTACACTCATCTCGATACTTCCTAACTCAGTGCCAGGACCAGAAAAATAACTGACAACAGGCTCCAAGAGAGGTGCTGTTCTCTTCCTAGAAACACAAGCTGCTGACTGGTTCCCAGCTTTTGCTCTTTTTGAGTGATCTATCTCTTGGAAGGGCCGCAGTGGTTTACACTGCCAAAATGGACTTTGCCAAGAGCTCCTGAGCTCTAACCCTGGCTTTTCCCCTGACATGTTTGTGCCTTTAGGCAAGTCATTTAACCCCCTGCCTTGGTTTCTCCATCTGTAAAATGGGGATTATATTGTAACAAATTTGTGGTCACCTAGGACTTGATGTTTGTTGTCAATATGCTGCACAACGTGGCCATTCAGTTTCACAGAAGCAGTGAGCCCAGAACTCAGTACAACCTGCTCTGCCGGCACACGTCCCTCCTGCTTGAACTGAAGGAGCATCTTCATTAGCTGCTCTCAATATGTGGCCTATAAAGTTGAGCAGTTCTGATTCCGACACTCAGTTCATTACAATATTATTTTGACAGACACAAGTGTCATTTATAATTAGTGTTTGGAAAATGCATAATATTATTATTTTTATTGTATTGTTCTCTTTGTTATTAGGGGTGTATTGTACATGTTCAAGTCACTTGTCAGAGGTACACATGTGCAAATCTGAGAGCAGAATTTTGCCTTGGCTTTTTCGCAGGCAGAGGCAGAACAAGGATCCCAGTATTCCAGCCTTACAGAGCTGTGTCAGAGGTCCTGAGAGGACCCAGATGTTGTTGTCCCCAGTGGGTGGGGAGTTGTCATGAAGGACCTGAGTGAGCCAAGTAAAGATCATTGGGGGAGGGGGAAGCAGTGAAGTGCCCCATTCAGCCACCCCAGTACTTCGGTTCCTCACTCTGTCGTACTGTGCCATTGTCCTCACTGCTCTGTTATCCCTCTCTATACCCCACGTCTCTCTAGCCCATCTCCTCCACTTGCCCCTCTTGAGGTCTGCAGGAATTGAGCACCTTAAGAGACCTGCAGGAGGCAGTGGTGCTGGAACACTTTTTAAAGTGTGGGTGTCTGCGCCCCCCACTGTCCCCTAGAACTGGGGCTGGGAGCAGGGCTGTGGCTCGGGGAGGAGGGGTGCGGACTGGTGTTCAGGGGCCGAGGCTGGGACCACAGCTGGAGGCAGGTGTGGAGCCCCAGGAGCAGGGCTAGCAGCGGAGCCCTAGGTGCGGGGCTGGCAACTGGGACCCTGGGCACGAGGCCAGGCGCAGAGTCCTGGGTGTGGGGCCAGGAGCAGAACTCCAGGTACGGGGAGCCAGGGCTGGGAGCGGGGCCAGCAGCCAGGACCCCACATGTGGGGCCAGGAGAGAACCCGGCATAAAACCTGCAGCATCCCCCACACCCCTAGTTCCCACGCCTATGGCAGGAAGTGTGGAAGGACTAGAAGGAACAGCAGGGGCATTTCTCCCCACAGCCCGTCTCACTGAAGAGATGGATCCAATAAACTTAATTTTAATTGCATACTACTTTCTGTTCCCAAGTTAGGTTCCTGCTACATTTTCTATTAACTTGTTATCACTAATAAGTGTAAGAGAAATCAACAGGACTCAAATTGCTAATCCAAAATATGGGAGGGGCCTTTTGGGAGCTGCTTTTTTGGATTATTTGGCATGCTTTTTAGTGATCTTTAAGGCTCATTCTGCATAGTTTACAGCTATGGCAGATATCTGGGAATGTGCCATGGCACATGCAACACCCCATATTTCCCCCCATGCAAAATGTTGCAACCTCTGCATTTTTTAAGGGACCCATTTTCTTGATGGAAAATCTATTGAAAGGGGCACAAGATGTCAGACATTTATGATATGCAGCATCAATATTTGTAGGATATTTTATTCTGTAGCAATCTTTCTTTGTATCTGCCAGGACACTTGTATTCCAGGAGAAACATGTATCATATATGTTCAGTTACGTTAGATTCTACAGAGTCATCCTGCCTTTATCGGCCAGAATATGGCATTGTGGATCAACAAACATACTTAGCATAATCCTAGGTATCTGGCTAACTAAAATACCAGTTGAACATTGATCATGTGTTTGAGCAGTGTGGATAAGTTAAGCCACCCTCACAGTCCAGTGTGAACTTTGGGAATATATGTTTTTGATATTGAAACGTGCAGCTTTTTTGCCGTCTATGACGCACAGAAATTGACAAAATAATAGGAGTAAAACATGAGGCTCTACTAGGCCAGAGGAATTAGGGTCTTTATTACATAAATTTATACACTTTAAGTATTTGCCTGGAATATGTCCTTTTTATATGACTCGTGTGTGTGTGTGTGTGCACGTGCACATGTGAAAGTGGGGTTTGATTTTACTTTTCTCATTGCACCTCAACTCAATATACTGCATTATATTGCTGGAGTGCATGTGTTCTATAACCAAATCTGAAACTCCTTCAAACGAAGCAGGAACTCCTGCCCCGCCCCGCCCCCAAATAATCAGTAGAAACTGGCAAAAGCATTAAAATATAAATGAATCATAGAGTGAGAACTAGTATGTCAGGAAAACGGCGTAACTAAAATGCCTCTGGAATCGGTAGGATATGTGCTGGTACAAGGGGATTTCTAAGTCACGGTTCATTTACACTGTCTGTTTCCTCTCTCAAGGAAGGATTTCTAATAGATTCAAGGAGACTCCAAGCTCTTAGTAAGTTTTGCTAAAATAAAGGGAGCTCTGTGAGTGGGAGACTTGTTTTGTTTATGGAGAAAACTTGACAGCCATGTTTCACATTGTCTCCCCTTCAGAAGAACAACCTTACTCTTTCAAACCTTGGAGGAGATGGAGTTTTATACAATAGCTTCTGCAAAGTCTGCAGCCGAAAGGTCATGATCTGTGGTTTTAGACTAACTGGAGATTGGCTGCAGCCTTCCCAGGCAAGTCATAGCAGTAACCTGCTAGAAAACCCATTGCCAGCCAGATTGGAAAGACATTTAAATGGCGTACAACTAGATATCAGGATTTACTGCTGCAGGTCTGTTCCACTGATGGGATGTTTTGCCTGTTTTATAACTAGAGCAGTCTCTGCATGATAGGATTTTCATCAAGTATGAGCAGCTTTGAAGATTCTTTGAAGATTTGATTTCAGGATCAGTCATGAAAATGGGTGAATAATCCCCCAAATGTTCCCTGAATATTCTCTTTTGTTATGAAATAAATTTGCTTTGCACCATGTTCCTTTTCCACAAACATTCAAGCAGATTTTACTGGTCAAAACATTAACTGAAAGCATTTTTAAATTCACATGGGCAAGTATTTGTGCCAGAAATGCTAATCTGCTCATGTGGTCAGGAATTGGAAACAATGCCATGTAATGCGCATGACCAGTCACAGCTAAACAACACAGCTGAAATTTTAAATATTTCTGATCAATCAGTAGTGTAAAAAAATACCAAAATCTATATTTGAATAACTAGTATGTTAAAAGAAATCACAATCTGCTTCAGGATATTATGTGAATAGAAAAAAAAGACAAATAAATTGTTACCTGTGAATTATTCACACTCAGCACCAGTCAATCGAAAACTATGGACCAGATACTCAACTGGTGTAAATCAACATACCAGATTTACACCAACTGAGGATCTGGCCTTATGTATTCTTTATCCAGTCCCAGGTGTATGTGAATTAGTGGTTATTTGAATATTTCTTTATTTATATGACAGTAGCCTCATTAACAGCCCTCCACATTTTGCTCAGCTAATTGTGAACAGAGAAATGGTAATAGATTTCTTAGTACCAATGCTTTTCAGATAAATCCAGGGCTTTTTGGGTATCTTGAGACATGAGAATCTGCTTCTTCTGTAGATAAGAGTTTGGAGTGTTGTGTATTTTAATTTATGGCATGGATGCCTAGAGCATGGAAGAGGTACCTAAAGAGATTTTTTAAAGAAATAAATACAAATAATAAAATTAGGTCACACTGACTAAGCAGACTCAAACCGGGTCAGTACATGGAGAGGACCTTTCCAAGGAATAGGAAGCAGTGGGAGTGAGTCAGAATGTGATTCTGTCTTCTTAATTAGTGGCCTAGTACAGTGCCAGAGAATGCTGTATTGCCAGGGGTGCTATTTTTTAAACAAGACCGTATAACTTTTGGGTACAGTGTTTTTGCAAGATCCCAATTCATTAAGTACTAGCTCCAGTGTTTTTGTGGCCATATTAAAACTTGGATAATTGTAGTCTCCCTACCTAAAAATTTCCTGAAGTGTCAGTTGATTGTCTTATTTTCTGTCTAAACTTTCATGTAGTAGGAACAAATCTGTAGCTGTCTAGGATTTCACAGCTGTCATTGTGTTGATGCCTCTACCACTGGAACTATAGGAGAATCTTTGTTAGCCGTTGCTGTATAGGGCTTTTAGTACAAAACTGAACAGTTTTGATTCTATCCAGTAGAGGGCAGAACATACACATGCTTACTAGTTTGTTCATAACAGCTTTATGCTGGTGGATAGTACTGCAGTTAAAGACTATTGGGAAAGATATACCCTTTCCTCTTCCAGACTAGTGTGTTTTGTAATAAGCCAAAGTAGTGAATCACACAGTTGCATTTTGACATCTCTAGGCATCTGTAACAGAGAAATGATTGGTAGTGTTCCTAAGTTTACCAGAATAGAATTCATTGCCTACTCTGCTGATTGGGTCCTCTAATTGAAATCTTCCATCATTAGGATACAAAACTACTAAAGCGGTTTGTTACAATATTTGGGGCAATGCTTGAACAAAATGAAGCTTTCCTTTCACATATATGGTATGAGGAGGTTAAATGTGTCTGTTGGTACAACTACCTTACTACGAACTTCTTCTAAATACAAAGTAAATGAGAATAGGAAGAAATTCCTCAAAAGCACAAGGAAAGCTTTTGCTTCCATGTTAATGACCAGTGTGCTTATCTTTTAGGGATAATGTATGTTCCTTATAATATGTTAGAGTTCTCCAGCACTTTCTATCTGAACAGTTCTAGGTGCTGACCCAGCACTCATTGAATACAGTGGGAATTGTCTGTTGACTTGGGCCCAAAGTACTTTACAGACCATGAATTAAGCCTCATGATAAATCTCTGAGCTAGGGAAGCATTATTATTATCCCCATTTTACAGATGAGGACACTGAGACTCAGAGAGATTTCATGAAACTTCCAAGGTCACACAGAAAGCCCGTGACTGACCCACGAACAGAACCAAAATCTTCCACCTTCCAGTTATGTGCTCTTACCACAAGACCTGCTCACCTTTATAGTGTGGAATTACTTATGTTTTTCTAAACATCTCTCCATTGAGCAATGTTGCAGTTAAAAATCATTTATTCATGTAGAACAACGAAAAGGAGATGATTGTGACAAAAAATTAGTGGTAAGTAAGGAGAAGCTTTGTAATATTCATAATGCATCTCATAGCACCTATTAGTCTCTTGCAACTTTCATCGGGATGTGTGTGTGTCCAAACCCCTACCCTCCCAAAAAAGGAGGGGAGAGTTGTGTGAACAAGACAAAGAAGAATTAAAATTATTTCCCTTATTCTTTATTTACTCTTTTCAGAAATACAGTCATGTATATCTCCCTAAGACTCAATTCTTCTGTGATGTCCACAAGAAATGAATTGATACCCATAATTATTTTAATTTAAAAAATAATTGATTTGGCCCATTAAGACATGCACATGCCTAACCTGAGTAACTGCATGATCATTAGAGTTCTCCAGAGACTGGCAGTTCTGTTTCATGATAAACGTGGTAGTTTTGATATTGGTTTTTGTTTCATATTGGAACAAACTCAAAACCTTTTGAAAGTTTTTGGGAAACAGAACCAACAAGGAGTCTGGTGGCACTTTAAAGACTAACAGATTTATTTGGGCATAAGCTTTCGTGGGTAAAAAAAATCTGAAGAAGTGGGCTTTTTACCCACGAAAGCTTATGTCCAAATAAATCTGTTAGTCTTTAAGGTGCCACCGGACTCCTTGTTGTTTTTGTGGATACAGACTAGCACAGCTACCCCCTGATATTTGCGAAACAGATGTGTCAAAATGTCTGTTTTTGGATTGAAAAGGTCAGGTTTTCAGTTTCTCTCTGTCTTGAATTAACCAGAGAGTCCACCCTGGACCTTAGAAATCTTTCTATCAAAAATTTAGTTGAAATCCTTAGATTTATGCAAAATATTTTTATTTCAATGACATGGCATTTTCTGACAAAAAAACATTTTGTCAAAAATGTTTTGACCAGCTCTAATAACCATATTCTTCCTCAATCTATCCCCTCTTGAGTGTTTGTCACCCTCACTTGTGTCACATCTAGTACTTAGGTGTTAGATTTAGACTGAGGTAGAGGCTGTGGATGAAATCTTGGCTCCATTGAAGTCAATGGGAATTTTGTCATTGACTTCAGTGAAGTCAGGCTTTCACCCTTGTCTTTCTGCATGCACTATGAAGTGTTTAGCACACTTTTGGATGCTGTAAACATAGTAGATAATATAAATATTGTAGGTTGTTTTTCCTGGAAGAGACTTGGGTTTTGAATTTGTGTATCACGTGACCAGTTCTGCCCTATAAAATGGCATATGGCAGAGTTAAAGAAATAGATCTGTCTTCTGCACTGTTGGTTTCCTATAATTACTTCCTAAGAGGAAGTTGTCCTGGATATGACTTCTCTTACAGTGTCCACTGAGGAAATAACCCTAGCCCAGATACTCATAGGGGGAGATATTGCTTCTGCCGTTTTTTCTGTTCCCCACTCCCATTTTCTTTCTTTAGTGAATTCTGGATCAACTGAACACTCTCCATTGATAAATCTAGTGCTGCCTTTGTCACTGGGGCCCAGGAGATTGTCTCATCTCTCTAAGGCTGCTGCACTAGAGTTGTACCATTGATAACTGAACCAGCGGGATTGCACTGGAGTGCATTTCAACAGTGCAGTGCCTCCATGGTAGCCATGCTGTTCAGCAGGGTGTACCCTGCACCCATGGTGCAACAAAATTGGACTGCTGTGTTTGCCTGTACTCAGTGCAGGTATCACAAAGCAATGTGGGGCTTGCAATTCAACTTCAATATAACTGCCTTTTAAGTTAGGGCTATAGCATGATCTTATGTGAATATATCACAAGTGGTCCCACTGAAGTGAATTGAGCTATTTATGGAGTAAGGTACTATTCATCATGATTAAAGCCCATAGATAATAGACCCTGATCCCATGACCTCAACTGCAAAACTCGCACTGAATTCAGTGGTGCAGGATCCATTGTAGTGCCAAGGAAGTAGTTTTTAATCTCCTTCATACCTTCACAACCTTCCTTTTGCCACTGAATTTCTTTGTGTGGGGTTGAACAATGAGATGAGGGGAATATGGAAGAAAATTGTTTCAGTTGAGGCATTATCAAAAGTTTTGACATAAGAAGAAACCAGCTGTTGAAAACCAATAGACCCTACTTCTTAAGAGCAAAAGAATGACTATACTGTGTCAGCACAATTGTGAGGTTTTAGGCCCATGGGTATCACAGTGGTAAGAGGACACGTTTGGATTGGAAACATTGTGAGCCAGATTCTGCTCTCTTTTAATACCAGTGTAAATCCAGAATAGCTCCCTTTTCTGATTCTAATCGGTTTACTCTGGATTTACAATGGCATACATGAGAGGAGACTTTGGTCCAATAAATATTAGGAAGTAAGAGTATCCCATAATAAACTGCATGTAGAATTGTAAATGTAGCATTTAGTGCTCATTGGGCTTATGGAAAAGGAGGACTTGTGGCACCTTAGAGACTAACCAATTTATTTGAGCATGAGCTTTCGTGAGCTACAGCTCACTTCATCGGATGCATACTGTGGAAACTGCAGCAGACTTTATATACACACAGAGAATATGAAACAATACCCCCTCCCACCCCACTGTCCTGCTGGTAATAGCTTATCTAAAGTGAATCATCAGGTTGGGCTATTTCCAGCACAAATCCAGGTTTTCTCACCCTCTACCCCCCCACACAAATTCACTCTCCTGCTGGTGATAGCCCATCCAAAGTGACAACTCTTTACACAATGTGCATGATAATCAAGTTGGGCCATTTCCTGCACAAATCCAGGTTCTCTCACCCCCTCACCCCCCTCCCAAAAACCACACACACAAACTCACTATCCTGCTGGTAATAGCTCATCCAAAGTGACCACTCTCCCTACAATGTGCATGATAATCAAGGTGGGCCATTTCCAGCACAAATCCAGGTTTTCTCACACCCTACACCTGATGTCAGAAGGAATTGCACACATTCTAAAGGCCTGATACTCCTTTTACGATGGTGTAAATCAGGAGTGACTCCATTGAAGTCAGTCTAAAACTGGTATAAATGGTAGGAGAATCAGTCCTTTTAGCATTATACTGGTGTTTCATCTGCCCTAATATGTGGTACCACCAAGGCAGGTGAATATTTCTGCAGCTGATGTGGTAGCAGACTCAAATTCCTTTACGTTAGCTCTGAGTTTGCAGCTCTGGCTTTCCCAGTAGACGAGTGGAATTACACAACAGATGAATTTGATGCACTGTGTTGGTTTTTAAAATACCTAAAAATGATCACACTAAACGATAATTTTTTTCCAAAGGAGCCCAAAATCAATGGAAAAAAATAAATAATTGCTTCCATGAGCTCTGTTTACTTTGAATTAGGCCCTGATCATTTATAGTCCTTGTACACCCTTAACTCCCATTGACTGTAGTGGGAATTTTGGACATGCAAAGAAGTGTTTATTTCTGTTAGCAGTGCAAGACCAGTACAATGGTAGAAGTCTGAGCTGGATTCTCTTCTGTCTAGCTGTATCATCAACAAAATTGTCAGCTCAGTTCTAGTGGCTGAGGCTTTCATTATAGCTAATGACGTAAGAAGCAGAAAGAACACAGTTTGATTTTCCAGATCCCAGGTGTGAATGTGGTAGGGTTGAGGGTTAGAAAAGTCATCCTTTGTATGATTAACAGATTTGCTATTGAGAATCTGAGAATGAATATGGAGTCTCATGGTATCATTTTCAGAGTCCCTTTTCTGAGCATCACTTCACTTTAAACCTCTGTGTATTATATCTGACCATTTTCATTGTCTTCTGTGCTGAGATTGTGAATATTTTTCCAGATTGTTTCAGATTTGAGACCATGAAGACTTCATCAGTTATGGGGCTGGAATTTGTGCTCGTTGGTAGAGCTGGTTGGCTCAGGTTCAAATCCCTGCTCTGCCTAATTCAGAGCAGGTACTTGGAACCAGGTCTCCCATGTTCCAAGTGAGTGCTCTAATTATCACATTGATGGCTGTTCAGAAGTGGAGGTTTCTCTCTCTCTCTCTTTTCATGAAAAAAGTCAGAAGTCTTGGTTTTGTCTAGATGCAGAAAATGAAATTTTTAGAAATCTCAGCATTTTTCGTGGGATGGGAAAACCACATGCTGCCCATTCTACCTGCTGCTATTCAGTATTCTCTTTAATATGTTGGCATCTAGGCCTCCTCGGTTGGGATTTGCAAAAGTATTCCGTGTGGGCCTAATTTTTCTCCCACTGTCCTTAGTGGTTGAATTCCCATTGACATTAATGGGAATAGAGATAAACCAATCCTGAAAATCCCACTCCATAATATGGGGAAGAGGAAGAAAAACCTGCAGGCCCAAAGCTGCTCGACCACCATTTATGTTTTGTTTCTCTGCCTTTGTATAGATAATGTTGCTGTCTGTCAACTATTGTCCAAGGTGCATATATGGAATATTATTTATTGTTATGATAGAATTTGAAAGTGCTTCAAGGTATTTAATCTGCCCTTGATAACTTCCTTGTTTGATTATTTGGGAAGTTTTTGTTCCTTTTTTAAATCTTTATGCTTTATATTTCTGGTGTGTTTGTTCAGGAGGAGAAATTTTTCATTATTTTCCTTTGTAGTGATTGTTTTATACATTCTTTGGGACAAAATCTGCTCTTTTGAAGATCTCCATGCTTACGTGCAATACTGGCAGATCTCTGACCCTAAAGAATGCGGTGGAAATCCTAATGTATCCTGTGCTTTGATTTTTGCAGATCTCTGTGTGTAGATCGTGGTTGCGGGCAGAGTTTTTGACCAAATATGATTGTTTAACCCATATGTATCTTCATAAATGAGTCTCTGCTTAAGCCTGTTGGCATCTGCCATGAACCTAATCAGCTGTCCATACAAAATGGGCTTTGTAGTTATTTCTTAATGAGAGCTATCATTTACATCACTGCTACTTCAATTGACATTATATGTAGAATAAACAAACTATGAAAATTGCAGAGGCACAAAATTCTAGGCCAGCAATTTAAAATACAGCCCTGATTTTGGGTGCCTCTGTTTTTGGGTGCCTAACATCAGACACCAGCCATGATTTTCAGAGTGCTGAACTCCCACAACTCCCACTGCTTTAGAGTCAGAGCCGTTGGTTATCAGCACCTCTGAAAATCGGGCCCCTCTGAGGCAAAAAAGGGAATAAGAGGTAACCACACAGTTTCCTACATGGATTCATGCTAGAATAATTGGGGAATCAGATTGCCATTGGTCATGGTGTGTTTTGTTCATTACACTGGTGCATTTAACTTATTAAGGACCAAATTGCTTTACTCACGAGAGGCCCTATTGACTACAGTGGGACTGCATGTGTGACTAACTGCTCACCAGTGTGAATAAGGGGTTCACAGTCTGGCCCTTAGTTCCTCTGTAACAGCTGTGATTCACTATATCCTATAGCTAGGGCTGCAGGGTCATGACAGAGGGGTAACTGGGCCAAACCTGAGCATTGCTGAGACCCTGTGTGCCAGGTTGCAATGCTCAGAGTGGGGAGCTGGGCCCAGCCATGTGTGACAGAAGCCATTGCTGCAGAGTGAGTGAGGGATGGGCTTGTTCTCCAGCCCAGCTCCCCAGGGTAGGATCTGCCCTGTTCCCAATGTTGGCCCCTCATTGTAAATGGAGCTCCCGTGGTTTTCAAACCATTTCCTTCTGAGCCTGTGACTTTTACTAAATTTACTGTGACTGCTCCATGATATTTCATCAAAAATGCCCCGACAAATCTGCAGCCCTGCCTCTAACCCTCTAGTCCACCCTCCCCAACCAAATCAAAGCATGTGCTGCTTGGCGAGCTAGTAAATACAACTCACATCTGGCTGTGTGCATTGGGGAAAGGCTCCATTAGAGAGAAGACAGTAGAAGCCAAGGCTGATATACAGATCTTCCAGTTGGATTGCAGACTTTGTGGTTTACGTCTCCCATGATATACACTTTGAAGATACTTGGAAGCTCAGAAACAGAAAGCAAAGAAAATCTAAAAGATCCTTGATTTGTTTGTTCTGGATTTTCTGGGGTTAGTTGTTTGGGTTTCCTTTCCTATTTTATTTTGTTTTGGTTGGTTTCTTTGGAATTACAGTTTCCTTTGGTTTTTTTTTTTGTGGTTTAACTTTCACAATCACTTCTTGTTGTTTAGAGCTTCCCTGTTATGCTTGTGTCTTCAGCCTGTTTTGTTTTTTGTTGTTTTTCAATTGAGATGGCAGGGGAAAGGAAAAAATAGTTATGGATAATCAAAAACAATACCTCCTTAGAATGTTGTGATGTCTGTGTAGTGTCATCAGGTGGCTCTTTTGTGCTCTGGTAAACAGCAGCAAGTGGAAATGTAGCTTTTTGTTGCCAGATATGTGAAAATTCCTGCTTTAAAAAGAGAATGCCTACCGGAAATCTTTTGTCAGGCAAGGGTAGCAACTTACTACATGATTCTATACACAGCAGAGCACATGAACGCTAGTCTGGGTCTCATACACATAGCTTAATGTTGATCATAGATTTCCTTCACAGTACTCCCCTTTCTCTTTCCTCCAGTGACGTATGTCCAAGGTTTGTTTTTCTAATCTTTAATGGAAATAGGCCAAAACTTGAGCCCTGGATCCAAACACCTTCTTCCTCATCCTGAACTTTGGCAAAAGTCAGGTTTCGATCCAAATCCAAACTGTGCCACTTTGGGGGGGAGGGATAGCTCAGTCTCTGATTTTTAGTTTAGTTTAACTTTGATCATTTTGGGGTTTTCATTCTGTTTGCTAGAAATCAGTGGACAGCGTTCTTGGTGACGTGGCGGGGAGAAGATGTTTTATAAATGAAATAATAATGATATAGCCAACCCTAAACATTAAAAAATCATGAGTCAGGCTCCCAAAAATACTCAGACTGGCTAAAACAATCATGGAACATTAAAAATAATACATTTTGCATGCTTTTTCTTTGCCTTCTGGTGTAGGAACCATTAGGGTTCACATTTTCAAGATTTTTCCCTGCAGCTGCAAGGGCTAGACATTTCATTTTAAAAAAAATGAAAGTTGAGATTCTTGTTTCCCAAGCCTCCAGCACCTGGGGCTTTAAGATAAGCACCAAATATTGTGGGACTCATGATAAAATAATGGGAGTTGGCAATGCTGTAAACTGCAACACCAATAATATATTTCGGGTAGTAATAGGACTGCAGGATAGCAACACCTTGTTATGCATCGCTAATGTTCTTCTCTCTCATACTAGTTCAGCAAATAATCAAGCTTTTTTTATTTGCATTGCTCATCTTTGAGGTATGATTCTCCTCTCACACCAGCTTCACTCCACTGAAGCTCCATTGGCTTCACTGATCACTCCTGATTCATAAGTGAGCCCAGAATTAGGCTCCCCATCGACCTCTTCGGGCCAGATTGTTATTTACCTACAGACTTCAATAGGGGGCAGTGTAGAGTTGCACCAGCCTAGAGGGAGCTGCAGGACGGTTGTGTCTCCACTCTTCCCTATGCCTTTCAGTGCCTACTGCGTGGGAATGCATAGAGAGAGCAGTCCTTGCACTCTCAAAAGAACAGGGTCTGAAATTACCCTTGTGTCTAGGGTTGCCAACCCTCCAGGATTGTCCTGGAGTATCCAGGAATTGAAGATTAATTTTTAATGGAAGATTATGTTATGTGATGAAACCTCCAGGAATATGTCCAACCAAAATTGGCAACGTATGACCTTGTCCCTTTGTGTGGTGCAAAAGGGAGATGGACAATGGAAGCTCCTTGCAACACTCCACACATCTGCACTAGGGCCAGGGCCAGGCTGACCCTTCATGCTGTGGTGGAGACATTAGGGGATGGCAGCAGCACTGAGTGCTGGAGTCAAAATTATTGCTACAAATGAATCCTCAGCTAGTTAATATTTTTGGACTTCTCTTATCCAAGCAGCATTTATGTTAGGTACAGGGCTGTTACGGGATCAGCTATTTCACTATCTACCTGTGGTGTGTCACTTGTACAAGAAATATGCCTAAACCCCTAAACTTCCATTCACTCTTCAGTATAAACACACAGAGCTCTGATTATCCTGTGAACATGACAAGAGGAATGAGCATCACATGCCTTCCAATTTGCTGCATTTGTTTTTTTGTAAATATTCTCCTGGTGGAAGTTAAGTAGTAAACAGATGTCCATTGGAAAAGATGTTTCATTATCTTTCTCTCGTTTGACAAACGCTTGAAGAGCAGATATAAAATAAAAAATAAAGTAGAACCTTCCTTGAAATGTGCATAATTATAACTTACACTGCAGTATAAATCAGCTGTCCTGATCACTTTTTCGGCTCTTTACTAGTCTACTCATAAGTAGACTAGTATTTATATTATATTATTTATATATATTATACATATAAATATTTATATATATTATACCTCATATTTAGGTACCTAGCTCCACAGAAGTCAGTGGGTGTTTTGCCATTGATTTCAGTGAAGCCAGGATTTTACCCATATCATTTGGCTTGATTTCCAGAGGTTTTAAACACCCCCAACTCCCACTGACTTCAGTGGGTGCTCAGCATCTCTAAATAGCGGGCCACTTTTTTTTAGGTGCTGAATTTTGGCCTAACTTTATATGTATTTTGGTCACCTATAAGAACTCTAGACTGTTACTGACCTCAGCGGGAGAACTGTGCCTTAAAGAAGAATCAGACAAATCCCACACCTCCTATATTTGATATATGGCATAGGATGTGCACATTTTTCTGGTGCTTCCTAACCTCGTAATTTGCGATCCACCTTAATGCTGTTTAGTGAATTTATTGGTTGACAGTAGCACTCCATCAGGTTTATAGAGTTTTTGCTCTCTTTGGGTGCTCATAACATTTTTTAAAAGGACTGTTTAGTTATTTTTATATAGATGCCATATGGGTGAGTTGGTACTGGAGTGAAATAATATTTTTAAGGAACTAGGAGAATGCATCAAAACTCTGCTGACACTTTCACGGATGGGGATATTTGGTTAAATAGATGTTTATCTAGGCAAGTCATCGTCTGGCTAGCAGCATACTGAATGTTTCTAAGCAGCTAACTTATGTATACTAAACAAATTTGGTTTGGCTGCAGCTCGAGCTGCCCTGTGGAAATTCTCAACATACATTTGTTTGATTGAGCTGTCATTTTCAGTTGATCTGCTGATGATCTGTGTCACTTTGTTTAAATGTCCTGGTGTATTTTTTATACAGTGTGCTTTCTGTGATGGATTAAATTGAGGTGAAATTCGAGAGTTACTCCTGTTTTTGATTTCTATGTTCTCAGACAGGTGGGTCTGAAATGACAAAGAACGTCTCACACAAACACATGAAAAACAGAATAGAGTAGATGCCCTTATGATTTAAAACATCCATAGACGTGTCAGCTACCAAATGCTCCTGTTAAAGAAGTTGCTGGGATTTGCACTTTAAACAACAAATAGTATTTATTTGGACTGTGCCACGGTTACAGCTAATGTAATATTTATTTAAGGTGTCATATGTCAAACTGCACATGAATAACAATAGAAATGATGAAGACTGTCCAGCTGCCATCTATTTTTGGGGTGCTAGCTTGATCAGAGCTAGTGCAGGTATGTCTCTTTGAGCTGGAGTCTACATCTTCAGCTCAGAGTATAGACGTACCCCAGTATTATGCCCCTGTTCAAAATTGGAAACCTGACAGGTTGTGACTTGATCTAGTTTGTGAGTGTGAACTAATGGCACAGCTTCACTTAGAATGCAGGTGCTTGTGACTACCATGTATGTTAGGTCCACCAGAGCACCCTGCCTTTTAGACCAGCCAAGAAAGAGCTGAGGAAGGTTTTCATCCCTTTAATTCATGTGTGCATGGAAATACCTTCTTAACTTGCTTTTCTCCCTAGCTGTTTTTGCTGAGTTTTATTCTTTGCCATGTGCTGCAATTGGAACCTTTCCTGTAGTCTGCAACATCTGAAGAATCTGTGATAAAGAAGCCAGTGGCTTGTGCTGGGGCTTCTGATACTTTGATGAAAGAAGAGGGAACCTTTTGTTTAGCTCATGTAATCAGGAATTTAGTGCATTTCCAACATGCAAAGCAAGGTAGAAGACAAGGTTGCCCTGATGTATGAGCATCCAAATGCAAAGTGTTTGTATCTGAATACAAGGAACATGAGACACAAATGAACAGAGCTGGGTGAATAACAGATTCTTCAGTTCAGTGGCTGAACTGAAAAATTAAAAAAAATTGTTTGGATTGAATGGAAACAAATTTTTTTAAAATTTCACAGCAGAATAAAAAATTCAAAAATTGTTTCTTTTCAGTTGAACAAAACATTTTATTTCGCCTGAAATGAAACACGTTTTTTAAAATAAAATTCAGGGAAATTTCAAAATGAAACATCTTTCTGAAACAAAAAGTTGAAATGTTTCATTCTGGAAATTCTGAAACAATGTTTTGACATTTCTGGAAGTAAAAAAAAAAAAAGGAGGAATAGTTTTGGTTGACCTGTATCTGCAATTTTTGAACCCCCCCCCCCCATTTGTACATTTTTTTCTTCAGCTCTGTAAGTGAGAAGAGCTAGAAGTGATACAGGCTAGAGATTATCCAGTGGGCATAATTGTAACTTAATTTAGTGGAGGGATTTTCAGTCCTGGAATGTCAGTACAAATTAATATAATTCGTTCGCTATAGGAGAGATAGAAAAAGGTGAAGTAAAAGGAGGGGTGTCACTAAAATAGATAAAGTGATGCGAACAAGTGAAGCATATAGTAAGCATACAGTGAAGAGTGTGGTGATGAATAATTTTTTTGGCTAAGTATATAAAGAATTGTAAAACAAAGAACAGACACCACGAGCATCTGTTACAGCCCAGCAGAAGGTGAGGTGAGCAAGAATGGAAAACTCTTGTAAAAGTTCACAAAGTCCTAAAAACCACATGGTAGCCAAACCCGGGAGAGTGGGGGATTTAAATATTCATGTAATTATTGCGTAAAAACCCCCACAACTAAACATACATCAAAGAATTTCCTAAATTACATAACAACAACTCTATGATAAAGAGGAGAGACTATCCTGGATTTACTTAATTTGTGCAAAAAAAAATCATTTCTTTTGAAATTGTCCAGTGTTTTTAATGAAAAAACAAAAACTTTAATATGGAGGAGGGAATTAGGATTTTTTCCACTTTTGCTATATTTTTTCTTTTTTTACTACCTTCTCAGTGACAAAATGGAAATATGAAAAAAAGGGGGAGGGTGAGAAAGGAAAAAATGGGCAAGAAATAGAGGAGGAATCTAAAGTTTTTCAGGGAAAATTGAAAAAACAGAACAAAACCCCACAAAAATAAAAACAAACAAACAAATAAATCTCAACAGGTAGAATTGGGCCTAATAAGAAATACTGACACGTATTGCACATAAAATAGCGTTACATTCCCAGGAAGAAAATGTAGTGAATTTAGAAACCTAGTGAGCACAGTGCAATAGGAGAAAAGTCCAGAGGCAACCAACAAGAATACCCTGTTGATTAAGATTTGCAGGGAAGAGATAAGGACAGTTAAGTAGCTCAGTGAGTTGGGGCTGGATTTTGCAAACTGTTTGCATTATTTTGCAACTAGTATACATTAAAAAAAAAGTGTACTTTTTTAATGAGTATTTCACAATCCAAAAAAATCGTGTAGCAAGTGTCCCTGCTTTTGGTTTTGAAAATATAATCACCTGTGAGCCATACAAAACCAGATATAAATACACTTAATGTACTGCAGTAAGACACAGAATATATCCCCATCTGTAGTGTGAAGGATAGGCTCTTCTTAAGATTCATGTCCTTTCCAATCAGCTAAGTATGTTCTGTTTATTATTGTTATGACCTTGCAGAGGTACGGCTATTGGAAGTGTATTGGTTACCGTTGTCTCCATTAGGGTTTCAAGGACTTAACTACATTGTATCACAGTGACACCCAAATATAATTAAGACTCTCTCAGTGTAATAACATAATTAAAAAGCTGTCTATTTGGTTGTACAACAGCGTCGGTTGCCATTGTGTTGTAGCTAATTTATCCCGAGTAAACACTGTGAACTATTAACACTTTATGCCTGGATATACTGCACAAACAGGTATGTGAGGGATGGTAAGCACATCTTCCCACTCACACTGCTGTAGGTTTAGGAGACTGTGGATGCTACATGTCTAGGGGAGCTCTGAAGGTGAATTCCTGCAGCATTTAGCAGACACCTGCAGAACCTCCCTCTAGGCAAATAAAAGGTGGGTGCATACCACTCTGACTGGTACTTGTGACATATTTTGCCTGGGTCCAACCCTAGGGATTCAACAACAATAATAAAAGTAGGTAATTACTGATCTTAAGCATTTAAAAAACAAACAAACAAAAAAATCTCCCCAAGCTCCCTTTTATTTTATAGTCATGGCAATGAGTCCACAATAGTCCACTACCTGAAGGAGCTCAGATACTATGGTGAAGAGTGCAGTATAAGAACCTGTATAGAATTAGGATAGAATAGTGGGTGAATATGCATTTTTACTTTGTCGGTTTTTCTATATTTCCATGAGAAGTTTGTTTTTAAAATATTAATAAAGAAATAGAATGTCTCATAACTCTGTAAATTCCAATCCATACACAGTATTTCACACACTCTCAAAGCCCCCCCACCATCCCCGCTGTCAACAAATCTGCCATGTGCATGGAGCCTTATCTGGTCATCATTATCTCAGATCTCATTTCCTCCTGCTTTACACTGTCTATGCTCTACCTGGACTGCTCTTCTTAATAATCCTTTTGTGTTTTTCCCCAACTTCTGTTTTCATGCTTTCTTCCATCCCCTTGTCCCTTATTCCTAGGACTTTCTACCTCATTAATTAGGGCCTCTGTTCCCTTGCTCTCATCCCTTTTTTACCATGTGCTTATTTGTACAAAACTCTTCACCTGAACTGTACAGAATCAATCCCTTCAATAGAAGACAATGAGCTTGACATGACTTTAGTACTTGTAACATTTTCCACCTTGACTCCAAGGGAGTTTAAACATATGGCTTGCATGGCCTTTTGTGAGTCAGGCAGTATGGGCCATATTCCCTTTGAAGTTTCTGTGGTGTCCCTTCAATGAAATCGATGGGTTTGCACTCTGGTGTAAGTGAGAAGAGAATCTCACCTATGTGGGCAAGTGGAAACACGTTTTTTTTTTTTGGTAACTAGAACATTAACTTACTCAGATTGCTGACCCTTGACCAATCATTTCCATTAACTCCTTGGAGCTTAGAGTGAGACTTGCTCAACTCCTAAAAGCAAATGTATTAGTACTCATGGGCTAGGACTGTGGTGACTGTTGGCAGCAAGGGGTTAAACTCCTTTTTTATTCTTAATGCCCTTGCCTAACAAAACTGCATGACCTGGCATTTTTTTTCAAGTGATTACACTTTGCTGCATTATAATGGAGCAAATGCATTTGCGTCTTAGAACCATACACTACCAGATACTGACATGTTAAACATCTCCTGTGGCTTACCATACGCATCAGGGTTGTGGACCTCCCTCTGTTTTCTCATTATGCCAAATAATGAAACGTGGAAATAATTCTAATCCTTTCTTCTGGTTTTGCTGTACCTTTGAAAATATGATAAACTCAATCCAATTAAAAGTCATTACCTCCACAAAGCTCAGTCTCTATCTATAACCTTGTTTTATAATTCACTCTGTTATCTGTCTTCATTATAATTTGGTGGAATAGTCTTCTTTTATTACTGTTTTCCGTTGGAAAGACGCATGTGATTTCCAATGCTACTTTGTTACACATCTCAGTTTAAAACGGAAGAGATGTACTAATGAGTGTTAAAGAAAAAAAATTAAGTTACACTGATTTATTACACTGAGATAAAGTTTCATTCATGTGGATTATATAACTGTAGATTTAAGTAATCATTTTGAGTTAAAAGTATTGTTTTGCAGCACTAGTTTTCTGTTCTAGTGCATTATTGTTTATATCTCATTGAAGATAAGAGATTTACTTAAATTTTATCCCCAGTTTACTCGGTTGGACAGAGAAATTAAAGTCACATATTGATGTTGTATTTCATCAGTTCAAATGAAAGGGTCCTTTCCTTAGTTTTCAACTGAACATGTTAATTTTCAGCAGAATAACAGCTTAAGTAATTTATGTGAGACTATACATACTGTTTTTTATCACTATGACAATCAAACAGTGATCAAAACATTATGGATCAAAATAATGGTCTATCAAGTCCATTATCCTGCCTCCAACTGAGGCCTGTACCTAATGCTTAAAATTTCACAGCAGACTTTTTTTTCTGAACCTGATACATATAATGAGTATAGTCATTGAGGCTAATTAGTATATATTAACTATAGCAGCTTCATTCAATTTTAATATTTCACTGAGCTCAATAAATTGAGCGATCATTCATTTAAGAGAGAGGTTCCATACATATGGGCATACATCCATTCACCTGGTGTGAAACGTTGTATCCTGATTGATTTACACTAGCTGAGGATCTACCCCATAACATACCAATCTGGCAGGTGGCATTTCCCTGTTCCCTTACTTGCCTCCCTCCCCTGTATGTATCTCAGCAAAGATTTTGAAAGTCAAATATATATTTATTCCATTGAGGAAAACTTTATCATCCAGCACCACAGTTTACAGGCACTAGCTGGTGATATAATGGGTAGTTTAAACCCTGCTAACTGCAAATAATTTTTCAACAGTGTTTATGATTGCAGTAGACGCTAGCAGACCAGAAGTACAGATAACATAAATATTTCTACCAAAGATGGTTGTACTGGAGCTATAAATAAAATTAGATTCAACTTGTAAATAAATTCAGTTTTTGCCAGCAAATATTTATAATTCTTTGTTGCTGCATGTAATATAGTAATTTATATGGAAAATGTGCAGAAACACATAGGGCCAGGTTTTGCTTCTCAGTTATACAGGTGCAACTTCCACTGACATCAAGGAGAGCTGTACCCATATAAATGAAAGTAGAATTTGACCCATAGTCTTTCAGTACTGGATCCTAATTAAGAGACAGTGTCTGGTGCACATCAAATGCCTTAGACTGTGTTACTCAATTAGACTTGAGCAACACTTCACAGAGCACCAAATGCTACTAGTTATTGTACAAGCTGATATTGACAATTTCCAGAAACAGTGTATAGTTCCCGATGCAGTTAACATATTGTGACATTGTATTAACTACTAGTCTAGTACCACCATTTAGCGATGTTGAAATTGTCTTCTCTCAAACTACAATTGCTCTTGAGTTTCTTGTTTTCCTATAAGAAAAGGAGGACTTGTGGCACCTTAGAGACTAACAAATTTATTTGAGCATAAGCTTTCGTGAGCTACAGCTCACTTCATCGGATGCATTTAGTGGAAAATACAGTGGGGAGATTTATATACACAGAGAACATGAAACAATGGGTGTTACCATACACACTGTAACGAGAGTGATCACTTAAGGTGAGCTATTACCAGCAGTAGAGTGGGTGGGGGGAGGGGGGACTTTTGTAGTGATAATCAAGGTGGGCCATTTCCAGCAGTTGACAAGGTCTGAGGAACAGTGGGGGGTGGGGTGGGGGATAAACAAGGGGAAATAGTTTTACTTTGTGTAATGACCCATCCACTCCCAGTCTCTAGTCAACCCTAAGTTAATTGTATCCAGTTTGCAAATTAGTTCCAATTCAGCAGTCTCTCATTAGAGTCTGTTTTTGAAGTTTTTTTATTGAAGAATTGCAACTTTTAGGTCTATAATCGAGTGACCAAAGAGATTGAAGTGTTCTCTGACTGGTTTTTGAATGTTATAGTTCTTGACGTCTGATTTGTGTCCATTTATTCTTTTACGTAAAGACTGTCGAGTTTGACCAATGTACGTGGCAGAGGGGCATTGCAGGCACATGATGGCATATATCACATTGGTGGATGTGCAGGTGAACGAGCCTCTGATAGTGTGGCTGATGTTATTAGGCCCTATGATGGTGTCCCCTGAATAGATATGTGGACACAGTTGGCAACGGGCTTTGTTGCAAGGATAGGTTCCTGGGTTAGTGGTTCTGTTGTGGTGCCTAATCACATTCTTGTCAACTGCTGGAAATAGCCCACCTTGATTATCACTACAAAAGGTCCCCCTTCCCCTGCCCCCCCCCCCCGCTCTCCTGCTGGTAATAGCTCACCTTAAGTGATCACTCTCGTTA
Source organism: Caretta caretta (assembly GCF_965140235.1). Lineage (NCBI taxonomy): Eukaryota > Metazoa > Chordata > Testudines > Cheloniidae > Caretta > Caretta caretta. The sequence continues at coordinate 17,490,934 of NC_134214.1, forward strand.
CAGTGTGTATGGTAACACCCATTGTTTCATGTTCTCTATGTATATAAATCTCCCCACTGTATTTTCCACTGAGTGCATCCGATGAAGTGAGCTGTAGCTCATGAAAGCTTATGCTCAAATAAATTTGTTAGTCTCTCAGGTGCCACAAGTCCTCCTTTTCTTTTTGTGAATACAGACTAACACGGCTGCTACTCTGAAACCTTGTTTTTCTATAAACGTTTTTCGCCAAAGCACTCAAAGTTTTATACTAATTCTTCCTTCAGTAACTCATATGTCTCTCTAATGTACTGATTTTCATGTTTTCCTCAGGTAAAATATGGCAAATGTAAGGAAACTCAATGTGAAGTTTTTTTTCATATGCTGGGGAACTCTGAAAACTGGATCCTTTTGAATTATTCACATTATGTTTTAATTACAATTATTTTGGAATGAGACATAGTCTGAAGTTATTCAAAGACATAAACCTTCCCTACACTGACCCTTGAAGAATCAGAAGTCACTATTTCTCTTCCCCTATTTATTCTTGTAAGAACAAAGCACATTTTAATACGTATAATAAAAGCCATAGTGGAGGACATGAAAAAGAAGTTGATTTCTGTACTCTTCAAGTATGAAATAAAACCAAATTCATGGTTAACTTTGTGTGCTTTTATATTGCTGTTTTCACATTCCTTTGTATCTGCAATCTGTAACTACAACTCCCTCTTCTGAGGGACGTGCATAATTATTTTCTTTATGTTGGAGGTTATTGGTGCCAGAATGGCTTTCTGTTGTGTAGCAACAAAGGGGAAAGTGTGGCTGCGTCAAATCAGTTGTGAAAAAGCAGTTTATAATCTTGCTTCATAATACATAGATAACTCGTATAACAGGAATGCTAAAATCTGTGGACCAAATTTTGTTTTCTTTGTTACATTAATGCCAATCTGAAGAAATTCTCTGGACTTCAGTTAACAACAGGGCAGACATTGGCTTAATTTATAAATTGATGGTAAGTCTAAAGTAATTATTCTGGATTTATACCAGTGTAACTGAGATCAGAATCTGCCCCTGTGGCCTAACATGTGACAATATATAACAAACTCTATCTAATAGAAGGTTAGGCTCCAATTCTGCACCCCTTATTCATCCTGAGTAGCACTTACGCATGCAAATAGTTGCATAGAATTTCATAGTACTATTCACATAAATACCACTCAATATTGGTAAGGAATGCAGAACCAGGCCCTTAGAAAATATTCAGTACTTCATTTGCTTTTTACATTTGTGTTAGGGTCAAATAATACAAATATATATATATATATAAAACAGCAATATATTTGAAGACTATGGAAAAATAGTTTTTTCTTTCACCAATTCAGATTAAACTATGATCATAGAATCATAGAATCATAGAATATCAGGGTTGGAAGGGACCCCTGAAGGTCATCTAGTCCAACCCCCTGCTCGAAGCAGGACCAATTCCCAGTTAAATCATCCCAGCCAGGGCTTTGTCAAGCCTGACCTTAAAAACCTCTAAGGAAGGAGATTCCACCACCTCCCTAGGTAACGCATTCCAGTGTTTCACCACCCTCTTAGTGAAAAAGTTTTTCCTAATATCCAATCTAAACCTCCCCCACTGCAACTTGAGACCATTACTCCTCGTTCTGTCATCTGCTACCATTGAGAACAGTCTAGAGCCATCCTCTTTGGAACCCCCTTTCAGGTAGTTGAAAGCAGCTATCAAATCCCCCCTCATTCTTCTCTTCTGCAGGCTAAACAATCCCAGCTCCCTCAGCCTCTCCTCATAAGTCATGTGTTCTAGACCCCTAATCATTTTTGTTGCCCTTCGCTGGACTCTCTCCAATTTATCCACATCCTTCTTGTAGTGTGGGGCCCAAAACTGGACACAGTACTCCAGATGAGGCCTCACCAATATCGAATAGAGGGGAACGATCACGTCCCTCGATCTGCTCGCTATGCCCCTACTTATACATCCCCAAATGCCATTGGCCTTCTTGGCAACAAGGGCACACTGCTGACTCATATCCAGCTTCTCGTCCACTGTCACCCCTAGGTCCTTTTCTGCAGAACTGCTGCCTAGCCATTCGGTCCCTAGTCTGTAGCGGTGCATTGGATTCTTCCATCCTAAGTGCAGGACCCTGCACTTATCCTTATTGAACCTCATCAGATTTCTTTTGGCCCAATCCTCCAATTTGTCTAGGTCCTTCTGTATCCTATCCCTCCCCTCCAGCGTATCTACCACTCCTCCCAGTTTAGTATCATCCGCAAATTTGCTGAGAGTGCAATCCACACCATCCTCCAGATCATTTATGAAGATATTGAACAAAACCGGCCCCAGGACCGACCCTTGGGGCACTCCACTTGATACCGGCTGCCAACTAGACATGGAGCCATTGATCACTACCCATTGAGCCCGACAATCTAGCCAGCTTTCTACCCACCTTATAGTGCATTCATCCAGCCCATACTTCCTTAACTTGCTGACAAGAATACTGTGGGAGTCCGTGTCAAAAGCTTTGCTAAAGTCAAGAAACAATACATCCACTGCTTTCCCTTCATCCACAGAACCAGTAATCTCATCATAAAAGGCGATTAGATTAGTCAGGCATGACCTTCCCTTGGTGAATCCATGCTGGCTGTTCCTGATCACTTTCCTCTCATGCAAGTGCATCAGGATTGATTCTTTGAGGACCTGCTCCATGATTTTTCCAGGGACTGAGGTGAGGCTGACTGGCCTGTAGTTCCCAGGATCCTCTTTCTTCCCTTTTTTAAAGATTGGCACTACATTAGCCTTTTTCCAGTCATCCGGGACTTCCCCCGTTCGCCACGAGTTTTCAAAGATAATGGCCAATGGCTCTGCAATCACAGCCGCCAATTCCTTCAGCACTCTCGGATGCAACTCATCCGGCCCCATGGACTTGTGCACGTCCAGCTTTTCTAAATAGTCCCTAACCACCTCTATCTCCACAGAGGGCTGGCCATCTCTTCCCCATTTTGTGATGCCCAGCGCAGCAGTCTGGGAGCTGACCTTGTTAGTGAAGACAGAGGCAAAAAAAGCATTGAATACATTAGCTTTTTCCACATCCTCTGTCACTAGGTTGCCTCCCTCATTCAGTAAGGGGCCCACACTTTCCTTGGCTTTCTTCTTGTTGCCAACATACCTGAAGAAACCCTTCTTGTTACTTTTGACATCTCTTGCTAGCTGCAGCTCCAGGTGCGATTTGGCCCTCCTGATATCATTCCTACATGCCCGAGCAATATTTTTATACTCTTCCCTGGTCATATGTCCAACCTTACACTTCTTGTCAGCTTCTTTTTTATGTTTAAGATCCGCTAGGATTTCACCATTAAGCCAAGCTGGTCGCCTGCCATATTTACTATTCTTTCGACTCATTGGGATGGTTTGTCCCTGTAACCTCAACAGGGATTCCTTGAAATACAGCCAGCTCTCCTGGACTCCTTTCCCCTTCAAGTTAGTCCCCCAGGGGATCCTGGCCATCCGTTCCCTGAGGGAGTCAAAGTCTGCTTTCCTGAAGTCCAGGGTCCGTATCCTGCTGCTTACCTTTCTTCCCTGCGTCAGGATCCTGAACTCAACCAACTCATGGTCACTGCCTCCCAGATTCCCATCCACTTTTGCTTCCCCCACTAATTCTACCCGGTTTGTGAGCAGCAGGTCAAGAAAAGCGCCCCCCCTAGTTGGCTCCTCTAGCACTTGCGCCAGGAAATTGTCCCCTACGCTTTCCAAAAACTTCCTGGATTGTCTATGCACCGCTGTATTGCTCTCCCAGCAGATATCAGAAAAATTAAAGTCACCCATGAGAATCAGGGCATGCGATCTAGTAGCTTCCGTGAGCTGCCGGAAGAAAGCCTCATCTACCTCATCCCCCTGGTCCGGTGGTCTATAGCAGACTCCCACCACTACATCACTCTTGTTGCACACACTTCTAAACTTAATCCAGAGACACTCAGGTTTTTCTACAGTTTCGTACCGGAGCTCTGAGCAGTCATACTGCTCCCTTACATACAGTGCTACTCCCCCACCTTTTCTGCCCTGCCTGTCCTTCCTGAACAGTTTATAACCATCCATGACAGTACTCCAGTCATGTGAGTTATCCCACCAAGTCTCTGTTATTCCAATCACGTCATAGTTCCTTGACATCACCAGGACCTCCAGTTCTCCCTGCTTGTTTCCAAGGCTTTGTGCATTTGTATATAAGCACTTGAGATAACCTGTTGATCGCCCCTCATTCTCAGTATGAGGCAGGAGCCCTCCCCTCACAGACATTCCTGCCTGAGCTTCCTCCCAGTATCCCGCTTTCCCACTTACCTTAGGGCTTTGGTCTCCTTCCCCCGGTGAACCTAGTTTAAAGCCCTCCTCACTAGGTTAGCCAGCCTGCTGGCAAAGATGCTCTTCCCTCTCTTCGTAAGATGGAGCCCGTCTCTGCCCAGCACTCCTCCTTCATGGAACACCATCCCATGGTCAAAGAATCCAAAGCCTTCTCTCCGACACCACCTGCGTAGCCATTCGTTGACTTCCACGATTCGACGGTCCCTACCCAGGCCTTTTCCTTCCACGGGGAGGATGGACGAGAACACCACTTGCGCCTCCAACTCCTTTATCCTTCTTCCCAGAGCCACGTAGTCCGCAGTGATCCGCTCAAGGTCATTCTTAGGTCATGATTTAAAAGTAGCTTCAAATATAACATGTGCCCCTTATTCCTGCTGACAGTGTTTGTGGTTTTACAACTACACTTCCTATTTTTAAAATGTTTTCTTTTCTTTTGTTGTGGAGTGACAGACCTATGCAAACATCAGGGGCAACTTTAGTGAAACAGTGAGCATGCCTGGACAGAAAGTGTTGTCAGATGTACAAAAGAAATAAACTGAAAAAAAATAGAGAAACGTATTTTCAAACAGAACAGCCTTAGATGTTATTTGTAACACTAGGAAGGAAATATTTCGGTGATTGTAAAATTTATGGTGTCATTTTAAAGACAAAACAGAAGTATGAGCCGGATTGTTCTCATAATTATACCCGATTTACAATGGTATACCTCCGTGGAAGGCCATGCACTTACTGTTGACTTACAGCAGCGTATGTGAAATCAGAATCAGGCCCAGTACCTCTGCAAAGGGCCACCAACCTATGTTTATATATAATAAACAATCAGTGACTTCCAGTTTATGTGCATAAGTGAATTAAGCCGGCTACACACGGGGACCTAAAATACGGTTCCATTAACAATGGCTTGTTAGTACTCAGAGGTGACCCTGCTTAAAATAAACAAAAAACCCCGACAGCGATAACCACGAACTATGTCTTAGAATGCAAAATTGGAACTGCAATCACAATTTAGTCACAAATAACAGTCAATAATCTAATCAGTGGTAATATCCCATTTTTGTGAACTCCAACTAACTGGGAATTATTATCTGCATTCTAGAGAGACAAAGTGGGTGAGGTAATATCTTTTATTGGACCGGCTTCTGTGGGTGGGAGAGGCAAGCTTTCAGGCTTACACAGAGCTCTTCTTCAGGTCACCAACAGAAGTTGGTCCAATAAAAGATATTACCTCACCCACCTTTTCTCTCTAATATCCTGGGACCAACACAGCTACAACACTGCATGTCTACATTCTACTCAGACTGTAAACTCTTCGGGGCAGGGACTATCTGTTTGTTGTGTATGTACAGTGCCTAGCACAATGGGGTCCTGATTCCTGGTTAAAAGCTTGAGGCCACAATACAGTTGTTAATAAATAACAAGGATTATATCCAGTTCTGCTGAACAGTTCTGTGGATAATGAGTGGCATAAACCACTTTCAGTATGTGTGCTGATAATATTTTCATATGGAATAATGTAGTTCTTGGTCAGTGGCTCTTTCATGTCTGAAGATATCAGCCCGGACCCTCACATCCAGAGGACTGTTCCTAAAGGCAAGGATCTTTATCTGACTTTCCACTAAAAGACATAGAGGAGACTACTGCTAAACTATATCTCATTGGGCACAGAGGCTGTCTGATGCCTCCCACTTGGCTCATATGTGTCCTAACACAGCTCCTGAAACTCCCAGGTTGCCAACTGCTAATTTGCAACTTTTCCTGACCACCTCCACTCTAGAGCTAAACTAATGTGTTTTGTAATCAACCAGTTCCTGCCTGTGACAGTCCTTTCTTAAATACCTGTTTAAACAGTAATTTAGATAAAGGTGTCCCATTTGTATAGGAAATGCCTGCTTTGTTTCAGATACACTTACAAATAATTACTGTAGTATTGCCTGAGCTGGACAGAAATGTTGGGTCAAACAAATATGGAAGGACTCTGGTCACATCAGAGTTCCCAGTCTATATCCTTGGAGTGCCATTTGAAAATATTCTTCCATGGCCCATCCAGGCCCATCCTGGCTTTTCTCAGGGAGATGACTAAATCGCTTATCCTTAGTTGTACCCAAGAAGACCTTAATAAAGTGACAATGTATTAAAGGCTCCTGTCACACATGTTCAAAAATACAAGCAGAACTCCAAACTTCTGATGTGTGACAAGCGGGCCTCCAAGATCAGAGTGTGAGTTGTGTGCTAGTAACTGTGGAGGTCAGTGGGAGCTTTGTGTGTATGCATCCCACAGCAGAAACGGGCTGAAGTGAGAAAGGTCCCATAGACTGAGAAAAGGAGAAAGAAAAACAGTGATATTTGCTTGACTTTATTAATTAGAAATGAGTTGGAACATCAAGATCAGGATCCAGATTTTGATCCCTTCATTGTTTTTGTACCCTGAGCTTTGGTTTGGCCCATCCCTAGTATTAATGCATGTAATGCACCACTATGCCTGTTTGTCATCTGCATATGATCAAGTGACGTTCAAGCCATAGAAAGGCACAGCCAATAGTGTAGTCGAGGGTCAATGGATTTTACCCATTTCTCATTTGGAGAATATGGAGTTTAGTTTAGGATGGTTGACCTGCTTCTTTTTTTTTAACCACTGCCATCCTGGGCACAGCTCCACGCAATGTCCTTGCACTGCATTTCTGACTGCACTCCTGCCTCTGCCTTGTGCACCCCGAGCATTCGACTCACCAGCTGTTGCAGCTGAAGGCAAAGTAGCTGTAGCTGCATCAGCTTCCCTGGCTCTTACACATGCTATATCCCATTATTTAATTGCCCTTGGAAGGGAAGAGCGTGCTAAACTACTAAACATATGTCCAAGTGGAAGGAAATCCAGCCCCTCCTCCCTGTTCCACACAGAAGCCCAGCATGCTGTTTAAAGTAACCCCAGGTTACTCTCCCAGGTCCCAGAGAGGTTAGGGCTGTGGTGTCAACTTTGGCACATGGATGTCTCCTGGCTTCATCAGGCACATCCCCAGCCTGCAGCCACATGTACTGTTTCCTGATGGCATGCAAGTTGGAGCAGAAAGTGCAAACGCTGGTGTCCACCCTGGTCTTTTAGTAGCAATTAACCTTTCCTACAGGGTTTCCTTTGAAGCTTTTTTCATGTTTTTATTGCAAAACAGCAGCAAGGAATTTGATGGCGGGAAATGTCTTCTGTATTACCTAATCTTTTCTATTTCCCTATCAGAGGTCTCAGTGACTTCATCCCATTTCTAATGGGGAGAGTTATTTGATCTTAAGGAGTCCTGCTTGAAATTCCAAATTGCAGCACTATATGTGTGAGTGGTTGGCTATTTATATAGACAATTGTACTTGGAAGCACAGACCCTGGGGCCTAATTCTGATCTCACAGCAGTTTTATATCAGTGAAGTAACTTCCGATTTACATTGTTTTAAGTTTGAGCAGAATGAGGCCCCACATTATCTGACACTCTGGGCCAGGCCCTCAGCTGGTGTAAATGGAGCACTGATCTAAGTGATTTTTTAAAAATGGTTTTCAAATGTCTGGAAGGTATAATTCAGCTTTTTGGTTTTTTAAGTGTTTGTTTTTATATTTTTCTTAGACTGTATTGCCCTTGTAAGCAGAATGATGACCTGGCATTCAGTTCAGACACTGCTTTTAGGCAGAAGGGCACACATGTGCAATTCATCACCACGGGATTTAAAATGTAAAATCAACTTGTTTTAAATTATGCATTGGGTGCAATTGCTGGACACTGAAGGGGGTTACAGGTGTGACCAGAGCAGAGTAAAAATGGAATTGTACCATTAGTATATCTCCATTGGCCAATGGACAGCAGCTGAGGATCTGGCTCCATACATTTAAGGCTGTAGATCAGTTTGACCAGAGGTATGAATGGTTTTAGCCTTTTTTGAGACTGAAAGAGAAATTTAACTGGAGTGCAGCAAACACACTCTGGAGGAGAGAAGTTGAGTATGGCACATCTGCAGTGCAATACTTGCTAGGGTTTAAAGGCTCTGTCTTTCAGGGGTGTGGTTGGGACCTGTGTGAGAGCAGTGCTGAGCCATTTATGGAGTGACTAGACAGGGTGCTTTGTAACAGGGCCAAAAGTTGGGAAGGATGGAATGAAGGATGTTGAGTTCATTTATGCAGAGTGAATTGCGTGAACTGCTCCTATGTGCTGTAGAAGGAAGGAGTTTTGGGATACTCAGATTGAAGGTGGGAACTGGTGTGGAGGAAAGCAGAGTGGGTCGGTTTGAAGAGGGAGCCTGAGGGGTAGGAATGTAGTATTTAACTGTGAAGTGGGGGAGCAACAAACTGACAGAGGAGCCCCAAGGGAGTTAGGTATCCGTATCTTAGGGAAATTCAGGGGATTTGGTTGCCTAACTCCCTCAGGCCTCTTTGAAAATCCTTGCCATAGCTCATAAGCCATGTGCAGATGCCATGGATCATTGAGCAGCACTCTGAGTGACACAGCTTCATGGGAACTTTGGAGACGTTTCTGTGACTGTGGTTCATAACCACCTCTGCTCTTGCTTTCTCCTAAACTCAGCTTTTCTGCATGCTTAGGCAAAGTGGCACTTGAAGGTGCAACAGAAATATCATCATGGTAGGCAGGTCATTTTAATGCACAGGACTGAAGTTAACCATTGCACTCTGACCACACCTTAATTCCTGTCCCTCTCATGGCCTATCTTCCTCTCTACTCAGCGCAGGATGTCATAGGCCTGATCCATGGGAGTTTTGCCATGAACATCAGTGGGAGTAGTATAAAGCCATCAGCAGCCTTTGTGCAGATGCTAAGCAAACAGCTAGAGTTGAATGCTAGTACTTTTCCTCTCAGCAACTCTTTCATCAGTCCTTAGCAGCCTTCAGGATCAAGCCATTCCTGCTGAACTCCACTCAACCTGAGCTCTCAGAGAAAGGACTTTTGAAACAGAAACAACGGTGAAAAATCCTTCTATGCATTTGTCTATCATCCCAGTGATTGAATTAATCAGGGGATTTTACACTCCTCTGAAGGACAGTCCTTAGGAAAAGTGATAAACAAACTAGTTGATATTGGGGGTCCAATTATTTAGAGCTCAGATGAAATTTGTCAAATCAAAGCGTAGGGAAATGGGTAGCTGAACTTCCTTATGATGTCTGTGTGGCCACAGTTAGTTCCATATTAGAAGAAGAAAAACAATTCAGGGCTGTGAATATATTGCTTGCAGATGAAGTATCTGGTACATGCCAGGGGTGATGTATTCAAATGATTTGTTATGCCCCAATGTTTGTTGTCAGAAGTGGCAGAATCTTGAAAATGCAGACATAAAATTGTTAGGTAATATGTAATAAAGGCATGACAGATGACATTTTATCAGTGGAAAAACATTCAATGTGTGACCGTGCTAAAACATGTGCTTAAAGTTCCCCCTGTGCTTAAGTGCCCTGTTGAACTAGGACCTAAATAATTTTCTTAGAAGAAAAATTGACTTTTTGGACATGGGGAAGGACTACTTGAATATTATGATGTGAGCTGTGCTGAATCATGCCCCCTGTGTAGTGACTTTTGGGGCCAGATCCTTGGCAGGTGTAATTTGCTGTAATTCCATTAAGGTAATTGGTGCTAGATTGATTTACATCAGCTGAGGATCTGTCCAACAGTTGCGTGGTGGACAGCTTTCCTTCTAAAGACTAATCTGAGGCCACCACATTTTTCTCTCTCCATATTTTAGATTGAATTTGAGCCATTGTCCCCTTAGTGAAACAAAGTCCAGTAAAACCTGCCCAATTTTTATTTGGCTGGGATTTCATTTGTGATTTGTAATTGCCAGTTTTCAATAGTAATTTCAAAGAGGAAATTGTTTAAGGTGCTATATGCACACCATATTGGGCAACTGGGCTTATTATATACCTGTGTATGTAATTCAGTCACTGGTGACAGTGCTCGTGTACAAGTGTGCAAACTACTTTGGATGGTAAGAGCCCTCTGGCCTGGTTCTGAGTGGTGCTGAACATACACAGTTCCACAACAGAGAGATTGCGCAGCACCTTAGGATGGAACTCTACTGCAGTATGAGCCATTGATGAAGGTGCTGTAGAACAAGCAAACTGCCTTTTCTGCTTAATGTACAAGGTAAAAGGGTTTAAAGTATAAAACCCTTCAGCACATTTGCTTAATACAGTCCCTAACATTTGGATTCATTTTCAGGTGATGAATGTTTATATGAAAGCTTCCCTGAAGTTCCTTTGGAGGAAATGTCAGAGGCTGATGGAGAGGCTAGTAAACTGTCCCTCAGTGTCCAAGAGCCATCTTCTCCAGCAACATCCAGCGAAGCATTCACACCAAAGGAGGGGTCTCCTTACAAGGCTCCCATATACATTCCCGATAACATTCCCATTCCTTCAGAGTTTGAGCTCCGAGAGTCAAATGTTCCTGGAGCAGGATTAGGAATATGGACCAAAAGGAAGATTGAAGTAGGTGAAAAATTTGGGCCATATGTGGGAGAGCAGCAGGCAAATCTGAAAGATCGCAGTTATGGTTGGGAGGTAAGAAACTTTAAATTCTTTTGTTCTGTTCAACTGTTGTCAAAGTTTACAAACTCAGATGCATTTTTAGAGTAAGAGGATATGCTGTTGAAGTTAATGGTTATTTTGCATGCATAAGAACTGCTAGATTGAGTCTTTTGACATTTTATGGAAGAAAATAAAAGTATACATGCTCATATAAAAACATACAGGGAATCGCCACCATCACACCTAAACATCAAATCCTGTCTCTCTTCTATGGTAGGAAGAGGAGGCAGTCACTTATCTGAACTTTTATGTGGCAATTATGTTTTGTTTTCATGAAGCTCTGAAATATAACATGGGACTAGGAGAGAGGTCTGCCGCTGAAATTTATGGAACTCATTTGAAAAAATGTGGAAGTTTCTTTTAGTCACCAGAATCACTGATTTAGAATGGCCTAGAGGCATCATTATTTGGTAAACTATAGCTGCAAGACATGATGGTTTTCAGAGTTGGAAGCCTAAGGCCTTGATTCTACTTCCATTGAAGTCAATGGGTTCTTTACCATTAATTTTGATAGGAGTAGGATTGGGTCTTCAGCCTCATAAGCACAGCCCCACATTAGAGGTGGCATTGCTCCTCCTGGAGGCCTTCCAGAGCCCTACAGGATGCATCATAGCTCCACAGACTGAAGGAGGGAAGTGTGTGCTCCTCCCTGTGACTGGTCAGCACTGCTGGGTTTTATGGGTGGGGGGGCCATGGCTCTAGCTCCTTTCTTCTCCTTTTGGGGTAGTTAGCCCTTGCACTCTGGGCAGTATGAGGGGCTCTGTTCATGACTCCATGTACCCTCCCGACCCCTTGTGTGCCCTCTTAGGGAAGATGTTCAGGCTTGGCTGGAACCCCGCCTGAATGTCTCCATCACAGTTAGCCCCTTAGTTCAAGCTGTGAACCCGAGTCAGCTGGCATGGGCCAACCATGGGTGTCTAATTGCAGTGTAGACATACTTTTAATGACCAGTCACAAGCTGGCCGTTAATAACTTTCTCCTTTGAATCTGATCCCTTTGAGCAATCGGAAGGGAATCCACCCCCACTCCAGGCACCTCTCCTTTGCTAAGTACAACATTGCACAATTGTCTAGGCGTGTTATGTTTTTTATTTTGCTTAGATCCAAAGCATTATGTGTGGTTACCTGGAGGCATACTATTCAGACTACCTGGACCAATCAACTGATCCAACACTACACATTTTGTGTTTTTGTGGCTCAGATAAAAATTCAAGTCTTAAAAAAATCAGGTGTTTTTCTCAGCATTGGTCTGATGTGACATAAAAATCGTTCTTGCATGAAACTTTTTATTCATAGTTTGAAAGATGTGAAGTAAAAATATAGGACAATCCCAATTTTCCATTTTTGTTTTTCATTGAGATGACAGATTTTTTGATTAGTAGGGGAGAAATGCTTAGTTTGCATTGCTCTCAGGAATATGGTGGGCCTTTGATGTACTCGGAGTTTTACTTACCCAGAGATCAAATAATTGGAGTTGTACTTTGGAGTATAGCTCTCAAAACACATGGTGGATCATAAATGTTTGGTTTGCTTTTAACCATCAGTAAATATTCGGTGAGTTCTTTGCAAACTTTCCATCCAGTTGTTTAAACACATGTGAGACCTGTGACAATATGACAGAAAAGTTTCAAGAGAAATTATAGACTTGGCAGAACTCTATAAAACTAACAGACCCTGATGCAATATAGTTACTGGTGAGAAATCTTTATTCTTTGAACAAGGCACCAGGAAGTCATAAACGCTGTCTAATAGCCACACCACAATGAAGCATGGATTGATAACGGAAGTTTAAAAAAAATTGCTGTCACACCATCTGAAATGTGAGTTGAACACCAGTCAAAACAAATACATTTTGGACCAGATCCTCAGGTGATGTAAAGCAGCACAGCTTCATGAACACAAGAGACTGCTTCTGATTTTAGTTAAGGACACACTGCTGCTGAGTGACACCAGTTAAAGATGTGGCCTTTTGGTTTTACCTTTAAATATAGGCACGAATACTCTAGTTTTTAGTGCCTCAGGTTTCTTTTAATTTCAAAACCTTTTTGTCAGAACAACGAAGAAGAAGAAGAAGAAGAAGAAATTGGAAGCTCGAAAGGTGAATTATTCTGAAGCCCTTCCAACACACTTGAATGAGAGTATTTATTTGGGAAAGCTGAAAAAAAAAAGTGTTCTTCAGTTTTCCCAATCAAATCTAAACAGTTCAAAGGTATTCAGTGAAACCCACGTAAAATTAGCAATAAATTGGAAATTGATCATCCACCTACAAATGCTTTGCAATCATAGAGGAGGCTAGAAACAGGTGAACAACAGAATACCGTATTGCTTCCAGCCAGTAAAATAAGTGTATTTATGACAAATTGAGGGGGGAAAACCTGGCAATAGGTAACTTTACAGTTTATAAAATAAACCAACCAAATCCAGGATACTCAAAGTCTAGACTAATACCGCATCTGTATTACTCACTCCAATAGGAAAAATTGGCCATTTTTGTTTTGAGTTTTGAGAGGGTTTTTTCTAAAGCTTAGTTAATACCAAATGCAAACAAAACAAAACAGGCTTGCAGACAGCGTGCATCAGTCTAACTTATTTTTTCATTCTGGATAAACCTGTGTTTGCTCTGGTGTAAATGTGTATCCAGATTGGTTACTGGCATGTTAAAAGGTCAAATTAAGATCATTGCTGGAAGACTAACACTAGGCCCTCCATACTCTAATTAATGGGCCCAACTCACTTCTGTGGAAGACACTGGTATCACTCTCATTGACTTCAAACACAGAACAAATATAGTCTTTCAGAGACATCACAGCCTTGTCAGGGTTAAGACAGCAGGTGTATCTTGGCTCCTGTTCTCTTTATGTTGGGAGCCGTAGAAAGCATGTTGCTAGTGTAAGAGGGAGATAGACATTGTAGAGAGTGACAAAGGGAGGACAGTGACAGAGCAGGGAGAATGGGGAGAAAAGTGCCATTTGGTTATATCTATCTACAACCTGTTGAATGTAGACTTTTCTTGCCACCTAGCTAATTGGACACCCCTGTGTAATAGAATCATAGAAATGTAGACCTGGAAGGGACCTTGATAAGTCAGCTAGTCCAGCCCCCTGACTGAAGTAGTACTGAGTATTATCTAGACCATCCCTGACAGGTGTTTGTCTAACCTGTTCTTAAAAACCTTTAATGATGAAGATTCCACAACATCGCTAGGGAATTTGTTCCAGAGCTTAACTGCCCTTACAGTTAGGAAGTTTTTCCTAATGGCTAATCTAAATCTCTCTTGCTGCTATTTAAGTCCATTACTTCTTGTCCTGTCCTCAGTGGTTAAGGAGAACAATTTATCACCCTCCTCTTTCTAACAACCTTTTTACATACTTGAAGATTGTTATCATGTCCCCCCTCAGTCTTCTCTTTTCCAGACTAAACAAACCGAGGGTTGTCAATCTTTCCTCATCGGTCATGTTTTCTAGACCTTTAATCATTTTTGTTGCTCTCCTCTGGACTTTCTCCAATTTGTTGACATCTTTCCCAAAGTATGGTGCCCAGAACTGGACACAATACTCCAGCTGAAACCTTATTAGTGCTGAGTAGAGTGGAAGAATTCTTTCTCGTGTCTTGGGTACAACAGTCCTGCTAATGCATCCTGGAATGATATTTTCTTTTTCTGCAACAGTATTATTCTGTTGACTCATATTTAGTTTGTGGTCCATTATAACCCCCAGGTCCTTTCCCGCAGTACTCCTTCCTAGGCAGCCATTTTTGTATTTGTGTAATGGATTATTCCTTGAGAAGTGTAGTACTTTGCATTTGTCCTTATTGAATTTCATCCTATTTACTTTAGACCATTTGTCCAGTCAAGATAATTTTGAATTCAAATTCTGTCCTCCAAAGCACTTGCAAACCTTCCCAGTTAGATATTTTCACAAACTTTTTAAGTGTACTCTCTATGGCATTATCCAAATAATTTATTGACGAGAACTGGACCCAGGACAGATCCCTGCAGGATCCCACTCAATATACTCTTCCAGCTTGATTGAGAACCATGGTTAACTACTGTCTGAGTATGCATTTCCAACCAGTTGTGCACCCATCTTATAGTAGGTTCCTCTAGACCTGTGGTTCTCAAAGCCGGTCCGCTGTTTGTTCAGGGAAAGCCCCTGGTGCGCCGGACCGGTTTGTCTACCTGCCGTGTCCTCAGGTTCGGCCGATCGCGGCTCCCACTGGCCACAGTTCGCTGCTCCAAGCCAGTGGGGGCTGCGGAAAGTGGCGCAGGCCAAGGGACTTGCTGGCCGCCTTTCCTGCAGCCCCCATTGGCCTGGAGCAGCGAACTGTGGCCAATGGGAGCCGCGATCGGCTGAACCTGCGGACACGGCAGGTAAACAAACCGGTCCGGCACGCCAGGGGCTTTCCCTGAACAAGCGGCGGACTAGCTTTGAGAACCACTGCTCTAGACAATATTTCTTCAGTTTGTTTCTGAGAAAGTCATATGAGACCGTTTCAAAAACCTTACTAAAGCTGAGATATATCTACTGCTTCCCTCCATCCACAAGGCTTGTTACCCTGCCAAAGTAGTAACCAGCAGCAAGCTTCCTCCCTGTGGAGGAGCCCTGTCCTCCTTTCCTGGTGTTGCTACAGCAGTCCTCCCTAGCTGGATTGCTTCCTCAACTTAGGAGGTCTCCATATACATATTTTTAATGAATTCTTCATATGCACGGATGCTCCTCAGATTAACCATCTCCTCCTGTAGTTCTCCCATCCAATCAGGTATTATGGGTGTGTATTACTTACTGGGTAGGTGTACTGAGCTCAATCCTTGCCCTCACTTAAGTTAAGTGGTAGTTTTGTCTTTGTTTTCAGTGGAAGCAAGGTTGAGCCTGATGACTGTGCAGGATAATTGCAGATTTTAGTCACTTTACAGAAAGTGGATATTTTTATCTGCTACCCCACAATAATTCCCAAGGAACTTGTGCTGCGTAGTGCATTGATCTTGCTGCTGCCATTGTCGTCTTCTTTCTTTTTGATTATAAAATATTTGGATAGTCAGTGTGAAATGAAGAAGTAAGAAAGGGCATGTTGTGTGAGATCAAGGGAAAATGGAGTATCATCCTTTTGCTATTGCAGGATGGTGGTGTATGATTGTTACTACTGCTCTTTTTGCTGGAGGAAGCCCAATTATAAGTGCTGTGAATAAGTGATCATTGGTTTCATAGGCAAAAAATGATGTTTCACCATGTCCAAGCTACCTTCCCACATGCAGCTATGCAATGTATTCAACTTCTTCTTTGGAATCGCACAGGAGATATGCCTGGGAAACAGATGTAAGCAGGATCTGAATGAGCTGTCCCCTCACATCTAGTGATAAGCTGGGGAAAAGACTTCATGAGCAGACTGTGTTTGTATGGACATGGTGACTTTGCCTAGGTGTGCAGCAGATGGAGCTGCTTTGCCACAATGATCAGTTTTGGCTGGCTTTGGGTTACAAATCACTCTAGTATTTGAATGCCGGGTAGTGAAATGTTGTTATCCTTATTGTCTGAGTAAAGGGGAGTAGAACTATGCTTATGAGGGGGGCACCCTAAAGTGAACCTCACTTGCTAAGCAGAGGGCAGGGATGCCAAATCCCAGTGGAGATGAGAGTGGGTGGGGGCAGGTGTTCTTACCTGGTGGTGTGGACTGTGCCTAAGGAGTCATAGACACTGTTTGATCTACCTTAGGGCAGGTCTATACTACAGCGGGGATCGATGCTCTGAGATCGATCCACTGATGGTCCATTTAGTAGGTCTAGTAAAGACCCACCAAATCGACTGCAGATCACTCTCCAGTTGACCTCTGTACTTATAAGAAGAGTAAGGTAAGTCGACGGGACAATTTCTCCCATTGACCCCTCATGGTGTAGACTCCGTGGTAACTTGACCTAAGATACGTTGACTCCAGCTAGGTTATTCATGTAGCTGGAGTTGTGTAGCGTAGGGCGACTTACCGCAGTAGTGTAGACATAGCCTTAATGACAGAGCTGATTAGGCTCAATTGAGAGTCCTTGTTTGTGGTTGGTAATTACTAGAGCTGACATCACTGCTGAGCTGGTCTAGGAGCTAAGCTTAAGGCCCTGTGTGAGGACAGTGAATACAGAGAACACTAAACTGGCTGTGCAGTTCCCCACTACCTGCTGAAATCACTAAGAGCTGGGTTAAGTGGTGGAACCTCAGAACGTGATGTCGCAGGAGCAGCAAGCAGCAGCACTAACAGCGGCAGAGAGACAGTGGCCAGCGGTGGCAGAGGAGCAGCAGCGGCAGAGGACAGGAGCCAGCGGTGAGCCAGCTGCAGAGGTATTGCTCGAGGCCTCTCCCTCCCCGGGGTGGAGGGCGAACCCCGTGAATGCATCTCTGAACTCTGGGTCTTCACTAATCAAGGGCAGCCAACCGTGAGTGGGGTGCAGCAGAGAGAGAAGGGAGTGATGTGCTAAATGGACAGTCGTTCATCAGACTTTCCCACTACAAAGTGGGAAACTGAGGCAAAGAACACTACCCACTGCGCTGTGAGGTCAGGTTTGCTTATGATCATACGCTTTGCACGTGACTGTGGTGTTTTCCCAAATTAATGTTTGGTTCCCTTTCACTAAGCATTCTCTTTTGTTATGAACAGACTCAATGCTTGTGAGTGTGGAAGTATTGCCTCTTAGAAGCACCCAGGAGTGGAGCTAAGTGTTCCCAGAGTACTGGGTGGGGGCTCAAACCGGTTCTGTTTGTATTGTTCAGAGGAACCCCTAGATACTGAACATGGCCCTTGTTGCTGCCAACTCCACCTGGCAGAAGGTTACGCATACATGACAAGACTTCCACATTGCTTACTGTCTGTGTACCTATTTTGTTCTTAGGAACTGATACTTTTACAATTACTTCAAGAACAACTGTTCTTGATAAATTATTCTTTCCCTTCATAAACTTTCCTTCTTTTGAGGTTACGGTGAAACAATATGATCATGTTATACTAATAAACACCATTTCTCTAATGTATGTGAAGAATTAAGGAGGAATCTTTTGTCAAGAGAAAAAAAGAGTTAGTATTTCTTGGACAAACTCTGAACACTGTTCCTGGTATTGTATGAAGTTATGGGGATATAGCAGTGTGCATTTTGACTTAAAAATCTCCAAGATGTGCTTCTTCTTTGCAACTGTTTATTATTGATAGGTGCGATGACCTTGAACTAGAAACTCCAGGTCTGGGCACAGAACACTCATACACTTTGGAATGGGGACACAGGTTGAAATCTAAAGTTGGATCTGGTTCCACATTTTGGAGAGGGCTGCTATTTTTAATAATACGCAGAGTCACAGCACCTCTGAACTTCGGAGCGTTTTCACCTTTGATCCAAGTTTTGTGTCTTGAGTCCATCTCTGATTATCTCTAGGACTAGCTGGTGGAGGTGTGCAGGGGAGGGAAAACTGGAGGACCTGCCCTAGTAGGTTTGCAGATAGTCAGCTGATGCGAAAACCATTTGCTATTGCTGTGCAGCACACGAGGAATTTAATGGGACCTGTTCCTACAGTGCTCCAGCTAGCAAAATTCCCCACTGATATCAATACGGTGTTTTGCCTCTGCAAATCATGCAAAATCATTCCCACTGTGTCCATTTATATATTCGAGCTATACACTATGCTGTGGGTAAAAAATAATTTGTTGTGATGTTGTTGTGGTTGGGTCATGATTAGAGTGCTGTATACCAGTTTAAATGAAAAGCCATAAATTAGAATTTGATCTCATTTTGTGGGTTTAGCACTGAGCATTATCTAATCAGGTATTGGTTCGCTAAAGTACAAATCGAACAAGGGGTCACTGGACAAGGGTAAAGATCAAGCTTTTTTGCAGTTCGTCACTGTGGTTTTAGTATTTGCCAGCAGCCCAGTTGTCTGTTGGGGCAAAGCAGCTGTAGCTCAGTGATTGTTTAAAAAGGGAAAATTGACTGCTTCTTAATCAACAAAGAAAACAAGGCTTTAAGGGCTGTCAGTTTTAAACAAAAACAAGTTTGAAACAAAAACAAGCAAGGAAACACAAATTTAGCAATTTCATCATGGTTCCTGCCCTGCTAGGAAGAACAACTTGGAGAGCACTATAAAATGAACCTCTAAATAGTTCACTAAAACAAATGTTCTTGTCTACCACAAGAATCTTCTGCAGCATGTTCAACATTCAGTTCAGATAGCTGACTGGTATAGTTAGTTTAAATTCATGTTCATGGGAACATAATTTATCTACAATAGTTTTAGATGCTGTTTATCCTAAAACTTGATTTCTATTCTAGGAAGGTAGAAACAGGAGCAGTAAAGTCCAATAAATCAAACTCGTTACAGAAGATAAAAAAAATAGTTTAGGACTTTAGAAAACAGAAGATACTCTTCTTTCATGGCATTGAGGCTTAGAGACAAATGTGATTGGCTTGGAGTCTGAAGAGATTTCATAAAGATATATTTTAACAGTATTGAATCTGGTATAAGAACATGACATTACAAAATGTAAACAAAGTTTATGCTATCTGGATTGGAAGAGGATCCAGTGAGAGTTATGAGAATCATGAAACTTTGTATAAAATGTTGAGTGGGGATTAGTTACAGTAATGTACAGCATTAACCAATGGTATGAAAAATATCTTTAATTTACAAAAGAACCTGAAAAGGTGATTTGTGTGTGACTATGGTATTTCCATTACTTTTGCACAATTAAAAATATTACACATTTTGGGGAACTGAGTGGCTCAAGGGTTTGGCAATTAGATACAGGGACAGTTGTCTCTAGGTCACATGATCAAATCTGGCTGAGGTTGGTGGCGGTTGACTATCATTGTCAGCTGAAAATTTTTTGGTTGTTGATGTGAATTGAGCTGATAGTCTCCGTCCAGTTTCTATGAATTAGAGTCCGACCTCACACTGGTGTAAACCCTGTAGTAACTCCACTGAAGTCAATGAAGTTACTTCAGCGTTACACCAGTAGAATATGGCCCTATCAATCCATTACAATAATAAAAAAAAAGATACAAAGCTTCCCTCATTTCTGGATATTGTCCTCCAGAAAGAAGGGATGATGTTATGGGGTATGTGAGGAATCTTGTACTGCTCCTTTCTGCTCTCTGCTTGACTTTTAGTTTTCCATTCTTGTGTATCTGGTGCTTTTCCTGAGCATCACACTAACTTAAAGTCAAATCCTGACCCTGCTTTACGTAACTGTAACATAGAGCAGCTCCATATTAGGCCACCTGAGTTGAGAGTGAAGTACAGCATCTCCTGTTGGTCTCACTGATCTTTGGACTTATGACAGGTTTCAGAGTAACAGCCGTGTTAGTCTGTATTCGCAAAAAGAAAAGGAGTACTTGTGGCACCTTAGAGACTAACCAATTTATTTGAGCATAAGCTTTCGTGAGCTACAGCTCACTTCATCGGATGCATACTGTGGAAAGTGTAGAAGATCTTTTTATATACACACCAAGCATGAAAAAATACCTCCTTCCACCCCACTCTCCCGCTGGTAATAGCTTATCTAAAGTGATCACTCTCCTTACAATGTGTATGATAATCAAGTTGGGCCATTTCCAGCACAAATCCAGGTTTTCTTCCCCCCTCCCCCCACAAACCCACTCTCCTGTTGGTAATAGCTTATCTAAAGTGACCACTCTCCTTACAATGTGTATGATAATCAAGGTGGGCCATTTCCAGCACAAATCCAAGGTTTAACAAGAACGTCTGGGGGCGGGGGGGTAGGAAAAACCAAGGGGAAATAGGTTACCTTGCATAATGACTTAGCCACTCCCAGTCTCTTTTCAAGCCTAAATTAATTGTATCCAATTTGCAAATGAATTCCAATTCAACAGTCTCTCGCTGGAGTCTGGATTTGTGTTTATGTGACCATTGTGCTAATACTACAGTGCTAATAAACGATGGTCACATAAACACCACCCTATATCGGAAACCTACTGACCGCTATTGCTACCTACATGCCTCCAGCTTTCATCCAGACCACACCACACGATCCATTGTCTACAGCCAAGCTCTGCGATACAACCGCATTTGCTCCAACCCCTCAGACAGAGACAAACATCTACAATATCTCTATCAAGCATTCTTACAACTACAATACCCACCTGTGAAAGTGAAGAAACAGATTGACAGAGCCAGAAGAGTTCCCAGAAGTCACCTACTACAGGACAGGCCTAACAAAGAAAATAACAGAACGCCACTAGCCATCACCTTCAGCCCCCAACTAAAACCCCTCCAACGCATTATTAAGGATTTACAGCCTATGCTGAAGGACGACCCAACACTCTCACAAATCTTGGGAGACAGGCCAGTCCTTGCCTACAGACAGCCCCCCAACCTGAAGCAAATACTCACCAGCAACCACACACCACACAACAGAATCACTAACCCAGGAACCTATCCTTGCAACAAAGCCCGTTGCCAACTGCACCCACATATCTATTCAGGGGACACCATCACAGGGCCTAATTACATCAGCCACACTATCAGAGGCTCGTTCACCTGCACATCCACCAATGTGATATATGCCATCATGTGCCAGCAATGCCCCTCTGCCATGGTCAAACTGGACAGTCTCTACGTAAAAGAATAAATGGACACAAATCAGATGTCAAGAATTATAACATTCATAAACCAGTCGGAGAACACTTCAATCTCTCTCGTCACGCGATTACAGACATGAAAGTTGCGATATTACAACAAAAAACTTCAAATCCAGACTCCAGCGAGAGACTGTTGAATTGGAATTCATTTGCAAATTGGATACAATTAACTTAGGCTTGAATAGAGACTGGGAGTGGCTAAGTCATTATGCAAGGTAACCTATTTCCCCTTGGTTTTTCCTCTGCCCACTAGGATGGTGTGATAGGGCCTAATCTTCTCTCTCAGATGACAGCTCCTCAGTTCTATCCTTCAGTGTCTAGGAGCAGACAACATATCTTTGGCAGCCACAGATGCCAGTGATTTGTTTTCCTTTCTCCATTATTTAGATATTTGTTTGTCTCATTTAGAGCTCAGTCCTGCAAGATGTTGAGTGCTTTGGCATTTAAGCAGCAGCTTAACATCAAGAGGACTACTCACATGGTTAAAGTTAAGCACGTGCTTAACTGCTTTGCTAAATTTAGGGCCAGATTGCTCAGCACCTCCAAGGCTCAAGTCCATAGTACATGCTGAGTGCTTTGATTAAGTGGGAGGGGGCTTGTGATAGAAGAAGATGCTGATACAAAGGAGTGGTTGCCTGAAAAAAAGTGATTGATTCTATTTTTGGCAATGCTGCCAGTCTAAATCCTTCTTTTCTATGCATCCATGTCCTGTGGTGAGGATATGACTAATTGTATTTGGTGCTATAAGTTCTTAGATAAATTCTTCATAAGCAAAATGTCATTCTAAAAGATGATGCCATTTACATGCATCAAGAGGGTCGGTAGAAGGATGACTGCCAGCATCAGACACCCTGACTTCTCTCTGTGTAGAGCCTACATCATGTGAACATAGATAAAAGAGCATAAGTTTCTCAACTTGTACAGTGATAAGCATAACATAAATGCCTATATACATATGTGGAATGGTATGCCATAAATAATTCAGTTCTAATTGGATTTACTTTGCAAATAAAAAGTATCTTCAGAAAAGGTGCTCATCCTGCTAAATCTTTTGGCCCATTTGATTTAGGTAGAAGATGGGAAGTAGCACAATATTGTTATCTTCTATCATCTACCATTAATTGATGGTACAATTAACATGAACAAAAAAAGTTCCATGGCATGGTTTTACAGATCAGTGGAGGATGAGCTCCTGATCTCTGTTAGTGTAATTGCACCAAATGTCGCAGTGCTTTATCTACTCATGGACTTGAGTGGAGTAAGAACTAAGGATTACAGAATTTGGCTCACAGATTTAATATAAAAGTTACTCTAAAAAATTTTTTTTAAATAGCATATTTCCATAGAAACTAACCCAGTCTTCTAGGTTTATAAATGGGAAGACAACCTTCACCTTTGACTTCAATGGGTTAAATACTAAGTGTGTTTCTGCACATCAGTTAGACACCCACAGCTGACCCATGACAGCTGACTCGGGCTTGTAGGACTTGGGAGGTGGGGCTGTTTCTTTGCTGTGTAGACTTCTGGGCTCGGGCTGGAGCCCAGGCTCTAGGATCCTGTGAGGTGGGAGGATCTCAGGGCTTGGGCTTCAGCCTTAGCCTGGAACCCGCAGAGCAATGAAACTGTCTCGCAGCCTGAGCCCTGTGAGCCTGAGTCGGCTGGCACCCGCCAACCGTGGGTGTCTAGTTGCTAAGTAGACATATCTTAAGATTCTTACTTAGGGACCAATCATTTCTCCCCATCTCTTCATATTGAAGTGATAGACATGCTCTGATATGTCCTTGCACACATGGGGCATGAGGTCATCCACCCCTTGGTGCTGTCCTTCACTTCTCTGCACCTCTGAAGTTCTCTGCATGGGACTATGCATCCATACATGGAGAGGAGACAGGACAAGGGAGATGTGTACCTTCCCCCCAGCTGTTGAGTTCTGAGGCTCTTTTGACTCCTGAGGGGAGTACGGGGGAGCTGTGGGAACCAAACGGGACTTGTGACCTGATTGCCTGTCCTCAGATCAAATCCCACTGTTAACCTTCTACAAAGAAGAATTAGGAAGAAGAAGAGGAATCTTAAAATATCTTTATTTTCAATTTTATAAGTTCTCCCATGAGTTGGGTCATCTACATGTACAGTACTGAGGTAAATTGACTTCAGTGGCATTTTGCCCAAGGAAGGACAAAGTACTCCAGCGACTGGAATTAATTTGTCATATTTCTGACACTGGATGAAAAGTTGCCTTAAGACCAAGTCAGATGCCCCCTTAAAAGACAACCAGACCCAATTAGTTTGGCTGTTTAGAAAGACAGAATCAGGAGGAAAAAAACAAACAAAGAGAATGATCATTACATTTAATAAAAGAACTGACAAGCAATCATAATTCTTCCCCTTAAGTAAATATGTTACACAAAAATTTATTATGAACTGACACATTATGCAAGCCAGTATTCAAAGATGAGTTCCTTGCATTAAGTACAGTAGATGCCATTAAGGAAAACAGTCAATATGTCACTAAGCCTCGGCCTGTAAAATTAAATTGATTTGGTAAATGTAAGTAAGATAGATCTGTTTGCTTTCATCATCAATTTTGAGTGGGTGAACAGGTGATGTCACCAACCTGGGAGCGATAAAGATGCAGGACCATCTGGAAAGCTTGGTGATGGATGGGCAACTGCTTTTGGATAGTGACAGTACTGTGGTACTTTGTCACTTGGGATGCAGTACTTAATAACTTTTCAATACCATCATAATAAATTTCACTGCCTTATTAATATAGAAATGGTGAGTTATTACTGTGATGGCTATTGTAAATAACAGGAGATGCAGTTGTCAAAAGCTGATTGTTTGGGCATGTTTCTTTAAGCAGCACAGTTGACTTGGGATAATCAACGTATGTCTATACCAGCTGAGTTTATTGCACTTGTCAAAAGAAAAAGCAGTATTATACAAAAATTATATGAAGTCCATAATAAACAAGTTTCATATATTATCACACTTTTCCTATAAGTTTCATAACACAGGGCAGTAAATAATTTTTAATAATGCCTTTTTATGTACAGAAATACCCTTATGCTATAATAATGTCTTTTCCTAACTATTCACAAAACAGACAACTTCCAGAGGGAAAAAAAGCTATTTTTCACTCATCAGAGCGGTTAAAAATTAAATCTCTCTATTTCATTAAAAGGCTACCTTTGATATAAGGCCACTGGACTCTAGCTGTGTCGTGCTTTTTATTTTAATTGAACAGATGTAGCTAATAGTAATCTAGGACAAAGAAATACAGACAAAATTATAACCACGTGTCACTAAACAGTGGTCAGGAAAGAGCATCTGTATGTGTTTTATGAAAACCCAAGACTACTCTGTGACACTGTTGCTAATGTCATCATTTTGATGACTAGAAAGAAGCAAAATGTATAGATAGTTGTAAGCAGAAGATGAATGACCAGATCAATCATTTAGCACCATTCAGAGTATTATGCTATTGTTCTTTAGGTAGATAATTAAATCTGTGATGTCTTTCTTATTTGTATAAAGGGGCACAAACTTGTAAAGATTATCAAAAGCTTCTCAAACATATTATTTCTGGATTATTTTTTTTAAACAATCTGACTTTGCCTTTCATACTCTAGCTTTGTGAGTCCTTTTCAATTAAATATCTTTCCACCATTTCTGTTACTACAGAAAAGAGAGCCAGCAGTCTATTAACAGGCAATAAAGTTCAGGAAGCCTAAGACTAGTTTCTTGGGTCAGAGGTGAAAATTGCATATTAAATGAAACAAAGGTGTGCCCTGATGGCCCAACAAGCACAGAAGAGATGGAGAATGTATGCTGGGAGAAAGAGAAATATCATCATTAAACAGAAGCAAATGAGGAGTTCTCTTGTGCAGTCAGTATATGGTAAAATGTAATCAACATGAACACATGCAATTCAGAGGAGACAAGGCTGACATTTATCATTCAAGTCAGCATACACTTTAACAGAACTACTCAAATTTAGGCATTTCTCCAATAAAGATTTCACTATACTTTAAAAAATCCCCTGCTTTTTAGGGCCTGGAGAATAAGTTCTGGTTTTTGGAGTGTTCCAAAAACATATGTATCTGGAAGTAAAGAATGGAAAAAAAATAGTTGGCTAACAGAGTATTTCCACCCGAGAGAATATTAATATGAAGTTTTATTGATGTGACAGCTGTAATGTTTCCTAGTTGAACAGTAGGTGGCATACATAGGAGTGAAGACATGGATTGTCATAATCGAGCATATTTCTTATGTGATTTCATTAAATTCAGAGCATATAATAAGCATTAATTTGGAAAAAATACAAATGTTAAATAGCCTTGCATTTAAAGTGCAGCCGTAGCATTTTGCATGGAAAGATGCAAAGATCCCACAAAAAGAAAAACAAAGCACATAACATTTCATCAATTGAAGCCTGAAGCAAAAAGGGGCTCTTTTATATAGGGGGTTTCCTTAAAAGTTGTTCTTAGTCTTAACTTATTAAGTGGTACTGGCAATCTGCATGAAACATGAAGACTTGCCTTTTCTTTTCATGAACTGTGACATATTATATCAAACTCCTGTCATGTAGCTGGGGTTTTCATTGCAAGTCAGCATTTTGAACTATAATATTTCCTTGATTGCATATTGGTGTAGTAAATCTGCTCGTTAAAAGAATATGGCTATTCATTTATCTCAGATTTTATTTTAAATTAATTTTTCTTCGCATATCCAATTTGCTATTAACAACACCCCAGCACTTCTCAGATCTGGCATGTTGAACATTTCCATCAGTATGATGTGCAGGGAGTTCCCTACATAACTCTCTGTGCGATGGGATGAGAAAATACCCCTTTGCCTCCAGAATTTCCATTTTGGAGATTCAGCCATATTATGTTTTTCATGAGATTTGAGGTGATCGTATCTTTGTCTGATGTCTGTCTTTTAGAGCAGAGGAGTTACAATGGAATTTTTAAAAGTATAGTGGCAATGATGATTTTATGCAAAAATGTGAGTACATATTTGGTGGTGGATGAAGGCTGTAGTATGTGACAGATTCAGCAAAAGTGGTTATAAATGTGTTGACTAAATACGGTAATTAGGGCAAAATTTTCAGCAGTCACCTTAACTGCACTCACAATATTTGTAGGGGCAGGTGTTTGTACAGGCAAAAGTCTCCATTTGAACATGCAGAACAAGTTCATGCAAAAGCTAATTTTTGCATATAGGATAAGTATTTTGTATGTGTAAATGGATAGGTCCTCATCATAGCATTTAGTATGGAAAGATGTAAACAGTTCAATGATAAAAAATACCCTACCTACCTACCGTATAGAGAGATGGTGGCAGTATCTCCAGAAAGCTCCTTCAAAAAAAAATAGTAATCTGACTTGTTCCTTGGCATGTTGCCTGAAGTATTTTTCCTGTTTCATACACAAGCCTGTGCCTACAGATGAATCTTTTACTAGAACTATGCTGAGAGGCTCATTTTCTTAGTTGAGTTGGGATCTTTGGTCTACAATTTGACACATCAGTTCAAGGATGAGATTTCAATCATGGTCTTTTCCTTCCAGCCTTTTCTTTTTTAATTTGAAAAATGGTTTTGTTTTGTTTCTCAATATCCTGTGTGGGGGTTGGTGTGCTTCCCTGTTTCAGATCCTTCCTAATGCATCTCAGCCTGTATGCCCCACCACCAAATCAAACAAAACATGGCAAACACCAGACTCCTCATTTTCCCCTTTCCACATGATCTCTCCTCTTCCTCCTCCTCCTCCACTACTCTTGCTAGCTCCACCATTCTCCAGGTTGCCTACCTTTGAAACCTTGGTGTAAGTTTTGAACCGCTGCTTTCAGGCTGTTGAGAAAACCTGTGGTTTCCTCCTGTATAACTTCCTTAAAATATGTCATCTCCATTCCTGTTCCCATAACCCTCACTTAAGCAGCCTTGCTCATCTTGTTCCTGACTAGTGCAGCCCTCTCATCTCTGGCTCTCCCAATCCTCACTTCACTCCTCTACAGTTTGCTACTGAGAAAGTCATCTTCCTTGCCTACAGAAGAAGTTCCTCTCTTCTGTAAATCCTGCCACTGGGTTCTTCTCATCCACTGCATATTTTTCAAACTCCCAGTCCTGCTCCTCAAGCCTCTGCTCCCGCCTGTTTCTCTGATCTCATCGTTTCCAACTCCCCTCCTTGCTTCCTTCACACCACCCAAAATTCCTGTCTCATCACTCTCTTGTATGGCCCAGTCTTGCCTCTGTTGCCTTCCATATCCCTTCCACTGTCTGGAATGCCCTACTTGAAGTCATTGGGAGCTGTGGGTACTCAGCATCTTGCAGAATTTGGCCCCATTATTTACTTTTAAAAGTGTATTTTTCTCAAATAACTTTTAAAATTTAATTATTAGGGTTTTTTTATGGAACAAGACTTTGGATCAAAGTTGTCTCCATTTTTGTGCAAATTTTACTTAGACCTATTGACACCAAACTCAATTGCTCCCTTTCCACTGATGTTGAATTCCACTGGGAATTTTGCCTTGGTGACACCTGAATAAAAACTGAGGACCTGATTCGTCTGCCCCTACTCACATTGAGTAGGATTTACTCAAAAGAGTAATCCTGTTGACTTCAGGGGGAGCTGGTGGTATACTACAGTCATCCAAGGCAGACTGCTTATTTAGGTTCTTAAATATTGACTTTAAGTGCCTGAGGTTAGGCACCAAGTTTGAGATTTTTTTTGTCCTAAATCCAAGGCAAATGATACCTACTGAAATATCACAGCTTGGCAAAATATTTTGAAACTCTTCAACACCCTCGCCCACCCATATCATGCCAACAATTTTAAATCAAAACGTGCCATTATATGCTCCCTGTTGGATTTCAATTAGGAGTTCTGCTTAAAAATCAGTGGCATAATATATATGCCCCATCGTGTGGAGGTTAGAGAATTGCTGATTATATATATCTATATCTATATCTATATCTATACACTCTTCTAAAATAACAAATAGAACCTTTATTAAGTTTTATCAGCTGTGTCAGTTTCACAAATGTTCAGAAAAAGGGATGTAGTAGCAAGAAACAGAAACCCTTTTATTATAGCCTTGTATACACACAACCCAGCACCGTTTTAATTAAACTGGTTTAGATGAACTGGTGCAAACCCCTCTGTGTGTACTATTATTTCGGTTTGAGAGTGGCTTATTGTGATTTATCTTAAATCTGTTCCTAATCAACTTAAGCTAAAGCAAAATAAACTTGGCATAACCTGAAATAAAAGATTCTCCCCACAGCCTTTTGTACCAGATTAACTAAGCCAGTTTAAAATTGCACCTTGAGTTAAAATGCTGCAATGCTGTGTGTGGACAAGCCCTTATTGTATTGCTTCAGATTAATGATTAGTTTATGTTTTACTTTCATAGCATTTAATTTCGAAGAGCTCTGTTGCATGCTGTAGTATATTTGCTAACCTGATTAGAAATCTATTATTACTGATTTGTCTGTTACTTTCCTGTTGTGTGAAAGGAGGTATGACAGCTGAGCAGAAATGAGGAGTAAAATTCTACTAAAGCTTGTACATCTTGGATGTAGATGCTTGTGCTACTTTACTGAGACATTTTGTCTGCTACCTGCACCCAGCATCCTTTAAAATGATTCCCTTTTCATGCTTACAAAGGCAAAAAACCATACAAACAAAAAAACAAACACCCCCCTCCGTCCCTGGTTTTCAGACCAGCTTTACTGATTAAAATCTTGCAACAATATTATTTCTGGTGTGATTTTGTTAATGGTCTTGAATTATGTTTGAATAGGTTTAGAATAGGTGCTTGACTAACCATTGTACACAGGCTAATGTTCCCCACAGTAAAGGGAGTTAAGAAGAGTGAAATGATGATCTAAAATAGCTGAAGGTTCCAAACAGAGATGGATTAAGACTAAATGGGGCCCAGATCAAATCCAGCCAAAAAGCCTCCAACAAATGAAAGCCCTCCCCCTACAAATGTACTTGTGGCACGTCTGGCATCCTGCCTTGACAAAGTTCACCCCACTGTCCATAGCGGATCCCAGTACCCTTTTTCCACAAATGCCTGTGTCCAAACTTTGTGGGTCCTTCGGCCCCCTGCCAGCCTTAAACTAGGATCCATGAAACCCGGATTAATGCAGCCCTGGTTCCTTATGTAGCAAAAGAAATTCTTTAAAGTACATCTCAAGCCACTCATGACAAGACTGTTAAAAACTATATGCCGTGCCATGTCAAACCTTAAACAGCGGGGAGATGAAGAACCAATTTGCCAGTATTCTGATGGGTTTTGCTGTACTTCTTACATGTAACAGGCACATTTGATGTGTTTTGAAAAAAATCTGCGGTTGCATTCCTCCTCCTGTGATATTGCCAATGCTTGTTCTTCAGAGAGAGAGAAAAAAAGCCATTTGCTTTAGTGTTGGGAATTATAAATAATTTGATGCAACAGGTTTAAGTTACCATTTTTGTGGTGAAAAGAAAAGCTTAGCATGATCCAGATTTTCCTTGGTTTCCTCCCATTCTGGAGAGAAGCAGAGGTATTCACATTTCTTTGTCTAACAGTTTTATAATGTCTTAAGAGATTAACAGTGAGCATGAATGAGGGCCTAAGGATTAGACGACAAAAAGCCTGGACTGTCCACTACCTTGTTTGCAGATTTTACATTTTTCAGCGTTGCAGAGTGAGTATAGAAACGAAGGAAAGATAATAAGGACCAGAGTCCCAAAAGTGTTTAGTGATTCAAAAAATTCAGATGACATGTCAGAACTGACAGAATGATGGAACATTATGTGGCAGGGCCTACTTTTTTTGTCTTATGCTAAGCTCTCGTACTGAGTGAATGCAGATGTTATCACAGTATCCCAGACAGACAGTCAGTGAAATGTGACAAGCTGTCAGCAAAGTTACACTACGTTGATTTTGTTAAAATATCCCAAAGCTTTATACATAAAACTCTTTGCTCAGTCGATGGAATAAAATAGAAACTGCTACAGTAACCTTTCTGATTTGTCATCCTTTGAATGATTCGGATGCTTACCCCTATGAAACTTTTTTAGAGTAAAATCATCTAAAATATTTGAAGGTTGCATAGGTATCAATAAAATTTTCAAAATCAAAGTACATCTCAAGCATTCATGGCAAGGCTGTTAGCCACATGTTATACTGTGTCGATCATCTGTTGAATGATTTGGGTATTTACTTCTGTGCAACTTTCTGAGTTGAATTAATAATAGCAGTTAACAACAACGAACTCCTCCACAACTTAGTTTAACTGTCTCCTTAGACTTATGCCACTATTTATTACTTCATTTAGTTTAGACAAGCTACAATTTGTTAACAGCACAAGTGAGCTTTTAAAAATTAAAACCAATTGAGAAAAATCAAGTAAATTGTTTTAAACATATGTATAAAATAAATATAGATAGGGCAGGACAGTTAGATTCAGAATATTCTGAGATTAATAAGGAAACTCAAAAAATGATTTGCTTTTGCTTCAGTGCCATTCTAGGCCTTCAGTATTTAGTTGATATGTAAATATTGCACCAGTGGTTTTTATTTTGTGTAGCAAATTAAGGATCCTATCCAGCAAACCCTTAAACATTGAAGTCAATAGTACTATGCATGGAAGTCAAATTATTCATGTGCCTAAATGCTTGCAGGATTGAGCC
Source organism: Caretta caretta (assembly GCF_965140235.1). Classification (NCBI taxonomy): domain Eukaryota; kingdom Metazoa; phylum Chordata; order Testudines; family Cheloniidae; genus Caretta; species Caretta caretta. The sequence continues at coordinate 17,522,150 of NC_134214.1, forward strand.
CAGGGCACTCTTTTTTTTTTTTTTTAAAGTATATGTAATTTCCTAGAAAATGTAAATCACAACTAGGAAACTAGAATATTTTGACAGTTGCAATGGATTTTGTGTTTTGAAGCAGCAGTGTATCAAATTCAGACTTTTAAATAATTAGGGGGTGGGAAGCATAAAATACTTATCTTTCCCATTTGTTTCACAGATTTATTTTTATGGGTATATTTACTGACTAGGAAAATATGATACAGATGAGTGGCTTTTGATCTGAAACCCTCAAAGTAAATTGCATATCTGTTTTGCAGGTAATTATATATATATCAGTCACAGGAACCCCATTAATAGTCTGTATTCTTTGTCTTATTACTGTTAGCTAAATTTGATGAGAGGGCTGTTTATAGTGGCACAAACGAATACATTTCACCAGCACACGGAGTCACAGAATGTTCATTTTCTATTAAACAATACAGAATAATGAAAATGATTTGAAATCAATTTAAGTCTCCTTTTGAATAAGTGATCTTATATCATTATTTTCCAAATAGTAAACTCTATTAATTCACTTCTAGAATTGGAAGTGAAAGGAAAACATAGCAGGCATCAGTTTTTGTTAAATTTATGTTATTACCAAATGTATTACAGTACAATGAACCAACGTTCTGTGATTCTGAATAATGAAATGCAAAGACATTTAGAAGATAACATCTTGCACAGTGTTTTTGCACAACACAGAACTAAACAATCATGCTAAATTATGCATATGGAGGAAATAATTTAGAATATGTTTGGCTGCTAATCACACTCATTCTGAAGTTTTAAATTTCATCTGTCTGCTCAGATCTATTGTGATCCATTAAGTGGCTTCCTTTTTTTCCTGCAAATTGAATGCTGCAACTGCAAGGAGCTCTTTTGTTCTTTTAATTCAGTCAGCATGGAAATGATTTTCTCATTTCAGGCCCTTTTCTGTCCTCTCTTCATTGTGTCAATAAAATAGAGTTGTGCAGAGCTGCTCTAATCAGCTTAGAGTGCTAATTCATTGCACTGGGATGCTATCTGGATTTGGCTACAGGTGGGCACTATAAGGGGTCAGTCTCCAGGGGAGTGTAATTGTGTCTCTCTTGGGGCTTGTTTGCAGAATAACTGAAATCTCAAGACCAAGCTAAGCGGGAGAAAAACCCTGCACAAACAGTGGCATATATAAGCATATATCCAACTATATTATAGAGTCAATAGAGCAAGCGTTTCCATTCTGACAGCTCTTTGGGAGAGGGGATGTTATAATTCGGTGATAAAAAAATCATTTGGAACTAAAATACTTTAAAAATATAAAATAAAGTTGTGGCCACTTTAAAGACCAGGCATGCACAAGTCTAAAACAAAACTAGTGGTTTCACACAGACACTTTGAGGTTTTCCTTAGGGGCTTGCCTTTGAATTTTGCAGGCTGTAATTTCGCAAACATAAACTAGAATCTGTGGGACGTTTAAAAGACAAAATTAAAATAATTAAAACAACAGACAACCAAAACCTTCCCAAAAAACAACCACCCCAAATAATTTAATAAAACAATCTTTGCATGTGTCCAGATTTCTTTTTAAACAAACATTTCATAACACATTTAGCATAAATTTAGTGTGAAAGTGCAGAGGGGCTGAGCTGAAATTAAATGACAGTTATGTGGACACAGCCTCTGGGAGATGTATTTCCCAACATGGGTACACATACATGCATTAGCTCTGCTCATGAAGATAGCAATGTGACTGCAATGGCATAGGCTAGCCACCCAAATATATACCCAGTGGGTCAGGTGGGATTATACTTTGGCGATTAGCCTGAGTACTACAGCCATACTGCTATTTTTAGGTGATAGCTCGAGCAAAGCTAGTGCACATATGTGTATCTATGCTGGGAACAACACCTGCCAGCTGCTGTGTAGACATACCCAGGAAGTCTGTAGTAGAGCCAGCAAGTCAATCCAGCTGTCCTGAGTCCCAGTCCAGTGGCTTCACCACAGGACTATCTTTTCTCTTTCTCTTTGCATGAAACGCTCTGATTTATATGGTGGTATTAACACAGTGAGACTGTGGGTCATATTCCTGGCTATGTCTGAAGAGCACACAGCAGAGGTCAAGGGAGCAGGTGTTCAAAGGGGGTGTAAATCTCACCTTAGCACTCTGCTGATCTTAGGGGCTGTTGGGTGCATCATTTGTCCCTGGCATAAGATAAAGCAGCCTTAAGCTTTAAAGTTGTGCCAGCTGCCAGCAACTCCAGGAGGTTGGGGGCAGGTAGCCCTGGCCACGTCTCCTCTCCTGACAGCAGGGAATGAGGATTGGCATAGGTAAAAATCCCATGGCCACATTCCAAGTTGGTGCACTGCTCTGGAGGACCTGGCCCTCTCTCTTGTTGTCATTTAGTTTTGTGTTCTCATAAATCCCTTTAGTTCTGTGGTATGTGTGATGGGACTGAAATCTGGGAAGAACAGGAATTGGGATTCTCTCTGTTTTTGCTGCTTGCATAATGTGTCTCCATGAGAATAACACTTGAAAGTTTAGGGAATAAATTCTTGATGAAGTTATTAACATCTGGCTGTTCAACAACAAACCTGTTTGGCTGTGTTGTGGTTTGCCTCTCTAGGCATCTTGCTGAGGCCCAGATTTACTTTACTAGCCCAGTAGAGCGCAGCTATCACTTTCTTTACTGCAGACCTTGAGCTGCTCACTGGTGGCTCCTCTCAATCTCCATTTTCTTTCTTTGGTGTACCTACATCTGCAGTGGAATCATGTTTCAAGCAACAGTTTTAAACCTGGTTTAAAACTATTTTAGATTAAAAGAGCTTTTAAAAGGTTTCAGCATGGTTCCTCTGGTCCAAGTGAACTAAGACTATCTTAAACTGTTTTTGAAATTCAAGGCCAAAATCATCCCTGGTGTAACTCTAGTGCCTTTAATAGAGTTAGACCAGGTATAAGTTAATTCCTAGATAATAAATCGAATGACTTGTTTTGTACAACACTGAGTGTATTAACACAACTCACACAATAATATGTTGTTTTTAGATGGTGCTTTCCATTCCAAAAGATCTCCATGTACCTTAAAACTGACATAGCAACACAGTAAGGGGTTAACTTCACCTACCAGTGAAGTGCAGCAGTATCTTGGATGAAATACAGCACGACTTTAAGAGCATATAGTAGATTGGGAACTGGAGAGGATGTCTAAAAGCATTTTAAAAATTACCAGCTCCTGAGTTCTTTTAAAAATATAGCAACACTTAATGTTGTTAACACAGTTTTATACATTATGGACTAATTTTTTTAATCACTAAATTTTGCCCACAAAATGTACTACACATGCATAAACGGGTAACTGCACATGCAGAATCAGGCACTTTTTACATTTACACGTTAATTGATTTCTTTTACATGATTCCAAAGTTAGAAAGCAGATACTGAGCCCTCTTCCCCCAAACCCCTGCTTTGTAGCATAAAAGTGACTGAACTAATTCAGCTACTTCCTGAATCTGGGTGCTGCTTATAGAAGTGGGGGAGCAACATGTCTGTGGCTTATTCTCACAGAGTCCACAGAATCTCATCTGCAGCAAGTCAAAGGTTGTTGCCAAACAGGATCAAGGGAGGAGTTCACTCTACAGAAGGGGAGCAGATACTTGATGGGGCAAACTTCCCCTGAACCCATTCCATTTTCCACTGGTAAATACCAGAGAAATTAATATTGCTTGGGGTAACATTGACTTCTATCCTGCTCTCTCTGATTCCACTCAAAGGGGTCACAGAATGAACATGTGGCAGGAAGATAAATGGCAACGTAACTTCTGACTGAACTGCTTTTCTGCTGGGGTCTGTCAATGGAAAGACTACCAATCAATTCACTAAATTTTGGATTAAGCCCCTAGGGAAAAGCACAGAGGAACTGCTTCAGCGCAGATTTCCCAGCAATTTGGGATTACAGAGTATGAATGCCATGCCTACTGCCCCTTCCACTTGTCTGTAATCCCCTTCCCATTTGAGGTGAACCTTGCAGAGTTCTGGGAGTGCTTTTTTCTCTCCCATGAGTTTTTCTGCAGGAGGGGAAAACATTTAGTCCCTTATATTTTTGTGACAGAGTAGCCACCGTGAAGAATAATTAACATATGCGAGAACCCCACTAAGCAGGAAATCATAGTAATGTTATGTGGTTCGGGGTGAATGGAATCCCTCCATTATCAAAAATTCCATCAGAGAAAAGGAAACGAAGTTCCTAATTAGACTATATCCAATGGAAGAGGTGGGACACTGAAGAGAAGAAGAAAATTGAGAGGTAGCTGATGCATTCTTCAGGCTAATGATAGGAAAGGAAATAGGAGAGCTTGAAAGGTCACTGACCTTATTAGACCAGGAGAAGAGTAGTAGATCTTCAAAAGCTTTTACCTATGATAGGTTGACAATGTGTGAGGTTCTCTAGATGATCTGAGAGGCAAGACATCTGAGAAAGAATAAGGGAACAAATTAGGTAGATTATAGTGAACTGTGCGAACATTGCGTTAAATGCATATTTTTGAGAAACAAGAATAAGATGAATATAAGGAGAGACATAATCACATAGCCTTTTGCTATTTTAGTGAGGTCCCTTTTCAATATGGCTACAATATTTTTATATTCTAAATACAAATTATTTTCTCTATAATTTACACAAGTAATGATTACTTAGTGTACAATGGGTCACCCTACTGAAGTATTTGCTTTCTGTTTAACTGAGAAATGATAGGCAATCCTGAATAATATTATATTCAACTAGGTAAGAGATAATCCTGTATAATATTAGGCTCAACTCAGTTTTTACATACAGAGAAAATACTCTAAGTCAGATAGTATAAGTGTTCCCATTGTCTACGTGGCCTATCAGTAGCACTTGCAACAGGCTTGTACCTTAAAAGATCTAACTTCAAGACTTTCACCTTCCAGGTACTGGCCCCAGAGGAACTGTGTGCACTATCTAGATGATTCACTCAGAGCCAAAAATTCCTTATTAAAATCCTCCCTGCTGGTACATGAACAAGAACAAGTTTGATCTGAGAGCTGGAGAGTGCTATTTGTCTGTTCTCCTGGTCAGTGCTTAAGTTTTGCTGTTCTGGCTGTCAGTGGGACAGGGGAGCGGGAATACAAAAGAAAAGGAAGGATTAAATTAAAAATACTGCATTTTGTATCTGGAATATGATGGGACCAGATTATTTACAGTGGTACATACTCAGCACTATGTCATTGGATTTCATGATAATACAAATAGGCACAGCTCCATTGGCTTCTACACCAGTGCAGATTTTGGCCCAATGTAATTGCACCAATGTAAAGCCAGTGTAAATGAGGTCAGAATTAGGCTCAGGGTATTCCTAAAGTTTGCTTTTCTATTATGATGGAGTTGCATGGTTACTCTTGCTATATTATACATTATATATATTATACCTATAAAATGGTTTTATATGAATATTTTTACCATTGTGAAAATGTAACTAGCAAATATGTTTCTTAACCTCCTCTCACATAGGAGGCAAAAGATGCTTGTTGAATCTGAGTTAACACTTCCACACTAATGGCAGAGAACAGAGAAAATGAATATAATATGGTTAACATCTTTGTCAGCCCGATGAGTTTATAATCTCAATATAAATTAGAATGACTCTGTAAAAATTCAACTTTCGACACAGGTAATGTCCCTTAACCTGACTAGCAAAGGAGTGCATACCTTGATCTATAGGCGGGCTCCACAGAAATGCATTAAGGGTAGTAAAATTCCCAGAGAAAGAGAAGGGCTGCCATCAACGATTAGATGTGGTTTGTAATAGTATCGTCCTGTTTTCACTCACCACAGTAGAACATTTCTACCAGGCTAACAAGGCATATGGTAATGAGAAACATGCCAAGATTGAGAGAAAGGAGCCTAACTTATGTACAGGAAACAAATGTGATCAATTACTCTAAGTGTGGAGCTCACAGATACCTTATCTTAGGGCTCCTTAAAATAAGAACTTGATTGTTACCAAATGTATCTAAGGAGCTAGTGAAAGAAACACATTAATGTGGGAGACACGTAAAGTTTTATTAACTTCGAAAATTGACATCATAACTTGGTTCTAAGCAGACTGAAGAATCCACAGAAGTGGTTAACAAGCAAGCATAGTGTTAACTATGTAGTTCTATATTATAACTGTCTAAGCAGCATTTAAACATTATACTGCTCTAAATAATACTTCAAAAAGCCACCAGTGTGTTTTGTGACTGTAGTATGCAAATACTCTGTAATAGTTTATTCTTATTAGGCCATTATTTGGGTTAGCATTCAAATTAATTCTGTCCTCCACACCACATTTACTTTAAAGAAAAAATGTGTAGAGATTTTCTTATTGGAGAGTGATGCTGTAACAGCTTTAGTAGACTGATACTGAACTTAGGTTGACACAGAAAATGGAGATCATTAGCTGAAGTATCTGACAAGCTGTGTGTATGCCTGAGAGACATTAGGAGCAGTGAGAAATATGAAATGGCAAGCTCCTGCTAGGGTATACCCTTGACATAAAATTATGGGACTCTCAGCTAGTTTTTAATATAAATCTGCTATGGTTTAAGATTGGAATATTTTCTTTTTCATGAAATTACTACTGTCCATAGAAATGTCACCCACACATGAATTAGAAGGACAATGGAAACCACTGTGGGAAATATAATGTCTTCAATCCATGTATGCAATTCCCATTGGCATCAATAGGAGTTATGCATGAGGATTGAAAGAAGTATATGACCCATATGAATGCTTTAAGATGAACACCATAGAAGGAAGTCAGGCTTCTTATAGCTTATGGATATAGCAGACCCAATACTGCTTTCTTTGAAGTCAAGGTGAATTTTGCCACTGACCTGAATGGGAGTAGGTTTAAGCCCAGGATATACAAATACATGGTACTGTATCAGAAGAAAATTGTTTAAAAGCTGAGGACCAGGACATGGCACGATGAGAGGAGAAAACTGCAAATGGTGTGTTTTGACAGCACAGGGTCTGCTTTTGATCTTGTATAAATCTACCAACTTTGTAAAGTAGCCCCTAATTTACACTGGTGTAAGCAAGACTGGAATCAGGGCTACAGTGTCTAGATCTGGCATCTGCTGGCATATGTGTGGCTATGTTAAATGCAATTTGTTATAACTCTGTAATGTGATGGCAGTCTTGTCTGTCTGAAAACTTGTTCACCCCCCAACCCCAACCAAGCTATATATAATCAGATGTCAAATTTTGCTGTATTTTAACATGATATTCCCAGTTTAAAAGTGTATTTTGTATTTGGACTCATGACTAAGTCATTTTACCATCCTCTCACATTTAATAATTCCATAATGATGAAACTTTCATGAAAAATGGTTATGTCACGGGTGCTTCACCTTTTAGACATATTTGTCATAGTAATACATTGCCTGGTCATTTCACAGGACAATGTTATGTTGTAAAATTACGCTTCATATATTTAAGTGGAATTTATACTCAATACCAACCTGGTATGGGTGATTAAAGTTCTACGCTTTAGCCTAAAGACATTTGCTTTAACATCCATATACAAAAGTGGAATTTAAGAGATTAACTTGCATTTGACCTACTTCAGCTCTACTGGTAATGAGGGGTGCAGGGCCATAGAATTAATCTCTCTCAATTTGTGGCTCTCAGGGGTGCTGCTAAGTTTTAGAGTGCTTGAATTTTAAAGTCTCCTGTTGCGCTGAGGAGGTTTTGTTACTCAATGGAACTCTGTTAACTATAGTGATTGAAGTGCTAGTTTTATCTATTTGATTAATAGCATGACTGAGTTCCACTGTCTCTTTGAAAGAAAAACATATTTTCTGTACCTCTGGAATAGCATTTCATTCCACATACAGTGAAAATAGGGAACCAAGAGAGGGAGGAAAAAATATCTGTTGGACCTGAGTTGTAGTATGTATAGCTATTTAATAACTTTCATGCTGGATCTTACATGTCAAACATCTAGAAAATGGTCTGGGATTTAGTCATGATTTGTTGTGTGATATTAATGTACTGCTCCTACGAAGGTATAATTCAAGTTGGTATTATTTGGACTAATATGTTTTTAAAAGCTTGAAAATGACTGTGCAATCATTACTCTAGTGCTCTGTCCTTAATGTGCCCAATGAACATTTTGGCAAAGTAATTTATACTCTCAAGAAATTGGCTTTAACTACTGAATGTACAACATTTCCCTCTCTCTGTAAGTTTGATAGGGCTGTTTTACTTCCATATCAATACATTAAATCCCTCGTCTTCTTTTTAAAATGACCACAATTCAATGAAAGATTGCCTTGTGCAGAATCACTAGCAACATGACATGAGTTATCCAAAGCAAATAGCATCGAATGAAGGAATTAGATATACTTGTCTGTAATGCATGCCTGTAGAATCCTGTATTAAATATACATATTGGCTAATAGGGTGACACACATATAAACAGTCTGCAAGTTTTATGAATAGGTTTTCACTGTTTTATCACATTTCACTGTTTTATCCCATTTATCACACTGTTTTATCGCATTGTGATATATCTTTTCTAGAAATGTACAACAAAGTTAATTTTTCTCTACTTATACCAGAGAATGTGTGAACAAATAGGACGCCTGAACTATTGTAGCTTGGGGAAATAATATAGCATGTGGATATTAGCATCCTGTATGCAGATAAACGTGGTGATCAATATCATGCACACATTACAAAAGTGAATATTTACTAGTGTTAAAAAATAGAACTTTCTCTTTGTGCTTTATAATATGTATGAAGAAATCAATGCATGTGTCACAACCCATATCAAAATGTGTTATGCAATTTAAAAGATATTTGAAGAAATTTAATGGGATTTTATAAAAATTACTCTAGAAGCCTCTAAAATGTAATAGAGAATGATCTTTTTCTATAAATTATTTTGAAGCAACCAATAGAATTCTGCAGCAGGAATCTAATTCTCTATTAAATACTGTAATATTGTGAAACCTCCCCACATCCCTCCCCAACTATAGACAAGTTTTCATTTTCTATTAAATTCTGTAAGACTTTTCAGTCAGGGAAAGGTCACTCTAATATCTGGTAACTTCTAATAAAACTGGATATGGAGTGTTCCACATGGGAGAGTGTTCCTATTTTAAAGAAGTAGTGGATTTTACACTTTCAGATTAAGAAAACTAAGATCTTTCCTATAATACCAGGTTCTATATACTAACTCTTATGAACTATGCTTCCTATAACTGGTTGCATTTCCAGAAATACTTTAATGCAACAGTTTTAGATGAATACTAGATGCATGACAAATTTCAGAATTCCATGAAAACCTTTCCTTGTTTCTAGTAGAAATAAAATAATTGAATATTTTGGGGACCACGTCTAACATTTAAAAGGTTCTTTCTACTATATGTTGTTATGGAGGTAACAAGTTTTGTGCCTGTTGCAGAAAGAAATAGCATGGTATGGAGTAGCATCAGACAAATCATGGTATGTTGAACTTTATTTATTTTGCGCATTCTTTTAAAAGATTGTTTGTTAAATATTGCTAATCAAAAAGAGACAAGGTGGGTGAGGTAATTGAAAACTCTGTGATGTTTCCATATTGCTATTGCAGAACTGGAAGCAGCATACCAGTTGTAGAATTTAGATTAAAACAATATCTTTCATTTTGTTTCTTTCTCTTGCAGAAATCTTTAGTGAATCTTTGGTGAACAGTAATAAAGCTAGAGTCTGAACCACTGTACAGAGTTAATACACTGCAATCTTTCCCTGCTCCTGAGATTCAGAGGGGGTTTCCAGCTCCACTATTCCTAGCAGCTGCCAATGTTGTCAGCACTGATCTGTCAGAAAGGATTTTTCCTGGCAAAACTTTGAAGCTACTTTCTGACATCCCCCAACAAACTAATTGTTGTCTTCTGCCTCTGAGAGCCCTCTGAAGTCCCAATGAGTTAGTGTCTTCTTAAGAGATGAGAAAGGGGACTCACAAAATCAATTTATCAGGCTATTACGCATTGTCATCAGCCAAAACAAAAACCTGCTAAAGACAGGAGAAAAAGTAGAAGAAATGGGTCTCTGAGAAAAGGTTACAGAACATCCATCTTCTCGCCTCTTCTGATTGTTTCTTTTCTTTACCCATTTTCATACCCGTTTCCCTCCACTAAAAGACACTTTATGACAAGCATTGTAATCTCTTTAGACCATGGGGAAGCCTCTTCTTTAGGACAGAATCTTTGCAAGGCATGAGTGACAGCGGGAAGGGGTCCAATTGCCACCAAGGACACTAGGCAATAAATCATCCACCCCTGGCATCAGCAGGCTGGACTGGTCCCCACTTCCTGAGTGGCTACCAGTGCCTAGATGTGACAAAACAGCCATTGTCAGCTCCTAGCAGCCGCATTCCCACTTTCTCCCCACTGAGGTTTTAAGTTTACCTAAGATATAAGAAATACCAATTAAAACTTGGAAAAAAATGAAAATTAAACTGAGGCTAGAAGGGAAAGTGCTCTAAAGTGATGTCATAATACATGCTTTTATAAACCAAAATAATATTAACAAGGGGAGAAGTACCATTAGTTGTTCTGGTCATTACTGTCTTTTAAACGCTCTGAAGAGATTCAATGATTTTGTTTGCTTGTTTTGGTTTAAGACTTTAAATTTCCAGAAGACCTGCACTGTGATAGTTACTCTTTAACAGAAACAGGACAGGACTAGGAGGTATGTACTACTAAAAGTATTACAGCTCTTAACCAAACAGAACAATCCCAAGGAGGAAATATTAAATTGAAAAAAATAAGTGCTTGCCACCTAGATATAAAGATTGGAGCATTTAGTGGTATGCTATGGATTCCTTAGGCTGAGCCCAATATTTTTGCATTGTCAGGGTATCATGCCAAAGACCATAATGAAATTTTTACCAGGTATAGTAAAATATGCATAAAATCACCATAAAAAGAAACAAAATGTCGGTGTTGTTCCAAGAGAGACTTTTGTTGTTCTTAACTATAAGACAGTTTATAGATTACTTGTGATCAGATAGAAGTTACAAATTAACTGATGATTCATAGTAGAGTGGGAAATAAAAGATTATGACACGATGAGTTTTTAAATCTGAAACACCTCAGAAGGTCACAGGAGACTGAGAGTAACAGAATATTCATCACTACTGCATTTTTATTTTCATTGATTTTTTTCCTTCACAGTCATTAAGGATGTTTCCTTGAGACAAATTAGCTATAGAATGCTAGCCATTTATTAATTATTGTTGATGCGGGAAAAGATGATCCATTCCCTTTACAATACTCATCAACTTAGTGCACTTGCTAAGTGCCAGAAAAGAGACGAACTGGAACAACTTTGGAAATGTAAATAATACATTTGTTAAAGTGCCGTTGACTCCCCTATTCTGTTTTCAAATAGAGTGGTAAGTGAAAATCTATATCTGCCCCTGTTTCTATGTGTGTTGTTGTTCTGTACTTCTAATGCAAGATTTCTTTATTATAAAAATCTTTGTGTGTGTGTGTGAATGCTGTAGAATTTTCAGAAAGTACTCTGGAGCTGCAGCGGTCAGGCAGAAATGCTTTCATTATCATAAGAAATATATAGATTATATGATCTTTCCCAATTTCTACTAGCCTGGGGTGAATAGTTTTTGTTTGAATGAGTGAGTAAAATATCATTAGTTTTTTCACGATCACCGTGGGAAGGGCTGACAAGTAGATTTTGTTCCTGGGCTGTTAAATTTTCCTGATGATTTTGCAAGGCTGTGTTATATAGTTCTGAGTATGATAAAACTCCTTCACAGTTCAGTAACAAGATGAAAGAAAATGATTTATTTTATTTTTAACTCTGTGCATATACATTGATTAGGGGACATTGAACCAGGTTGATAGAATGTAGTTGCAAAGTAACCAAGGTTTTTTGTTTAATCTTTTGAATTATTTAATAAGAAGCCTTTAACCTCTTTGGATTAACAGTCAAATTGCTGCAGAGAGTAAATGAGATGATGATTCTCCAGGCTTCATGACAGTTCTGTCCCAGTTCATCATCTTAACTAAAAAATAATCCTATCTAACTTGAAATCCACAGCAGCTATAAGTAGAAAATAAATCCAAACCGCAGCTCAGACTTGTAACCTAACAGCTATCATAAATAATCAGAACCTATTTGAAGGTGGAAGATGGGACATTAGAAGCTATTTACACTACTAGAGTGATGCCATCGATCAGTAACAGCAACCCGTAGATAAGACTCATATGATGTCATGGTTATTTATGACGGGAATTGACAGTAAAGCTACTATAGAACTTTCTCCTAGACAGCTTCATTCATTTTTGTTAGTGATGCATTTTGTTGTTAAAGAAGCAATCAATGGCAAAATGGTGGAGATAAAAGTTATTACCAGTTAGATATATGAAAAACATGTCCATGTACATTTACATATATAACATAAACTGTGGAGACATTAAAAAATTAGGTCAGCAAAATTTGTATTTTTTTATTGCAAATGTTCAGCTCAGTAAAGCCATTTTATGTTCTTTGGTGGTGAACATGTACTATAATCTGAATTATTTTCTAATCCAATTCAATGTGTTATAGCAGAGGAAAATGCAGAGTTCTAAGGATTTAGTAGGAATGCTGAAGTTTCTTTTTAGTGGATTGGAATGGTATAGGTACAGCTTACTGGGAGAGAGGGAGAAAGGAGGCAAAATCTTGTATATGAATAACCGTAAGAGAATCCCTTTATGCAGTGTGTCCAAGAATACACAAGTCCTGCATTATGTGTTTGCATATGGCAACTAGGTGGGGTCTTGGCAAATGACAGACCTTGGTCAATGTCAACAATGACATAGAGAAATACACCTTTCCTGCATAAGGTACAGTGTGTGTGTGTGTGTGTGCGCATTCGCATTCGCATAAATGTATGAATTTTCTTTAGGGATTCTTGCATTCTTAACAAATAGGAGAAAGAAGCTCTTTTCTTAAACATTGTATGGGCTCCCCAACTCATGATGGAAGACACCTGTCTCTGGAAGTGTTTGAGATCAGTGTCAACATACTTATTAAGGGGTAGATTATGGATAGTGACATTGCTCCTGACCAGGTGCCTCTTTCTTTGGTGTCCCTCAATCTCTTGGTAAGGTACCTCCTTACTCCCCTACATGGGTTACCCTTATTGTGAGTCAAAGTTCAAACTCTGGGCTGTTACTCCCCTATCTGCACAGGTGCATAGGAAATGGAGGAGTCCTGTCTTTGTCACTGGCAGCCTGCCATGTGGCACACAGTGGAAGGCATCTGTATCAGGTAAGGGGCTGGCACAGATTACTCTCACTCTGCCCCCAACCCAGGTCAAGGGGTGGGGAAAACCTGAAATTCAATTTCTGGTTTGCTCTTGGAAGAGTTAAACTATGCACTGCCTCTTACTCGGGGGTTGTGGCAACTTCACTATTGAGACTTTACTTAGCTGTATAACTATTGTGGAAAATAATGAAGTATTTTCAAAAAATAGCATGGTATTACAGATCAACTGACATTCTGAATAGCCATCTGGAAAAGGCTCTTTGCAGTAATACTATAACAAATCCATGGCAAAATGGATAACTTTAAAGAAAAGTCTTAACACATGACAGCAGGTAAAGGTGACTCTACAAGGAAGTTTATGCCCCAAATGAATGTTTAGGGTTTGGTTTTTTTAAAAAAGATTTTACAAAACTTAATGTTAGGGCAATCATCTCCTTTAAATTAAAGAAAACTCAATGAAGACAGATGTACTGCTTTAGAAAGGTAATATTCGTCTGCAGTGATTTGGCCCCAGTTCACTAATCCATGAGAATCAAGAATTGAAACTGACTATAAACTGAACGTTGTCTAAGCTAAGTGAAGTGTAAAATCTAAGATAACAGCAAAAATGGTGAGAATTATATGACTTTTCTGCAGCATATGAGCAAAAAATAATTTGGTTCTTCCTTTAAAAATGACAGCAATTCTTTTATACAGGGATTTGTCCAGAATTATTTGTGTTTACTTACAAAATCTCAGTGACTAGATATCATGAATATCAGTAGTTTCATATTAGTTTTCTCTATCGAATAATTGGTATAATATGTATGTGTTATTGCCACAGTTATCTTGATTGTGAGTGTAACTATTCAAAATTGCCTTTATTACATTTATTTTTATTTAATCTGTAGCAATATGCCACAAACCTCTTACAGATTCTCATCCTCAGATGAATTAATTTATTACTTACACAGCATAAGATATATTTTAAATAGTTCCTTCCCTTTCTTACATGATTGTATATACAGCAGGCCATGCTTAGTACTTTTCAAGATCATAGTCAGACCTATAACAATAAATATTAGGTTTAATTTAAATGGGTCAAAGTTCATTCTCATCCATCGACCATCTATACAACAAAATCATGTAGTATAATATATCACTAAATAGAAGAGGCCAGTGCTGTGTCAGGAATCCTTTAAGGAATAAATGCAGTGTTTTGACAGAGCAACACCAGATCAACATGTGATGCATATCATAAATGTATATTTACCTTTCTGTTGATCAGAGGGAGACAGTGGATTTCAACAAAGCTATACCACCCATAGCATCGATCCTGTACTGCTTAATATGCAATTCTGGGATTTAAATTTTGGACACATTAGCAGTCTTATCCAGTTAAATATTAGCTCTGTGTGTGGGAGTGGGTGGGTGGGGGTGTTTGATGATAGAGAAATGTTGCTCTTATTAATATTTCATACATTTTATAGGTAATACTACCTCTATGACTTCATACTGTTCCTCCCAAATGCTCCCTAGGTTGTACTCAGGAAATGTTATTACAAAACTTTCTGTCATATTTTTTGAAAAGATGGTTTCCTCTGGATGGCATAGAACAGTATGTGATTTCACTGGGATTTTAACTTCTCTTTGAAAAGGTTAGGGAGGTCAGGGATCGCAACTACTTTGTTATATAAATCAATCATTGAAAACAGACTAATGAAACAAACTAGAGAAATACAGTATGAGATCTAAGCAAATACCAAAAACAGTCTCACACATAAGCTGACATATGCTACTAACATGTAGAAAACAAGACAGTCCTTTCTATTGTGTCAGATTTCAGCTAGCATGAAGTTGAAAATGACAGAGGAAAAAAATCTGTATTTGTGGTGGTGAAAAAATGTATTCTCAGTGACACATTGTCTAAAATTTCACAATTACATTGGACAAATGTGACAATTTACAGCTCTGTTCTGATGGAATTAAAGTAATACTTTCCCCTTATACAGCATCTTCCATCCAAGGATTTCAAGGCACTTTACAATCATGAATGTACATCATTGCATTTCTCAATGTCACAACATGCATCCTATGCAGTAACATTCTACTGTGGAGTAGATAAATGTTTATTATCCATATTTACTGAGGGAGAAATTGAAGCTAAAGAAATACAGATGCTGACATGTTCAAACTGGGTACCTGAAAGTTAAGCATCTAACTATATTTTTAAACATTTAAATAAGTGGCTTGATTTTTTCAGAGATGCTAAGCATCTGCAATTCCAACTGACTTCAGTGAAATTATAATAGGGATGAGTTTACCCCATTGTTTTCGATGTATTTAGAATGTGTTAGGTATTTTTAGATTACTTATGCCCAACAATAATCATATGTTAATGGCCCATCTGTGCTTTGAAGTTCACTGAGATGAAGAGGATAAGGAAGGAGGTAGCTCATTGCTGTTCAGTATTTTATAATGCTAAATGTGTGTTGGGCACATTAAAGACAATTACAATCACTGGATTACACCTTTGCAACTGTTATTGTTCAGCTGGAGACCATTTTTTAAAATATTATTTATCTGTATTGTGGTAGCACCTAGGAGCCCCAATTGAGGACCAGGACTCCCTTGTGCTAGGCACTGTACAAACACAGAACAAAGAGATGGTCCATGTCCCAAAGAATTTACAATCGGAATGAATATTTATTTATTATGATTTAATTAGTAGTTAATTGTTGACTATTCAAAACCTGAAAATCTATTTTGTGAACAAAATTTCAAATTTGTTTTAGTATTAAAGTGTTTGAAATGGCCTCTTTTTCCCCCAAAAAATGTTAACAAATTTTTTCCTGGTACTTTTTCAATTTTTTTTTTACTCATACCATTACTGAAAATATTACTGAGAATGGTTATTGGAATTTTTTATTTAGTACTACATCCATGCAATATATTGTTGCATTACAAATGCAGCAGATTGCTATTGAAGATTATCTTTGTAACGGAAAAAGACAGAAATGTCTTAGATTTTGCAGAAAATCAGTGTATACATTCAAAATTGTGGATAGACCTACATAATATTTCCTGGTGCTTAATGTTTCATAGCAGCAATTTACTGCTATCTCTCTTGTGCTGCATACTAGTACTATATTATAGGGTTGTACTTTTGTGCGCTAATACCACTGATATCATGTTTCATCACTGACACTACCCTCATAAGGTTCATAATGCAGCCAAACAACTATAGGGTTAGATTGTGACAAATCAGTCTAATATCCCATTGTGCTGCATCTCGAGCAATCCAGGAAGGAGACTATGGAATCACAGTCTTCCTCCTGAGCTCCCCACTGATCTGGGGAGGGAGTAAATGACACTGACTCTACACCTCTTGCAGCATGTGCTCTCTGATGTGCTGGCATAGCTATGCTGCTGGGTGTGGTGGGAGCTGGGGCATGGAGTCAAGGCTCTGCCCCTTCTGTGCCCTCCCTCAACCCTTCCCACTCACTTGTGGGAAGGGGAACAGAGCATCTCTACAGAGCCTGCTATCCCTCCTATGTACAGAAAGCTAGTACCTCTGAAGGCATGCTACCTAGTCCGTAACTCCCTTGTGCCAGCACGCAGGATGGGCCACAGTCTGGACCAGAGTTTATAATGCAGCATCACTGTAGGAACAGATTAGGAACAAATTGCTCTGATCATATTTAATCATGTTGGCTTTATGTGAATTGAAGTGTAGATGATGTGGTTGAATTTTAAAGAAAAAAATAAGGATTATTTGGATTTGTACCAACATTTGGGAAAGGTTCATGAAAGCTTATACTTATTAATTAAACACTAAACCCTCCATTAGCCTAGATGATCACCCTGTTTGGAAATAAATGAGCTGTTTACATAAGGATTTTGCACCAATCCTTATAGAGGGGGGAAAAAGTTTCTACAATCTGCACGCTCTCCTTTGTGACGTAGGGCAAGCCACTTCGGCATTAATTTTCATAAGTGGTCTCTAATCTTGGGAGCCCTTATCTAGACATATGACTTGGTTTTCAGAGGTACTAAACATGCACAGCTCCCATTGGCTTTAATTAGAGTTATTGGTGCTCAGTTTTTCTGAAAAATAGGCCAGGCCCAAACATGAAAGCACTGAAATTAGAGGCTACTTTTGAAAATAAGGCCCTTACACTTTCTGTGCTCTAGTTCCCCTATCTGTAAACTAGGGACAATCATGCAATATAAAATTAACATGCCACACATTAAATGGATTAAAAGCTGGCTAACTGATAGGTCTCAAAATGTAATTGTAAGTGTAATATGCATTTTAATACAGGTAAATGTATATATCTAGGAACAAAGACCCTAGGGTGTACTTACGGAGTGGGGGAATCATCCTGGGAAGCAGTGACTCTAAAAAAGATTTGGGCATCCTCGTGGATAATCAGCTCAATATGAGCACCTAGTGGGATGCTGTGGCCCAGAGGGCTAATTAGATCCTTGAATGCAGGATCAGGAGACTCCTGAGTAGGAGTTGAGGTTATTTTACCTATTTTTTTTTTACCATACGTTATTTTACCTATGTTTTTGGCACTGGTGTGATTGCTGCTGGAATACCATGTCCAATTCTGGTATCCACAATCCAAGAAGGATGTAGAAAAATTGGAGAGGGTTCAGAGAAGAGCCACCAGAATGAATAAAGGATTAGAAAATATGCCTTATAGTGATAGACTCAAGTAAATCAATCTGTTTAGCTTAACAAAGAGAAAGCTAAGGAGTGACTTGGTTATAGTCTATAAATACCTACATAGGGAACAAATATTTAGTAATGGTCTCTTCAGTCTAGCAGAGAAAGTTGTAACATGATCCAATGGCTGGACGTTGTAGCTAGACAAATTCCAGACTGGAAATAAGGCACCCATTTTTAACAGTCAGAGTAATTAACCATTAGAACAATTTACCAAGGGTTGCGGTGGATTCTCCATCACTGACAATTTTAAAATCAAGATAGGCTGTTTTTCTGAAAGGTGCTCTAGGAATTGTTCTGGGGAAGTTCTGTGGCCGGTGTTAGACAGGAGGTCAGACCTGATGATCACAATGATCCTTCTGGCCTTGGAATATATGAATCTATGAATACTTGCTTTGGGTGTTATGAAGCTGAATTTAATAATGTTTGTAGAGCACACTGAAATTCTCAGGGATGTGCAAAATGTATTGTTCAAACAGAAGACAACTGCCCCATTTAATACACTCTACTTTAGGTCCAATATCTCATCTCCCAAGATGTAGTCTTTCAACATTTTTGACATGCAGTTTTTCTTTAAATGGGGGAAAAAGTAAAATGAAAATGGGGTGTGGAGTTATTGATAGAACTCCTGACCTGGGCGGGGGTATGCATGTGTGTGGCAGGGGAGAAAGAGATGGTCTAAATTTCTCTTATACTGCTTCCAGACTGAAAGAACCCTGATCATGCTTGTGGGTGTTCTGTGATTCTTTCTTTACTCTTTGCTAAAAAAGAATTCCCCACTTGTACTTCCATGATGTTCCTGAGCATTGAACCCCTCCAGCAATTAGTCATGAATTTTTACACTTTTTTGGTTGAAATGAATTTGTCTCTGTCATGGGAGATGCCCCCAAACTTCTGAAGCAGCAGTGAGGCCTGGTCTAAACTTGAAAGTTAGGTTGACATAGTTTAGTCAGCCAGGGGTGTGAAAAAAACCACACCCTGGTTGACATAGCTGTGCTGACCAAATCTTCCAAGTAGACAAAGCTAGGTTGATGGAAGATTGCTTCTGTTGACACCGTTACCATCATTTGCGGAGGCGGTGTTCCTACAGTGACAGAAAAACCCCTTCTGTTAGTTAGGCAGTGTCTACAGTATGGGTTTATGCTGCTGGCATAGCTACAGTGATGTAGCTATGCTGGAATAGTCTCTGAGTGTAGACATACCTCAAGTTTAGTATTTGGAACTCTAGACATGACTATGGCTGATGGCATGTTATAAAATCTTGGGCTTAGTTGATCTCTTTTTATGTGAACCACAGTAAAGAAAAAGAAAGATGATGTTTATGTTAACAACTTCCTAAACTATTGCGGCCTTTAAAAATATTCTCATTAATCAGGTAAGGCCAAACTCATGTCTAGTGTAATTCTATTGATTTCAGTCACAACAGAAATGAATTTGATCCAGGATGTTTACATTTATTGTCCATTCCTTGTTGTATTGTTAATCAGACCTTGCAGAGATTCTAATCCTCCTTTTCACAAATATTTCTGTCTGAAATAGGTCAGACAATGTTCTTTCAACAAAGAAAAACACAAACTGTGCCAAAGTGGTCACCGTTATATAATTAGGGGTGTAGATGAATAGGGCCTAATTAAGTTTAACAGACTCATCCTTTGGAGACCCAGTTATGTGAGAAGAGAGAAGAAGAGTCAACAAAGAATTGCTTAATTGTACTCTGCTCACTGGGGATACTGATAAATGTGATTGCTATTCCAAATAAAATTATTTAAAAAAAAAAAGTGCCGGAAAAATATAGATGGAACTGGTCTGGTCTGAAAAGAAAAAGAAAACAAAGGCACAAGAAGTTGGCAAGCAGAATACTCCTCCTAGGGGCAACAAAGATAACTGCAGCATTTTCCTTTACTTTTCAGGCTTGACATATTTTTAATCAAAGGAGCTTTACTTCTGCAGGAACTATCCTAGCTGCCTGAAAACCAGAATTAGTAGTCAACAAAGCTGAAAATTAATATAGGTAACTTCACTCAATATAATATACCACCTTCTGCTGCTCTTTTGCTCTTCACAAACATTTGAAGCAGGGGATGGCTAGCAAAGGGGGTTGCTGGAGCTGTGTTTATGTGTGAGCCAAACAAAAAATGACAGTAAGTTTAGAAAGTTTATGTATTTTTAATTCAGTTTTTACTAATCCCTTGGAGGACTGTAAGTCTCTATCCTTACTCTCTTTCCTCCTCTCCCTGTTTTGTACAAACCTGTGAATGCAGGAGTTGCTCATGAGAGCTGCAATCCCTGCAGTGACATTTCTAGCTGCCTCGGTCCCACTTCTGCTGCCAAACTGCAGCATTTTTTGGGAGGGTGGGTGGAGGAAAGGGGAGAATATGAAGAATTGCAAGGACGTTGCAGAGGGATGTAAGTATAAAGAAAGTAGGTCAAATTTTGCGCCCCACCAACTTTTATAGTGGCTTTTTTTAGGTATACTGTAAACCGTCTCCACAGTTTATATAAATTACACCCACAGTATGGCTGTGTGAATATATTAAATATGCTTTCATAGGTTTGCTGTGTCATATCATGAAAGCAGCAATAAAATACTGAGATTATATTATACTTATTAATGTATATCTCTAATACATTATCATTAATCACAGAGTACTATGAACAGAGATTTTTTTCTGTTGTGTTAAGGCATTGCTGGCTTTGGCTGTTATGGCTCCTTTACTACCGCCTGCCTGTCAGTTTTAAGGATGATAGAATGAATATTTCACTGTTAAAATATAAGGTCCACTGCAGTGGTTATATTACATGCCACTCTTCTCTTGGATCTGTGTAACATCAGCAGATCTCTATCTTTGCCCCTCCCTCAGCCTGCATGTGCCCCACCGTCACCAGCCCTCTACATGCTACTATTCAGGAGGCCTGCTATATAACTGAGCTCTGCACCATTCAAGGCTTCTTGGTAATTTTGCCTTTCCTGCCCCATTGTCATTGCCAAGGGAGTCTCTATGGCTGTGTTTCAGAGTAACAGCCGTGTTAGTCTGTATTCGCAAAAAGAAAAGGAGTACTTGTAGCACCTTAGAGACTAACCAATTTATTTGAGCATGAGCTTTCGTGAGCTACATCTGATGAAGTGAGCTGTAGCTCACGAAAGCTCATGCTCAAATAAATTGGTTAGTCTCTAAGGTGCTACAAGTACTCCTTTTCTTTCTATGGCTGTGGAAGATGGGTCAGGATTTTCCTCACAGTTCCCAATTGTGGTCCACTAGAATCAGTAAGAATGCACCCACTGACTCCAGCCAGAGCAGGATCTGTCTAATAGCACTGTTAACTTTGGATTTGCCTCTGTGATCCTGTAGCTAAGATGCTGATGGGCTGTCTTATTATCTGGGATGCCATTTCCCTCTGACTTATCTTTGTTTTGCCGAGTTTTTATCTGTTTGAGAATCAGATTCTGTGAAAACACTGCCGAAACCCATTTATAAGTGAAGCAGAAAGTTTTCCCATAACCATATGTTTCCTATGTAAATGTATGTGGTGACCTTGGAGCCATCCAAATCCCAGTGCTCATCTCACTTGCTCACTGCTGCTTTTTTGGTGAATCAGAAGGAAAATCAAAAGCCTCTCTGAGGATTACTGAAAAGGAATGCCACATGTGTTAGTGTGTGTGTGCATAGGCCATTTATTTTAGAGCACAATCTCACTAAAATCAAATGAATATAATCTGAACTTGCTTTTAAAAGATTAAAACCCAAAAAGATGAAACTGGCAAGCCTTTTGAATTTTTATAGGAGACAAGCAATTTATGTGGTCCATCATGTGCATTTTCAGACCAGCCTTATGAGAACACATTTTCAGCATATTAGGAGAGTAGTGGTTTCATTAGGGGCTGTAGATCTTTGCCGGGGACTATTATATTCCAAACAATCTTAAAAAAACCTGTTCTCCGTGTCAGTCTCCTACCAATCCCTTCCTTTCAAAACCAGATTGTTAATCTTTTATCCTCTTTTTGAGGAGGTACATGGAATCTCATGGCCTCTAATCCACTGGTCTCTCTTCATTTAGGCCTAAACTGCATCCTTTTCTCTTTAGCTTCAGAAAGTCTTAGATGCTCCAGAAGTAAATCTGTAGATCCAAATTTAGTCCTCCTGCCATTGATTGACATGCAAGTTGCATATAGAACAAGGCAGAGTTTGGCCCAAAGGTAATAATCGTCTTCCCATGCATAGGTCACCAGAAGTGAATGTTCACAATTTTAGAGCATATTTTAGGGACTATACAATTCCTTTCCTGTAGGACAAGTGGAATGTTAAGGCTCTAGCACCCTGTGTGTGTAAAGATAAATTTGCCTATCTACATCTAATAAGGGTATGATATTTTCTTTCCTCACCCCAGTCACATAACAAGGGGAAAGGTTATACCCTACCACCGGGCAGGCATCAGCAGCCACTGATTCCGGTGGCTATTGTTATACCTTTGTGTTTGTGTTATACCTTTGTACATATTTGTGTTTGGACAAAAGTTCTCTGACTAACCATCTGATTCTCTCATTTGACCCAGTAATAATGAAGTCATAATGCTCAATTTGTGGCATCACACTAATTTCCAGCGCAACAGACGATAGTATCCTCCCAAATGCAGAATTATATTATTTGCTTTCAATATTATTTTAGTGTCATTTTCTGAGTATTGTATTTCTGTATTATACTCTTAATGTTTGATGTGATGCTGATTAATTTTCATGGCTCAATTTCAATAGTGATGTGTCAACATTTATTTGATTTATTAATAGAGTTTTTAATTCAGTTACATTGCTTTTAGCAAGCAAGTAGGTCTATGTTGTAAAGTTTTAAGACTCAGTCTTGAAACACTATCTTCCTGGCCAATAAACCAAGATGTTGACAAGATCTGTAGTGAATATTCGAATAAATGTGATTACTTCATTTTATGTCAACAGAGGAGGTGAAAAGTGCAGCTCAACTGCCTTGGTAAGATTGGAAGGAGGGGCTGGGATAATACAAGAGACAACAAAGAGATAGTTGGTAAGATTTAGTGGCTTTCTTCAGCAGGGGTGTTGGGAAGTCAGTGTTACAAAGTTCAATAGGGTCAAACAAAGTGCAGAAACTTTCTTATATTCATTGAGAAGAAAGCTGTAATGAAGACATAAAAAATTCAAATGATAGAAACAGTAGGTAGATAGAATGTTAGTTGATGTGTTACTTCTACCCAGTCTGAGTAGGCTGGAGCTAACAATAAATGCATATTGTTTCTTTATATCCCAGAGAAGAAAAGTTCAATTGTCTTTCATGACCTATAATATAACTGTGATGAGACATACTCTTCAAAGAAAGCATTGAATGCCTTCAGAACAGCTGTAGTGTTTATGGATCAAAAAAGTATTTGATCTAGAAAGATACAATTATGACATACCCATTTAAAAGGTATATTTCTGCCACCAAGTTCATTAATAAAATCCACATTTTTAAAAGGAAGATTTACATAACATGTTTAAGATTATTTGTGGAGTTGCATGACACACTTAATTTGCTGGTTTGGTATAGAAAGTATAAGATTAATTTTATCAAAGGTAGCTCAGTGGGAAATGTACGCCATTATTTAGTTTTTTTTTTCACATTGATGCAGAGTGTTGCCTGAACTAATCTAATGATATTGTAGACATGAGGCAAGGGTACAAATTTTTTTTTTGTTTACAAAGATTAGAGCCTTTGTTTCAAGTGAAGTTGAGAATATAAATCTATTTGGCTTGACCTTTGCGTATACTTCCAGAAATGACCTTCCAGAAGCCACTGCTTCATCTGTGATATGCAACAAGATTCATTTTTGTGCCCTGAGGATTTGGTCTTAGGCGATTGGGATCATAACAGCCCCTTGCTGAGCACGGATCTGGAAGTTCTTGAGATGAACACAGAGTGTTATATTGTATTGCTTTCGACTGAGGGACTCTTACAATTGTAGGAGATATACACAACACAGGGGTGGTCATAAAGTATTTTTGATGTAGGCATTAAACAAAATATAGTCCATACTGAAGGTGGATGTACCATGAAAAATACTTTTATCCTTAGTAGTTATTCTTCAGGCTTACTAGGTGGATTTAGAGAGGGGACAGTATTAAATGGATTAAAACAGGATTTGTGACAGGAAAGAAGCATTATAGCCCAGAAGCCAGATAGCTGCCTGCAGCTGAAGAATGGTATTTTACACCGGCAATTTTAATTTAAGACTGAAATTCAAATATTTTGATTTCTATTTACCCTTGAGGAATATTATCTTTGGTTTGCCTTTGCAGTTTACCTATAAAATTCATATAAAGATTAGCTACCTCAAAGTCCTTGTAGTTTGATCAAAAATGCATCTATTTCCCTCCACCACTCCTCTACCATGGCCTTCAAAGGATTTTTGTGATCTATTTATCTACATAATCTATCATGGAGATCAATGAACCTCAAAGATTCAGAATCTGGATTCACTTCTGATAAGTAACCAGAAATTTGGCTGCTTATCTGAATTGACTTCTTGAATCTACAAAATTGAGATATAAATCGCGTAAGTATATGGCTTGCAAGAAGTTAACTTACAAATTAGTGTATGTAGACAACAAACACAAACAAAAGAATTCACATTAATTTATGCCCCCTCTGGATTTCCCTGTACATCCTGTTTTCTCTGTGTCTGTTTTTTAGGTCACAGGTCAGTAAGACACTTAATGTGTGCCTAACTTTAAGCACATGAGTAGGCCTGTTGAAATTGACAGAACTAATCATGTACTTACATTTGGCACATGCTTAACTATCATGTTGAATTGGGGTCTTTGTAAGCTCTTTTGAACAAGGAATATATTTATTTTTGTGTATGGTACACTCTCTGTACAGTGACAACTGTAAACAAATAATAATAAAGAAGAAGGCGAAGAAAAATAACCAGCTTTCTGGCCTTGTCAGAAATACTTGTAAATTTTTTTTCTTCTTCTTCATGTTTTGGCACTTCTTGTTCCAGTCCAGGACAGGAACTAAAAGTGCAAAACCATTTATACAAACATTCAGAACCTCAAAAAACAGTTTAGCGAATAAAAATAAATAAAAAAGTAAAAAACCTTGTGTACACAGTTTAATGTACACAGTTGAAATTTCAAATATTAAATACTTTCACCAAAGTGCTCTCAAACAATCTACAGACCAAGAATTATGCATGGAGAGTGTTCAACTAAACAATATCAAGTAACAAATATGACTGAGAAAATTTCAGCCCACTTGGGAACAATTCATAAACAGAGAAAGAGACAGAATATCTGTTATTCTTTGTGTATTATTTCTCAAGCTATTCTTACTACAAAACAAGCAAGAGCTAGGTAAGAATTTTTTGCTTGATAACCTGTTAGCCTTATATTCCTGAATAACTTTAATTAAACAGTTATTTAGTGCTGATGGGTTGATTCACTTAAGATAGTAAGTCTTCCTCCCATTTTCCTCACCAGAGATAACAGCTGTAATAAGACCTCTATTAAGAAAACACTGTAGACTTAGTTACCACTATGATCTCGTTTACAAGGCTCCATCTTTTAGTTTGTTTGCGTGCTTTGCCATAAACTTTTGTGAAGATCTGACTGAAGCAGTTTTGTAGCTCAATCATCTAAACATTTGCCCAACCAAACTCTTTCACTTTTGTGTTTGAAATGCCCAGAGATCATTCATTGAACAGCATCATGGGAAAAAAAGAGCCTGTTGGAGTTTTAAGTCTACTTAATGTACAAATCAAATATTGTATAGTCTTCTTTTCTCAATTTACAAACAAGCAAGATGAGTGGCTGATTTTTCAGAGTTTTGAGCTGACCAGTTTTTGTTGATTCTGAAAATAGCCGGCTGTTTTTTTGACTCAGCATATTTTTACACTATTGTAAATGCTGAAAGGGTTAACAACCTCCACAGCATATAATTGACAGTGGTAATATTCTCAACAGTCCAAAGCAGGGGGGAAGTTGCTTGTTGTTATAAAAGCAAAGAGTTTCTGAATCTTAGTAAAATAAACCAGGACTTTGTTTCTTGAAGTAATTATTCTCTGGAGAGAGAATTGGAAAGATGGAGGCAATTATGAAATGACCTGCCATCATTGAATTGTTCAGAACTTCTGGATCAGTGGCAGATATTTTCATAACTCCACTTAAGTGCAGTTTTTTTTTTGGTATCCTTGCCACCACGAGAGAAAAGGGGCCAAATTCTACCCTCAGTTAGTGCCTGAGCCAGACCCCATTGAAGTGATCAGGCTCTAACTGAAACATTTATGGCTCTCTATTGAAATGTTGCATTGGGGTTTGCATGGGGGTAAAGGGGCAGAGTTTGCAGGGAATCTGAAGTTACAGTACACCCTATCTAGAGGTTGGTTATGTCGGGTCCCTGCATGGGTCAGGTTGGATGAGCACAGGAGCAGCTCTCTTCTGATGCCCTTTGGAGTGCAAATCACCCCAAAGAGAATGGGGAGGAGTTGAGGCTTATGCACACCGCAGTGAGAGATCTGCACCTTCCCAAAAGAAGTTGTATCCTGGGCACTCCCCCAGTGCAGTGCAGAGCTTGAGTTCTGTGCAGAGCTCCAGGAAAGATTGTTCTTCCTGAAGCATTTACCCCTCCCATAACTCCTACTGGGGAAAAGCTACTCAGCACCTCCCTGACACAGGTCATTGCACTCCTTACACAATCTAGCCCACTGTATTTACTGGAATAGCAACAAGGAAAAAAAATGGGACCCCCCCTTCAGTAACCTTCATCTAACCCCTTTTAAGCAGTGAGTTTGAAGTCATTTTGTAGTCTGTTTCCCCCTCCCCCCTCAAAACTGTCTTTAGAATTATCATCCAAAAAGCTTGTTTAACTTTTGTGTATGAAGTTGGCAATGAGTTACTATAAAGCAAATAAAACTGTCCTAGCAGCCTGAAAGTGGTGATATGGCAGATAGCATTCACGCCCTCATCTTTGTATTCCATTCCTTCAAGGATATCAGTAGGTAAACAGTGCTGAGACTCTAATAGAGAAATGATTTCTTAAGCCTCCTCATGTAACTGTGGGAAAGGTAATGCATTCCTTCTTATTTCTGTTTCGGTGTTTCACACTGATAATAATACCGTGGCATTATGTTATATAACCATTAGTGTCATGAGCGTTCTGAGAACTCAGCACCATCACTGGGAATGTTCTAGCCAAGATTTTCTAAAGTGGCTAATTATTTTGGGGTATCTCTGTTTCAGGATACCCAACATAAGACACCTTTAAGGAGACTGATTTTCAGAGGCTGAAGGTTCAGCACTTTCTGAAAATCAGGTCCCAGTAGGGTGCCTCACGTTGGGTTACCAAAATCACTGTTCCCTTTTGAAAATCTCTGTTCTTGAATATTTCTGTGTACTAAAAGTGTTAACAATCTTATACACTCCTTTTCCATCATTTCATGTTTGTAATCTGATTATATTAGGACCAAATACATTCACGTGAAATATGTTTACCTGGATAGCGTAAATATGTAAGGACTTATCTCCAGATCTACATACCAATAGAGAGGAGAGTTGACGAGTGATGAAAAATGCCATGCAAATTTCTTTCATAGCCTTCATGTTATGTGATGTGTTTAATGGTCTTCTGCCTTTGGCAGATTTTAGAAAATTGTTTTCTCTTACAGAGGCCATCACCTTTTGGATGATGTAAAGGAGTCATTCTGTTCCTCCGTGTTGGGTTTTTTTGGCTATATATTTACTTAACAACTTCATTTTCTGAGTAGCTGTTGAAAGAACAGAAGTTTGTAAATTATACAACAGTAAACAGTGAATACGATCCATGGCTTTAAGCCCAGACACTGTCAAATTTTTTTCCACTTCCTGGCTGGTTCATGACAATTATTACGGATTACAGAAGTGTTAACATTTCTGGATTTAAATATTTTGTTTCTTTGTTTCTGTTAAGCACACTCTAACTTCAACAATTGGCAACCTATTTTCAGGAAGGGTTGGGATTTAATTATTATACTTCAGGACCTGAACACCAGTTGTCTCAATCATTGAAAAATTAAGAAAGTTTAAAAATAAAAAAGAAATCTCCATTTTCATTTTGTATCTTTGAACCAGTGCTCTTGCTATTTGTTCTCTTTTTGCATTAGGAATAAAAGTGTTTTCTGTTATATTAATAATAATTCTTTGCACTACTGTACCACCATCTATGCAAGTATCTCAAATTACTTCAACCACATCAATACTTTAGCCTCATAACACCTTTGTGAAGTAAATTATCTCCCCATTCTTTCCCAGATGGGAAAACAGAGGCACAGAGATTGTTTCCTGTTTAATCACACAGGAACTTTATTAGAAACTGGGAATAAAATCCACTGACTTCCATTCCTGTGATTAACCACAAGGTTATCCTTCCTCTTCCTCCTACCTACAGCTAGTCCAAAGCTTTTTACCTTTGGGAGGGAGGAAAACCAGAGGACCAGATGGTGGCATTAGGCCTCAGGCTCTCACAGTACCTTTGTGCGAGCACAGACTTGAGTGCTACTTTGTACCCTTTTACAGGATGTAGTTTCACATGGTGTAGTGCAAGCCACACACAACATTCATGTCCAGCTCCACTGGTTACTGTAATCCACACTTGCCCCATTCCTCTGGGGATTGTAGCACTAGTGTGGCTGCTACACTATTTTGATCCTTGCACATTGGATACTCAAGGACCAGGATAGTGCCTGGCTCTTATGCAAGGGAATAGTGGTCCATGTGTTCTCCCTCTCGCCCCCACTTGTGCACCCACACAGTCTAGCTGAAGTGTGTGGCCATCAGAGGCATGTTCTCAAAGCACTTATACATTTAATAGTTAACTCATCCCTGTATCAAATGACTGAACACAACTCACAAATATGGAAACATGTGTCTTGGATTCTGCCCATGCCATAGCTGTGTTCTAAAAGATCTGGAATGAGCTCAAATTGTTTCCTTGATATAATATAAGTGGTGTATGAAAGACTAAAGATGTAGAGGAATGAAAGCATTTACTTCCAACTCTATCCAATAGATCAAACCTGAAGTAATCAATACATGCATTCTTAAATAGTCATTTATGAGAATTAGTGGTGTTGCTTTCTGTTTAGATAAACACTTTATTCATCTAACATGAAGGATTTCTCAGCTTTCCATTTGGTTTATATACATATAATTTTAAAACTCCTTTAATTAGCTTGTTATTATAGAATCTTTTGAACTGTAGCCTTTATATACATATACTGAGCTTGTCCTTCATTGTATAATGATGTTAAATCCATTCATCATTTGGCAGACAAATATTTTCCCTTTCCTGAGGCAAAGCTGGGAAATTTGCTTGCGCTAACTGACGTAACTAAATGTAATGTCTCTCTGCCAAAGATTTCTGATTCACTAAACACATTCTTCAACACTAGCACTTATTAATTATATAATGATCCTTTCTAACAAACAATTGAAAGTGAAAAGAAGAGCATTAGAAATAGATAAAGTAAGAAATGATCATCTTAACATGCATGGAAGATCCACATGTGACAAAAACATTGTTATGTCATTTAAAGATGTATACTCTATTCTAAAGGAGGACTTGTGGCACCTTAGAGACTAACCAATTTATTTGAGCATAAGCTTTCGTGAGCTACAGCTCACTTCATCGGATGCATACTGTGGAAACTGCAGAAGACATTATATACACAGAGACCATGAAACAATACCTCCTCCCACCCCACTCTCCTGCTGGTAATAGCTTATCTAAAGTGATCACTCTCCTTACAAATCCAGGGGGGCGGAGGGTGAGAAAACCTGGATTTGTGCTGGAAATGGCCAAACTTGATTGCCCCCCGACCTCCCAGGTATTAATACATACTCTGGGTTAATTAATAAGCAAAAAGTGATTTTATTAAATACAGAAATAGCAGACAGAACCAAGTGAATTACCAAGAAAAATAAAGTAAAACACACAAGTCTAAGTCTTGTACAGTAATAAAACTGAATACAGATAAAATCTCACCCTCAGAGATGTTTCAATAAGTTTCTTTCACAGGCTGGATGCCTTCCTAGTCTGGACACAATCCTTTCCTCTGATACAGCCCTTTTTCCAGCTCAGGTGGTAGCTAGGGGATTTCTCATGGTGGCAGCCCCCTTTGTTCTGTTCCACCCACTTATATATCTTTTGCATAAGGCGAGAATCCTTTGTCCCTCTGGGTTCCCACCCCTCCTTCTCAATGTAAAAGCACCAGGTTAAAGATGGATTCCAGTTCAGGTGACATGATCACATGTCACTGTAAGACTTAATTACCCACTTGCCAGCACACAGGTATACAGGAAGACGTACAAGTAAAACAGAGCCATCTACAGTCAATTGTCCTGGTTAATGGGAACCATTAAGATTCTAAACCACCATTAATGGCCCACACTTTGCATAACTACAATAGGACCTCAGAGTTACATTTCATATTTCTAGTTTCAGATACAAGAGTGATACATTTGTGCAAAAAGGATGACCACACTCAGTAGATTATAAACTTTGTAATGATACCTTACAAGAGACCTTTTGCATGAAGCATATTCCAGTTACATTATATTCACACTCATTAGTTTCAGAGTAACAGCCGTGTTAGTCTGTATTCGCAAAAAGAAAAGGAGTACTTGTGGCACCTTAGAGACTAACCAATTTATTTGAGCATAAGCTTTCGTGATGCATCCGATGAAGTGAGCTGTAGCTCACGAAAGCTTATGCTCAAATAAATTGGTTAGTCTCTAAGGTGCCACAAGTACTCCTTTTCTTTTTACACTCATTAGTGTATTTTTATAAAATCATATTGAGTGCAACGTCACAACCTTGACCAAGAAATTTGGACCTTGAGAAAAAATAATTGACTGCCAGTCTATTTTATCCCACATTTGTAGCTAGTGAAATTGTCATCTCTCAAATATTGTTGATGGACCTGATTCTGCACTGAAGCCAATGGGAGTTGTGTATCTGTGTCTGAGTGCACATGTTGGCCCTATATGTTTCATTTTAGACTCCTAATAAGCAAGCGTGGGACATTTTTCAAGCACATAAGCCTGGTCTAGGGGATCCCTTCTACCTGGAAAGCAGTTATTCAAGAATTCTTAATGCAGCTCCAGTGAAATCATGAAGTCATTGCCACAGACGCAACACCCCTCTAGACAGCTAGAACCCGTATCCTGTCCCTAACACTGAATTAGGTGCTGCATTGGCCTGAGAGTGCCAGCTCTGAGACGCTAAATGTCTCACAAATTGTTCATTATAAGATAACTCATGACCTCCTCCACATAGCAATGCTACTCGATAGGGGCTTAATCCTGCAAACCTTCACTCATATGTGTAAACTATTCCTTACTATTGTAAACTATCAAACAAAACCAATGGGACTACTCATGTGAGCAAAATGAGCACTTGATTCTGATTGTGGTCCCTGGGCACTACAGTAACACAAACAATAATGAACTAAGAACTAATTGCATTAAGAGTTTATGGGGAAGGGTGACGGGGAGGAAGGATGGTACTGTGGTTAAGGTATAGCAGTAGCAGCAGCAGATTGATGTGTTCCAGGTTAAGGACATCCTGTATGACTTTGA
The DNA here is from genome assembly GCF_965140235.1 of Caretta caretta. NCBI lineage: Eukaryota > Metazoa > Chordata > Testudines > Cheloniidae > Caretta > Caretta caretta. The sequence goes on from NC_134214.1 coordinate 17,553,801, forward strand.
GGAAGTCACATAAGCCGTCTGTGCCTTGATTTCCTCATCTGTGAAATGGAGATAATATCCATCTACTTCACCGAGGAGTTATGCAATCCATTGAATTCACATTATAAACTGATATTTTTCTAATTAAGGAGTACTGTCAGCAATACTAGTCACTTGAAATAATTGCCTAATAAGAATATTCTTCTCCATCAGTTTTGAAGGGAAAAATGTTTCTCGTAGTAATTACAATGACAGATGCTAATGACTTGACTTCACAATTAGTTGATGAGATCATATATTCATTATCTTCATTTTCATTTACTTATTATTTTGTAAACAGATTATAGATGTCAGCACATAACAAAAATGAATGGCTTTTGGTGTATTTTCAAGCTTACACCTAAAACTTTGCAGGTCTAAAAGCATCCAAGCTTCGTTTAAAACATGCTTGGTCTTGTATTTATTTCATGATAAGGAGATAGTATAATGCAGTTTAAATCATTTTTAGAATTCCTTTTAGTTAATCAGTTTTTTTCTGGATGCTTGGAGATGAGTGTTTCAGGGGAATTGCTTTTTGTACCCTCTATTATGAAAGTCAGCAGAAAAATATTGTTTTTGGCTACTGTCCTGATTAACCCAGACATTTTAATGTGTGTTATGATAGGTCATTTGATGGATAGTCACCTGTTCCCTGTGATCAACTAAAACTTGGCCACTTGGGTTGAACTTTAGTTGCTAGATGCCATCATTTCCCATCTTTTGCTTGATTAATGTTTCCTTTTGTGATCTAAAGGGGAAGTGTCTGGAGGTTTCCTTCTCTATACAGCAACTAGCCTGGATTAGTGGGAAGGTTTTTCTTTTTTTAATGGAGAAAAACTTATGGTGAAAAACATAACATATGCATTCAATGTAAGTCACTAAACCACTTCTTGATTTGACAGGAAACAAGAATTACACAGTTAATTTGTTCAGAATGATCCTAAAATGTGCTCTCAGCTTTATATATAAATTAAAATGAAAACCTCCCTGGTTTAATTTCTACTTGTCTCAGTGGGTTTCTGGTTTTCCTTTACAAACAAATGTATCTTCTGGGGCACAGACAGTGGTCATTATTATAAAGTCAGCATTTACCCACAGCAGAATCCAAGATTTTTGTAGTTTTCTAGGGGGCTCTTGGTTCATTCTGTGGAATTTAATTGAGAATTTTGTAGTGTGGTCAAAAAACCTATAGAGAGGATATTGTACTCTACTAAATTCTCTAGGGCTTAAGAGTAATTTCTCTACAACTCTTACATTTTTCTATATCCTCTTCTTGATTTCATCCCTATTAAATTCCACAGGACTTTCAATTTTTTAATGGATAACATTAATGCCCTCTGCCAGATATGGTGACAGCCAAATACTTGGCATAAGATAAATTCCTTTGTGGTAAAATAGCTAATAAATGCATCCGATGAAGTGAGCTGTAGCTCACGAAAGCTTATGCTCAAATAAATTGGTTAGTCTCTAAGGTGCCACAAGTACTCCTTTTCTTTTTGCTAATAAATACTGTTACACACAAAGGCCCTGATCTTGAATTGCAAACCACTAGCTTAGACCCATGCCCTTATGTGCAGTTCTGCTGACATCAATGGGGCTTCACATGGATGCTGGGGTCTGAACTAGTATGTATTGTTAAAGAATCACTTCCGGTATGTAATTACATACTTCTCTATCCTTCTGATTATGTTAAAGGCACAATTAGAATTTACTGCCTTTCCCTTTTGCTGAGTATTTTTTTCTTAATACTTGGAGATCCTGATCTTCCTCCTGCTAAAGTCAAAGGCAAAACTCTCGTTGATTTTAATAAGAAGAGAATGTTTGTCTGTCTCTATTGCTTTATATACAAAGACCCCATCCAGGGTGCTGTTAAAAAGGTTAAAACATAATTTGGTAGACGAAAGGTCCGCAAATGAATATTCCAAGCCCTTCACATCAGTCTATTTCCAGAGTAGGAAAATTACAAGAAAACAGATGTTCTTCTTGATAGCCCAACTGCCCTATCTCTCTAGCAATTTGCATATATAGATAGAGGCCTAATATTCAAATGTGCATAAGTGGCCTGAGTTTCAGAGGTGCTGATTAGTCACAACTCCCATTAAAGTCAACATATAAGAAGCACCTCTGTAAATAAGGCTGCTTTTAATTGGGTGCCCGGGTCAAAGCCCATTACAAAGACTTCCAGTGGGTTTTGGATCTAGGTGCCTAAGAGCCAGTTTCTGATTCCCACTCACTGGTAATGAAATGCAATATAAATCTATGTATGGACTGAGGAACCCATGTTTAAATATTTTAGACATAGGTATTGAGTCCAAGTTTGAAATGGAATTAAAACTCAGAGATGAATGCGTTGAATCATTAAAATAAACAAAGCCTAGTAACAGGAGAATTGTAACAAGAACAAAGAGTCCATAAAAAGTGACAAGGTGGAACACTGATGAGATAAGGAATGAATCCTCCTGTGTACTTATTGCTGTGAGATTATTTGATGACTGAAAGGATGACCTCTTTTTACAAGGTGTGGCAAGAAAGTATGAAACTAAACACTAATCCACTGTTACAGAGATAATAATTTCCACCTGAAAAGTGGCAGAATCATCCCTTTGTTGCTAAATAGGTTATGCTGGTGTCTGTCTTATATTTGTAAATTCTGTATAATTTGTTGATGAGTCTAAATCTGCCATAAACGTAGGTGTTCACTATGCAAGGTCTTTTCAGTAGTTTTAGAAAAGCTGCTAGTGTCTTGTCCCTTTCAAAGGGCCTACATTTTTACTCCTATTTGCACTGCAGAGCCAATGCAAGGAACTGGATTCTATTTTGCCTCATGCACCATTTGTGGCTATATTAGCTAAATTCTGATTGCACAAAGTTTGAGCATGGTTTTCAGATGCCAGCTTAAGTTTTCAGTGCTGCAGGTAAGAAAACTAATCCTTTAATTTGACAAATGAGCAAATCTGATGTGGCATATCCCAGAAAGAGAATACATAGAATCATAGAATCATAGAATATAAGGGTTGGAAGGGACCCCAGAAGGTCATCTAGTCCAACCCCCTGCTCGAAGCAGGACCAATTCCCAGTTAAATCATCCCAGCCAGGGCATATGGAGCCCAGTTTCACAGAGTCACTTGGATGAGCATAACTACACTTTAAGGCCCTGATCTTGCAAGGTCGTGAATGCCTTCAGCTCCCATTGACTCCGACCTCACTGGATCAGGCTTCAGTCCTCAATCACTCCTCATTGGTTGATTGCGATAGGCTTCCAGGTGCGTCTCAGGATCAGATGCTTGGTGACATGGCAGTTGGGAGGGAGAAGGCAATCAGTTCATTGTGTAAGGTGTGTCAGTTGGTCCAAGGAGAGGCAGTTCTGAGAACAATAGTGATTTTATTGTCAATGACGAACGGTTGTTTAGGAGCCAGGATAAATGGAATCCAGTGATTCATCTGACTTGTATGAAGCTGTCTGCTCATTTGGTTATATTTTCTGTCACTCAGTCACCTACAAAATGAGGTGTGTTGCAAAGCACAGAGGAGAGCTCTGTCCCATAGTCATTGAGTTATCTTCTGCCCTTTCCGGTGAGATCTTGTGACAAATCATGTTACCATGAGTCATTGTTCCTTTAAGGAAAAAATAGCTCATAACTGGCAGGAACTTGCCGTGGGACACCTAAGTAGCATTGTATTATCTATGGATAACAATGCCATTAATGCATGCAATCACTAAGGCATCATCAAGTGGATATATAATTCTGGATTTAGGGCATTGTGTCTGAGTGGTATGTTTATCTTTTGTGTCAGATCAGGTTTTTATCTCAGTACCATCAAGCAGGGTCTCAGCTTATTGTGTTTGTATTAAAAGGTTTGGGTTTCAGCCTACTTCACAAGCATAATCATGAAACTGGGAGAGTGGGAAATGAAGGAATGTTCCCTGGAAATGAATTATGTTCTGAGATCACACAAATGTCTTTTCTTTCCTCTTATCCAAATCCACCATGAACATCTCTGCTCTCATCTTCTGTCTTTGGAGTTACAATATGCCCTAAAACTAGAAAAGCCTCTATGGTGGGTTATTGTGTCTTTTCATAGTCCTGGATCAAGTGTTCTCTCAGTCTGGGGGTTGTGAGGTCCAGGGGGCATTACAGCTATCCTCCTTTTCTTTTTGGCTACATGGGACGGGGTCCTGAAACTTTTATCTGTTGTAACATGGGGTCATATTGTATAAAACATCGAGAACCACTGTCATAAATTTCTGGGGCAGGGCCTGACTTTTGTATTGCTTTCTTCTATATTAGGAGTGCATGTGTCCATCATACTTCCTTCTCATTTCCCCCATAGTAGGTGGTCACTGTGTAGTGAGTTGTTTAGGGGTTATTATTCTTTTATGATTTACCACATAAATTGGGACTTTTATGGGCTACATCAGTTGATCATATTTTATTGATAATGCATCCATACCCATCTACTCTTCCTTCTCTTTAGGAGGTCTTGTTTCTATAGTAAAGGAACTGGGAATTGGAAGTTCCGACACTCAGGTGGCCACTGAAGTGGAGCTATGCCGATTTACACCAGCTGATGATCTAGGTTAAAATGAATTTTTGAGTCACATGAATGTGACTTGGGAAAGTTTCTCATTTCTTAATATTTTCTAGCTAGTTTATGGACCTTCCTATACCTGAGACTAGAATTGTTTCAGTTTTATATCTTCTTTTTGACATGTATCCCAAAATGGGAAGTATATCTTGGGACTTAATTTTAGAGTGATAATACTTCATCACAGCACTTTCATTTTTTCCCCTAGCTCATTTGAAATTCAGGGCCAAATCTTTTAATCTCTGGTGTTTACCTAAAGAGTGGACTTCCCAAAATGTATGCAGTCAAAAGAGATGCATCTGGCTTTTGCTGCACTTTTTTCATGTACCCCTGCTTAGTACCGCAGTAACCTTTGTGATAAATCTTGATTAAGGCTTTATTATCCTTCATAATAGAGTATTTTTCTTTTAAAAGAATTAAAAGCAAGAAAACATGACATGCTTTTTTATGGGTAATGTGATATTTTTCCAGCAGAAGCTTGGGGATTTTTGATAAAGCCCTCAGGCAATTGTTCTGGTGGATTTAGAGGTTTTCTTGGTCTCCTGTATGGTTCTGCTATTGATGTATTGTTTACAATAACTTCCTTGTTCTTCTGTAATTTTCCTTTGACTTGCCTTTGATACTAGCAGACTTGTCCATTCTTATCTGTTTGTATGGGTTTATGCAAATTTCTCTTATATCCTTATACAAGTCCTTTCAAGTTTTAAAAGTTTCTTCCTCATGCCCACTTGCATTACTTTTAATACATGCATAATTATCTAGTAGCCAACCATATATTGGGCACAAAAGTCTTGTGCAAAGTCACTTTTCTCTGTGAATCAGAAATATCCTGTCCCATCTCTGTCCTTACTTTATATTTATTTGTTAATAGGCTTTCCTATGGTGCTCACCATTGAAGAATCTGAACACCTCACATATGTTAATGAATTTGTCCTCCCAACATCTTTATAACATGGTTAATATTATTATCCTCATTTTACAGATTGGGAACTGAGGCACCAGGAGATATAAAGTGACTTGCTCAAGGTCACATGTGAATTCTGTGGCAGAGTCAGGAACAGAACCCAGCTTTCTTGAGCTCAGTTCTGTGCTTTAACCACTAGATAAACCTTCCTCTTTCAGTAAAGTAATTGTTTGGTGGAATTATATTGCCAGTGGTATACCTGGATTTAGACAGGCATTAATTTTGCACTGGCTTGGGATGATGGGGGTGAAATCTTGCTTACCTTGCATGTACAGCAGAATTCTTGAATCACATAGGAAATCTGCAATCCCTCTGTGACACTGAGCACAGCTTTATGGGAGCTGTCTGTGGCCCAAAACAGACGGGGCGGTAAGGATGGAGGCAATAGATCTATAACTGTGTGGGAGCCTTTGAAGGTATCTCCTCAGCCCTGAATGAGGTGAGCTGCAGTAGTTCTTATGGAGAAACTCTACTTGTCTCTGTAAAAAGAAAAGGAGTACTTGTGGCACCTTAGAGACTGTATGCATTCGATGAAGTGAGCTATAGCTCACGAAAGCTTATGCTCTAATAAATTTGTTAGTCGCTCAGGTGCCACAAGTACTCCTTTTCTTTTTATGGATACAGACTAACACGGCTGCTACTCTGATACTTGTCTCTGCTTTCTGGTGAAGGAGAGTCATTCTCCCACAGCCCTCAGGAGGGCATCAAGCAGGTGCTGAAGAAAGGAACTGGTCTTTCATTGAAGGAAGTATCTTAGTTTAAATTCTGCACAATGTTTTTACAAAGGGAGGTTTTCCTTTTATTCCATACAGATTCTTCAAATGTAATTAAGTAATAAACTCTGAGGCTATCAAACCACGCACCATTTTGTTTAACATTGATTTGCTTTTGCAAATTCATATGACACGAAAGGCCACGTTAAAAATCCTAGCTTCTTGTTTGCACAATTACCAAGTAAACTATGGATACACATACAGGAATAGTTCATTAGGGTATGCCTTTGGGTTACTTTACTGAATGTTTGTGTTAACTTCAATTCTACAAAATCTATACACTCATACAAATAAGGATGAAAACTGTGGGTAAAATTAGTTTGTTTTAATATAAAAAAATCACTATTTTCATCATCTGATTCTATTAGTAATAGGACAGGGGAAGATAATTTAATTAACAGTGTAAAATATGCATAACATAGATACCTGTAATTTATTAAATCAACGTTTCTTTCTATGTATATTTCAGAAAAATATACTTGTCATGTTTTGTTACAGTGGTTTTTGTTGGATGGTTTTGTAAATGTAATTCTGGCTAGATTATTATGCTGATGTCAAATGAAAAGCCATAGGCAATCCAAATTGGCTATCAGCACCACTAATGCTTAAATTCCCATAAAAAGGAAAAGGGATACACTATTTATTCAACTATTTTTGATGTGCAATGGAAGGCAGCCTGCTTGTATGCTGGATACATTCCACACACTTTACTGCTATACATAAATACACTCTATCAAGCCTCAAAGGAGGACTTTCATTCTGGGGAAAACCATAAATATATCAGATTTAAAATTTAAACCCACTCACCTTTTGTCTGTTTTCATAGATTCATTTCCCCTTTTGCTAATTATCAAAGGTATTTGATTGCACATTGGAGCTTATTCTGTAATAGTTCTCAGTTCTAAAGCTTCCTTCAAGCATTACTCATCATTACTGTAGTCCTATTAAAATAAATGGACCGGATTCTCCTTTCACTTACAGAGATGTAAATCTGGAGTAATGGAGTAATGCCACTGAAGTTGATGGTGTTGTTATGGGCTTGATGCAGAAACAATGTGGTGAAATCCTATGGCCTGTGTTATTCAGAAGGTCAGATTAAATGATTATAGTGGTCCCTCAGGCCTTAAAATCTACAACCCTGTAAGTTCCAATGTTGTAATATAAGTGTAAGTGAGATGAGATTGAGGCCCAGTGAGTCTAATTCTGATCTCAGTTAAAATGGAGTAAAATCTGGAGTAATTCCACTTAAAATAAAGGAGTCACTCTGAATTTATTCAGGTTTAATTGAGAACAGAATTTGACCCAATGGGATTACTTGTTTCAGAAACATCAACTTTGTATGCTTAAGGGTTGCAGGCTTGGTTCTAACAGTATGCTTTTTCAGAGCCCAGCCTTTCTTCCTACCTGATCTTGCAGTGAAGTAATAATGTTAGGGTCTCCTGTCAGTAGCTACTCCTTTGCAGATATGGAACAACTCTACTTACATCAATGGCAATTCTCAAGATTTACAGAATGTAACTGAGAGCAGAGTCTAAAAGGCTCACTCCTTCAGGTTGGTTAGAATACTCAATTCACACTGAATTCTATGGGAGTTGAGCTTGTGCTCAGCAGATCACTGAAGGCATTTTACAAAACTGGGACTTAAGGCAACAGGAGATTTGAGTCTGAAAGAAATGCAGAATTGGTCCCAGAGGCAGAGTTACAGAGAACTTTGGATTACATATGTTATCCCTGTAACATTATTGGTGCCTCTTCTCCGAAGGACAGAAAAAATTGAGATTGCATAAAAGTACATTTGGAAAGAATTGTCTATTTACTTATTTGTCACTCCTAAATGTTGCAAAACCTATTTAATTGTGATACGATGACATTTCTTTCCCACCTGGATTCCTCTTGTGCTCTAGATGAATCTGTACCCACACACAGATCCCCAGCTACGATCAATGGTCTCCTTTGCCATTGCCACAAATACTACTTTAAAAAATCATATGTTACAGCTCTAGTGCATATTCCATGACCTTTCGAATGACTTCTAGTTTTACTTTTACTAGGAATAAAAGTTTGGCTAAGTTTAGAGTACAGAACAATCTAGTAGGGGTTGGATAAAAAGTGACAGAAGCCAAGAAATTCAAAGTTAAGGTGTAGACACTGACCTTAACCTGCCCTTTTGTACTTACGTATTGCAGAATACATGTAGCAGTGAGTGATGTTTGTAGTGTAACATGGCAACTTAAGAAATTAGTATATTATTATTTGTGTTGTAGGAGTGGGTAGGAGTACCAGTCCTAGGCACTATACAAATTCAGAACAAAAAGACTGGTCTGTGCCCCAAAGAATTTATAATCTCGGTTTGAGTCCTAAGACTGAATGTCCTTGGGTTGTGTCAGAGTTTGATTTTTACTCCAATGTAGTTTTTCTTTTTAATTTGAAAGTATCTATGTTCAGATTTGATAACTTAGTAAAATAGCAAACTTAATGGATTGCATTAAACACTCGTCTCATGTAGCCTTTGTGAAATTAAATACAAGGACATTGAAATGCTTCCATCCTGATCTTATTTTTCAGCAAGCACATTTTCTTCAGTTATGTATTAAAATGTAAGTAAAATAAATGTGTGAAAGAGTATTTCTGCCTTGAAGGACCAGCAAATAAGATTATATGGCGAACCCTAATATCCCCCCTCAAATAAAATAAAACCAAACAAATAAAAATAGATTCCAATATCCTAAATGGATTTCCCTCTTTTAATTATTTTGTTCAATTACTATTTTCTTTCTTGTAATGCTGTGCAGTGATCTTTTTCTTTCTGAGGGCAAAGAGTAGTATTAATATGGAAATTTCCCCTTTTTTGGCTATGAACGTTTTTCCTGCTAGGAAGAATGGGTTGGTGAGTGCAAGTGGACATACCTTCCAGCAGTACTTCCTAAATTTTTCCATACCATGCCATCATCTTACAAGAGAAAGTAGTTTCAGAACCCACTGTCATAAGTTTTGAGACTTCATACAGCTATACACAGGGAGGTGATTCATGACTCCTGAAACATGTTCACATGACTCTCAGGTTTAGAATTTAAACGCCTTAAAGTATTTGGATGAAAGTAGACAAAACCCAAAATTTATGTACAACTGGTGCCTGCACGGGGTCATCAAATATCTACTGGACAGTAGAACTGCGTGAGGAATTAAGCAATTATCTTGTCCTTAGCTAGTCTTACTTTTCAAGGTTGGGTGTTTCCACTAAAGCTGGTGTTACAGGATTGATTTCAAAGTGGCATTGAGATGTTCGGGGCTGACAAAAAAGCAGTTTAACAGGGTTCATAGGATTTTATTCAGTGTTTGAATTAAAAAACACCAACAATCCTACCTACGTTAAATTTAAGTTACAAAAAGAAAAAAGGAAAAACCTCCTCAGTTATCTATACTAATGCTATTTCAGAGTAACAGCCGTGTTAGTCTGTATTCGCAAAAAGAAAAGGAGTACTTGTGGCACCTTAGAGACTAACCAATTTATTTGAGCATAAGCTTTCGTGAGCTACAGCTCACTTCATCGGATGCATACTGTGGAGAGTGGGGTGGGGGGAGGTATTTTTTCATGCTTTGTGTGTATAAAAAGATCTTCTACACTCTCCACAGTATGCATCCGATGAAGTGAGCTGTAGCTCACGAAAGCTTATGCTCAAATAAATTGGTTAGTCTCTAAGGTGCCACAAGTACTCCTTTTTTTTTACTAATGCTATTGTTTTCATTTTTTATTATCTTGCTTGTGACATGCCAATGCGAAACAACTGTAGATAGTCAATAAGGATTTTAATTGCAAAGATTTCCTGTGACGTGAGTGTTAATGAATGTCAAAGCAATAACACAAAAGACATTACTTGTTTAATGATTGATAGAACAAGAAAAGCGCGAGGTCTTTTGCAGGATAAATGACTACTGTTCTGTGTTCCTTTACATTAGCAGTATCAACACTTAGATCACATGGCAGGAGATAATGGTTCTAGAGATAAAGTGCAGAATCACAATCTGTTATACAATAACAGCCACGTTAATGATAATTAATGTGAGTTTCTTTGGATAGTCTCATACTTGTCAGTGTTGGGCTATGGGGACAAACACTTTGCTATCGACTTAAATGGGGGCAGGATAGGGTCCTTTGTTTGCCCTACTCTTTTATCCTTTGGCATTAACTCTGCTACACAGATATTGGACATGAAAGCTTTTACTAGACAGCTATTCCAACTGGGCACACGCGGTCAAATTTTGCACATAGCAATGGTAATATCCCTCAATGGCTCAGAACAGTATTAAGCAGTTTTATACATACAATGTAATGGTTACACTTTAAAATAAAATTTAGAAACACTTTGGGCTTGAGCCAGAAATGTTCAATGCCACAACTCCCATGGAAGTGCTCAGCATTTTTCCTTTTACTAATAATTATTAAACACTTAATAGGAATGGCAATAGAAGGGACAGGTTCTGGCCAGTTGTCCTGTTGGTGCACATGTGGGAGGGTGCTAGCATGCATGGCTAACCAAAGTCCAATTTCTCCTAGTGCTCCTGAACTGAAGCAGAGCATTGTGAGGGGCAGGCCAGTAGCCCAAACCTCATCTCCCCACAGAATTGGGCAAGAAGTCCATGGAAAAGTTGTGTAGCTTTGGTTTTGGTTTATATACTTTTTTACTCACTGGGTTTCACTGGACAAAATGAAATCGGTAACTTTTAACCAGTTCTCTGCATTGCCTGAAGTTTCAAGTGGCTCTGGGAACTCTGCCACGTGAGCAGCTGTCTCAAAACTCTTGTTAACTATGTAACAGTCCTTGTTGTGAAAATCATTTAATGGTTTGGCAAAAATTTGAGGAAGTCAGAAAAAATATGTGATGAAACTTGGTTGGTTTTATTACTGGTTTTGAACCCTCGAATTAGCTGAGCGACGCATGGTCCCAGGTTTCAAAATACAGCACTAGTCACTAGCTGTTTTCTCCATTTTGAAAATTGTGTTGGTTTACAGCAGTCTGTGCTGGGCTCTTTGGGACAGGGACTGTCTTTTTGTTCTGTGTCTTTATAACGCTGAGCACAGGGTCCTGGTCCATGAGTGAGGCTTCTAGGTGATATGATAATAAAATAATAATAATAATAACAGTAATGTGAACTGCTGATTTGTAGCTGTGCTAGAGGATGGATGGGCTTTTCGTTTAAAATTATATTTTATGTTAAAACTTTCTCCAAAGATTATCTTTTTGAGCTAGAGCTTCTAAGGCTTTGGTGTAGTCTGCAGGTTAAATATTTGAAGGTTTTTTTACAAAAACAACATAGCTGTTACTGAGTTCCCTGAACATGACACGGGGATAACTCAATGTGGCTATGTTTTGGAATGTCATACTTGGTATGTACAGTGCATCGTGCTGTGGGAGGAGTACAGCATTTGTCTCCTTTTAAGAAATTAAGTTTTGAAATAGTCAACCTATGGGCAAATGAATATTGCCTATTAAGCATGTCCGTGTATATCTGCTTATGGCTCCAGGGCATGTAAATTACAAACAGTTAGAGTCCCTCAGATATTGAAAGAGTGGATGAAAGTAGCTCTAAATGAGCCTAAGTTACACATCTCTCAGTTTGGTCCTATTAGTTTGAGTCTACAGGGGGTAAAGCTCCTATTGACTTCAATGGAGCCAGAATTTCTCCTAGGAGTCTGAGTTAGTATAACTTACACTTCCAGTCCTGACTGTGTGTATAAGCTACACCAGCTCCCTCTAGATTTTCTTACACTTGCATAACTCTGCCCCAATCAGTACTAGGTAGGGAGGAAAATGGGCTACCATTACATGGCAGCAGGAATGGTATCAAGGGAAGCTAGTGTGTTTGGGTACCAGAAGCAGACAGACAGAGCAGGCAGCAGAGGAAGACTTAGAGTATTGGGAAGAGGCTGGGCAGATGTCTTCCCAGTTGGGTGAATTGAAACCATTAAAAAAATCCAGTTTCAATGGAACTGTCAAACTGGAACAGTTCTGGTAAACTGGCCCTTCAGGTCAAATTAGTTTTGCATTTATTTCACTCACATTTGAAAAAAGACAGAGATTTATCTGGGATTTAAATAAGGTCCATTAAAGTCAACTGATTTTGTTATGTGTTATGTATTCGAACAATTTACCAGTCATTCTAACTAACGTACTTTTATGGCCATTTTCTTTTATGGTGTTGGGTCTACACACAATGCACAAATCTCTAAAGTCAAATTTTAATCTTAGATGTGTGTGCTTCCACAAAAATCTGAAAAATTTCAATGAAAATAAAAAATTTTGCAAAAGCCTATGTCTCTTTGAAAAGTTGTTTTCCATCAGAATATTTTGATGGAAAATTTTTGACCATCTCTATTCAAAAATATAGCAGGAGATGTCCCCATCAGAATATGGGGAGAGGGAGGGCGAGAGAGGAATGCAAACATCACTAGCTAAACCGAATCCGGTATGAGATTTGTTTTGAATTTCAGCTCTCCCCAAATCTTTAATATTGAAAGTGAACCCGGTGGATTTTGATATTCATTCCACAAACTTAATAGTGTGGGATCATTTTATTTCTTTATTTCATTCTTTTTGAATCAAAATGTCCATGAAACATTTAAAATACACTTGTCAGTGGTTAAGAGAAACTAAAATTAAGATCTATTGCTCTGGTACCTGTCATTTCTAATTTAAGGACCTGGTCCCAGATTTATGGAAACACTTAAGCATGTGCTTAACATTTCGTAAGTGCTTAAATCCCATTGATTTTATTGAGATTTAAGCAGTATTTAAATGCTGTTGTGTATAGGGATGTTTTCCTTAGTCAGGACCCTAATCCTAAAAGGCATTGGGCACCTGAAAATTCAGCTGACTTGTTGAAGTCAGTGGGCAGTGCAGTTGCACAACATCTCACAGGATCAAATCCCAGATTATCCAAAGACTTACTTTTACCTAATTCAATCTTCATTTTAGCGTTGTGCAAGGAGGAAATTCTAGAAGACATGGATTACACTAGGACAGCGGGAGTACCAAGAATAGATTTGTACAAAGCTTGGTAGATTTGTACCTGCTGAAGCAGTAACAGCAATTCTTGTTATGAGAGCATGTTAACGCGTTAATGAAATGCACAAAGCAAAGAGGTTCATCTATATAAATGGGTAATTTAAATAATGAGGAAGGAGAAAGGATGTGGTTCAGTGTCAGTACTGATTAATTAGGACATAAAATAACCTTCCTAACTGCATTGGCTGCTTCCACTGTAACTTACTCTATTAGTGGACAATGGAGTTAATGCAACTGACAGTATAATTACAGGTTAGTTAACTGGACCCATTATGACATTTCGTTAATTTCAGGGGTTGTTACTATCTATTCACATATATTTTTCTATTGTAAAAAAATGACGGTAAAACTCTGATAAAAGTTATTTCTTAATCCTGCCATTTCACCACTTGACAGTCATACTTTTTATGATTCCAACATTGTGGAAATCAACCGCATTGATGCTAAAAGCACTGAACAATTCCAGTGTCAGTTGTTTAATGTCACAGTTGATGTAATGGGGAAGCATTGTGCTGTTATGAGTAAGCACATTTTGGCCACAGAGTGAAATAATGAACAGATGTTAACAATAATTGTAATGTACTAGGTATTTTGTAAGAAAGTTTTATCAAAATGTTTTATTTATTAACTCTCTCAATGTCACACACCCAAAAGAATATAGGCCTGGCTTTGTGATTTAATAGAGCAGCAATATACTGGCAGACAAAATACACCTAAATAGCTATCCAACTAATCATTTACAGTTTACACTTACAGCTGTACAACTAATATCTGCCAGTGTGTGTGTGTCTTGGCTCACAAAGTTACATGACTTTAGCAATAGAAAGTACACGAGTGCAAAATTAGAAATCTGCATTATAATACATTATAACCGAAACTTCAGATTAGCACAAGGTCTCAAATACGTGTAAACTGGCATAGCTCCATTGAAGCGCTGCCACTGTACTTATATATGTCATCTGAGATTTTGGTAGTATTTTTTATGATTTTTTTCATAGAGAAAAAATGAAAAAAGATACTGTTTTTTTTATACAGCATGATCTCTTTGTAAATATAAGCAGCTGAAAACAGAGTGTTCTATTGGGAAGTGTTGGACAACCTTGACTATAAGTGCCAGTTCCACCTATATTCTTATGTAAACATTGGATTGCCTTGTGATTAGGGCACAGGACTGACATTCAGGAGACCTTGGCTGTAGCGCTGCTACTGATCTCCTGTGTGACCTTGAGCATGCTAAAACCTAACAGGGCCTCAGTCTCCTCACCTATAAAAGGGGGATAATACTTAAAAGGCTCATTCGAGACTAAATTGTTGAATGCTTAAAGAGCATTTTGAGGCCTTGGATAGAAGGTGCTATAGAAAGACAATAAATTATTATTAAGAAAAGCAACAAAGTTTTATTCTTCAAAATAATGAGCCATAATCCATATTTCTATTTCAATGACATTACATTTTTAGTATTAAGTCACTGCTGTTGTATGATATAGAAAGTCACTTTGAATTAAAATGTAGAATGAGGCCATCCATCATGTTAACAATTTAATTACCTCAGTATATATTTTTCAGCATAAAAACCTATTTGTTGTATATCTTATTACAGATTCATTGCCTCAGGACAACAGGGGCTGTCAGTAGGGCAGGTCTTGTGGTTAGAAATGCCAAGATGTGGAGTAGATAAGACATGTAGTCCTTGTGCCTTCTGTTGGGGCCTACTCCATTTCTATGTTTGCTTGAGGCCTTACCTGTTAGATTCCCTGTAATCTTTCTTGCAACAGTGAAATGGTGGCTTGTAAAAGCAATGAAGCGTGACAGGGATATTGAAAGGGTCGAATGAAGTAGAAATGTGATATTTTCTATCTTCTGAGGGCCAGGAAATAGTACTCCTGCTTCTGAGTTGGGATTTGGCATTCACTATCACATTCATTAGAAGAAAGTTGTGGGATTTATTGTTTAGTGCTTATGGAAAAGACAAAGTAAACAATGCATGAGATTTACCCAGTTGTTTAACCATCTGTTTTTTCAGTGACTGAAGACTAAGCCTTGATGAAACTGGGAGATTATAACTGGTGTGGTGGTTGGGGAGGTGGAGAAAATTTGGTTTATTTAATCAAAGTTTTGCTAGTAAAATTCACAAAATATCCATGTGTCCTTCAGAGACTGAGACAAATTTCATGGTTGGGCTTTTTTTTTTAAGGGGCTGGATAATTTTATGGCCAATAAAATGTGTAGCGGTAAAAGCTATGGTAATGGGAAGGGTAATTAAATGACATATTTCAGAGCACAAGCTGATCAACAGTTGGGGTGAAGAGGAATTCCCATCACCATGTCTGTGTACAGCAGTGCCCAATCTTGCTCTGAATGACCAAGTATGGGCTACAGCTAGATGCAGGATTCTAGGCTTAATTAAATATATGTACATACATACATTCAGGGCCATATTTTTCAGAAGAGCACAACTCCCATTTAGCTAACCAAATGATGTGATCAGATTTTCCACACTCAGCAGCTATTACTGTTCTCATTCTAACATTGCACTCATCAGTGGGAACTACTCGGTGTTGAGCACTTTTGAAAATCTGTCTGCTTCCTTTAGGGGCCTGAATGAGAGCTGAGTTCATTTAAATTCCACCCACTTATGCAGGTGCCTAAAATTGGGTGCTGTTGTGGGATGGGTGTCTCTAGAATAAGATACTTCAGTGAGCTCTTTGGAAAATCTAGTCTGCGATGTAATGAGTAAAAATCCTTAAGAAATAGGGATAACTACAAAAAATTAAACTAAACAAAAAAAAAAGTAATTGTTTTACTGTTTTGCTTTCTTGTAAGAGATTCTGTACAGTACACTGCTTTGGTACAACAATAATAGTGATGCCTAGCTCTGGGATAGCACTTTCAATCCATAGGCTTCATGGGGTCTTACAAAGTAGGTCCCTATCATTATCCCCATTTTATAGATCGTGAAACTGAGGCACAAATAGAGGAGAAGTGCCTCACCTAAGGTCACCTAACAGGTCAGTGTCAGAGCAGGAAATAGAACCGCGAGTCGAGTGCTCTATCCACTAGGGCACACTGCTTAACAGTCCAGCCTAATCAATGAATTGCATATATAGTACTTGAAACAATCAAACAAAAATTGCTATACTAGTATAGTTTTTTTTGCTATACTACTACATCTTGATCTTGCTATTAGAAAAAGAAATATAATATGAAGATCCTAAAGAGAGAGAGAGGAAAATAAATATTCACTTTAGGGGAAGAAGGTATTATCAGGAGTATAATATTTGAAAAAGGACACTATGAGTTCAATCACTGTTACTCTCTACAGTGAAAAAAATCAAGAGATAGATTAGTGCTGACTGCCTATGAATTAAGTGCCTTTCCTAAATTTGTCTTCATCAGGAGTTTTGCCTACTTGTATCAGTCCCAGAGGGAGTGCAAGATCAGGCCCTAAGATGACTATTTTATGTAGAGGAGTATGCGGTTCTTCACAATAGCATCTATACATTCCACAGAGAAAATCTTCGCTAAGTGTTGAGATTGACATACCATAGGAAAAAAGAGAGAAAACAAATTGACTTTTGTTACATTTTCCTATAGGAATGTGATGACACTCAACTCTAATTTGATTTGTACACAATCCACGTTTTCTGAGACTGTTCAGATATTGCCCCCAGAAAATAAACATTTGTCAAATAGACCCTTAACTATGACCTGAGTGGCATGGTAGGCCATACAATGCTTAAAATCATCCTGTGTTAGGTTCAGACAGGGCCTTGGTTTTGAACATGTGGGGCCAGAATGAGTGAGAAAAAACAGAAGCATCATATGGGAGTTTCTCTCAGTAAGTCAGAGTAGCTCTGCTGAAGTTGACTGTAAACTCTTAAATGCCAATGTATCTCATGGGAATGGTAAGGCTGGCTTCTTTACATTAGCAATCAAGTATGGGAAAAGCTGTTTAGACCAAGCATCCAGAAGCTTATAAAACAACCATGAAAAGGGTTAACAGACTACTGTTTATTCAGAAGTTTGATCCAGTCACTAACTGCAAGAGTCATTCAGAGACCTCTGGAGAAGTATGCAGTTCAGGAGAGTTTATGGAGTCTGAGTCTCCCCAGGCTAGTGAGTTCCATATTGCTCTGGAGGAAATTATTGCAGTTGATAACCAGCCAATTTCTAATGCAGAGAGTCTGGGCTTTGGACATCTAGTGGGTCCGTAAGATACCCCACCCCCAACTATCATGATCCCAGTTGTATAGGAGCGAGTTTTCATACAAGCAATATTCGTGCCTCTGGGTATAGGAGTCCTTTGCTGTAAACATGTGAAACCCCAGGATAACAGCACCCCTACTTCTCTTGGACTCAAAGATTTCAAAAGACAGTAGTTTCATCTGCTATGCAAAGATTTCAACATAAGATAAACAGGTACCATTGTATCAGATGCCTTTCTGGGAATGTTGGATAAATGGCAGATTGCCAGAGATACTGTTCATCTTTCTAGATACTTGCATGACCCTGGTCACCATAGTATCTGAGCCCCTCACAATTATTAGTGCATAGAGCCGGCTGGAAAATGTTAGATGGAACAGTTTTAAATAGAAGAATGCAGTTTTGTCATAATCTAATCTAAATATTTTGTGGGAATGTGTTCATTTTAACAAAACTTTCTACAAGAGAAAAGTAAACAAATTGTTTTGACTTCCTGGTTTTGTTTAGATAATGTTGAAACATTTTGTTTTGACTTTTGTATTATTTTAAATATTATATTATATATGTTATATAATATAAAATAGTGTGTTTAATATTTTAATATTATGTAAAAGTAAAACCAAATGAAATGACATTATCAGAATTTTTTTTTTACTTTACTGAAATGAAGTGCTTCAATGGTACTTAATTTTAAAAATGGAATTTTTGTTCTATGCAAAAATTTAAAATTGTGCCTTTTTGTTCTGATTTGGAATGAAATTTCTTCTTGAAATTTCCCAAGGAATGAAAATTTTGGTTTCTGACCAGCTCTGTTAATGCATTTTATCCTCACAACACCTTTGTGAGGCAGGAAAGTAATATCCCCATTTCGTAGGTGGGGCACTGACTCACAAAATAGATTGAATGACTTGTTCAAAGTCTGTCGTAGAGAAGATCTGTGGTAGAGCTGGGAAATGAATCTAGGTGTCCTAAATTCCAGTCCAGTAACCACTAGTCCAACCATCCTCTCTTTCACCTGGTTTTCCAAGGTAATGCCATGAACATAGTAAAAGCATTTATTGAGTGCAAAGAATGCAAGTTGGGTGGTTGGCCCACACTCTGAAACTTTGTACGAATGATGCTAAAACAATCCTTCCTGAGAGTCAGGCTCACAGTCAGCCTAAAGCTAGTTGGCTATTTTAAGTAATCTTCACACATGCTTCCAAACTACACAGTCTGCAAAGAGAAATTGGCTTTCCAGGAACCAGATCTCCCTGGTTATAGCCACAAAGTGGAACTCCATATAGTGTATGCAGACAAACTGCTTGAGAGCAAAGAGTTTCCAAACATTTTCAGTTTGGAGAAGATGAAAGATGGAAAACTGACTCTGGCACATGGGAGTCTACATGCCACACTGATTCATATTTCTGAGATTGTTTGAATGGGTAGGTCATGAGATAAGCTCCTGAGCTACTTGGCTATCTGTTGTGGTATGGGTTGTCAGAACTCTGACAGTCCATCTCAGTATGCAAATACTTCACTGCAGCATCAGGGACATGAAAAATAGACGGTTTTTGAAATGGCTTAATTAATGGGGACCCAGCGCTAAGCTCAGCCACACAGACACATCTTCTGTTGAAATCCGTCAAAGTGGCACCTGTGTAACTTGGAGTAAGAACTGGGCTCGTGGAATCACAAAAAGGATGCAGAGTAACTTGTCTCCCGGATCCTTACTTCAAATTCTTCCTCTCCAGCTCTGTATTTCATCAAGACAATGCTAGAGCTGATGCACTTCCATCCCTTGCAAACCTCTCCTCTTAGTTCCACTCAGTGGTATTCACCCTGGGAGGCTCTCCATCTGTGCTGAGGATGGTGCAATTATCGGACAGTGGGTGAGGGCTCCTGCCAGAAAATTCAGACAGGATTGTCTTTCTGAAATGCAATCTGCTCTCACTGGATTTGATGTACCAGGGTGATCCTTGATTATTCTCTCCCAGGTTTATTCAGGTTGTCTGTACTAGTGCATTATACTATAGGCTTAATGTTTGACATGCAGATAGACATGTGCAGGTGAGAGGCCGTGTCATCTAGTGATCTGGACACAAGATCCAGAGTTCTATTCCTGGCTTTCCTACTGACTCGCTGTGTGACCTTAGGTAAGTCACTTCACCTCTCTGTGCCCCTTCCAGCCTTTGTCTTGTCTGTGTAGACTGCAAGCTCTTTGGGGCAGGGAGCATCACTTACGATGTCTTTCTGCACTGCCTGATTCAATGGGGCCCTGATCTAGTTAGGATCTCTAGGTTCTACTGTAATACAAATAATAATAAAGGTCTAATTCATATATTTAGTTATTTCAATTTCACTTATAAATCAGGTATTTACATAGACCTATGGTCAGTTATGAGCTGGGCTGGTCATTTAAATGCATATATACCTGATTTGAATGCATCGTTACTAAATTTTTGCATGCAATTTATGAATGCAGTTGCACACACATCCCCACATTATTGAATATCATGCCCAATGATACACCAACTGTTGCACAAACCTTTCTGCAGTTGTTCAGTATATACCTAAAACACTGTAGCAAACATGCTGTATTGTTTTAAACTAATCTCTCAGCACTGAATTAGCCAGCATTTTTTAATCAGGCAAATCTGTATTGACATTGTTTAAGCAATTAAATATTCATCTTAGCCAGGTTATGGAATGATACAACAAATACAAATAGTTTTGAATTCATTTTTTCTGGTAAAAAATTGAATACAGTTTTATCCAAACTCTGTGACATGTCTCATTCCTTGGCTTCAGATTTAGCAGCAGACAAAATTTCTGTCCAAGTATTTTGTATAGATTGTACAAAAAAGAGTGAGTGAGAATTTGTCACATCTTTTTATTTCCTGCCACCAAAGATGTGCATAGCATGTCTCATAACACTTGGTAGGAATCCTATCAAAAAGAGTGCCAAATACTCTCCATTATGATCAGTGTATCTGTTTAAGTTTAATGAAACTATTTAAAAAAATAGTTCTGGTTTGAAAAAAGGAGTTCACAAATAAGTTTGACGCAAATGTGTTCCTGATTACATCCCATTACGAAAATGCAATGCGGTGAGCACTTCTTTCCTGAAGGAAGCCCCAGAGCACATGAGACTTGAAGTCTGCAGTCAGCCCAGCAGCCAATGCCAGACCTACTGACCCTGTGGATTTTGCAGCATAGATTCAAAGATAAAGTACCTTTTGGGAGAACAGATACTTTACTGAATAGATTTCAAAAAGGGTTCAGTGTCTGGGTGAGGTTGGCTTAGTTTGCATTTTGTTTCTGCACCCATTCATTCATCCCTAGAAATGTATATATATATACACACACATACACCTATCTAGCTTTCGATCTATTGATCAATAGATATACTGGAAGGGTGGCAGAAAGCAAATATGAAGCAAGTGTCAAACTGCAACATGCTTTGGCATGTTAATCTGTTCCAGGACTTGCTTGTGTGCATCCAAAGAAATGATGCACATTCCAATTGGTTTCTGGTAAGGCATAGTTATACAATTCATTTGAATCATAATGTGAGTCTTTGTTATTGGTATGAAGTTTGCAGTGATGTGCTGGTGTCTGTGGAAGATGTGAAATTTCTTCATTGTTTCTCAAAAAGGTAAACGCATGGAAATTAAAGTTCATGTGGTGAAACCATGGTGGCAAAGTTATACAATAGTCGAGGGACCATTGTAAATGCGGTGACTGCTGGACTGGTTTGTATGTCTGCAGATATAAATGTTTCACTTGTTCCTTTGTGAGTAAAGTGACAGCATAAGTAGAAACACACCAGCCATCACTGGAGATGATTGAGCAACTTGTACACACTGGTTTGGGGACTGAGATAAAGAGAAAGGAGGCTTTGTGGTCTGATCAGAAATTATGCTGAAAATGTCATCAACACTTCTTTGGAGAGACAGCAAAGCAAAGGTTGTTGAGTTTCATTATAACATTGTGAAGTTGTGCAAATGCCAATTGTCCCATAGGAGTGCAAATTTTAAAAGCACACACATTTCATGCCACGTGACACCACCCTGAATCATAGTTTAGTTGAGACGAACCAAAGTCAATTAAGCTTATTGTACGCTGAAAGTGATGTAGGTGAAATATATAATTACAGATTTTTTAAAAGTCCCACTGATCTATGAATCCACAAACAGATTGTCAATAACAGGATAAAATTTACAGTGACAGGTTGCATTATTTTTCAACATGCAAAATGGGCTTAATTTTGAAGAAAATAAATAATTATATAAAAAGAAGGGATTTTGCACAACTGATGTTTGCAAACAAAAAAAGTCATTTGTAACAATCGATGTTGGTTTAAAAATATTTATTATTTTCATATTTGCAATTACTTTGAAGACGGTTTGGGCTGCATTTTCAAAGACTGGCACTTCAGTTGGTAAAGCTGCATTTGTGTGCGGTAGTGGTGACCTGCTCTGTGATTTTAACCCTTTCAGAGGACAAGTAACACAGATACTCAACTTAAATCACCAGGTGTCAGATTCTGATACCCTTATTCCTATTTAATAGTACCTTATTCCACAATTGGTCCCACTGAAGTCAATGGCACTACTCACACAACAGAGTACTACTCAGTGTGAGTTAAGGGTTACAAATCTGGTACTTTGGGCTAGTTCTAACGGAGTTTAGTGGAAATACTCCCGTTGACTGCAGTTGGAGTTGGATGTTGTCCTAAGCCAACACTTCCATTTCTAGGGCAATCAGACACAAGGGCTGCATAGCCTGACCCAATAACTTCATTCCATGGTCTGAGGCCAGCTAGGGTAGTTTCCCCTAGTGCTCTTTTTGTTATAGGTAGATGGTGGTTCTAACAGGAAAGATCAGACCGGACCACACTTTAATGTTGTACCGTCCAATATTATTGTATTTAACCTCAAAGTGTTGACTAAGACGACTACAAACAGAGGATTTAAGGCTTTTGGAGGCCAAAAGATTTCCCCAGTTTACGTATATGGCCTTTTATTTGTTTGTTTATTGTTTATTTCAGCTTCACATTTTAGCAGGAAGCATTTTATTTATGTATTTATTTGTGTGTTTGCAGTGGCACCTGCTAGGTGCTTTCCTAACACTCTCAAGAATGATGGTCCCTGCTCTGACCTTACACTCTACAGAGCCAGAGATTAACAACAATGATTACTCCTCAAATTCTCCAGATTATTCCTTCCAGAGATCATTTAACAAGCCCTTCTGATAAACACAAGCATATAAGCTTCTGGCATCCATTTGTCATTGGAGATCTCCGGACAACTCCTGGGAATCTAGTCAGTTCAAATCAGGATAGCCATTGTACCAAATTCATCCTAAAGAGCCTATGCCTGCAATTCGTGTCTACCTCAAATTCCCATAGATATCGGTGAGAGTTTTGGGAATGCACAGAATGCAGAATTGGTCTCAAAAGGAGCCAAATCTAAAATCTTTCCATTGTCTTGGAATGGGATTTGAATCAGGTCCAAATTGTCTACTAAATAAAATACATACAGTATGATTAATTTAACACACAATTAGCTGTTTCCCATAAGTAATTAGCAGTAACAGAACTAATAGCTGCCTTGTATATCCCCTTTAAACCACATGTTAGTGCAGCTGCACCCTAGGGGTAGGGGCAGGGCCATTAGCAGATTACTGCCCCTTGGGAACAAAGGCACATTCCCTCCCTGAGGCGATGCAGCTATGAGCTGTTCCTTATTCAGGGCTACAACCAAAAGGACAGTGTAGCCCACTGAGGGAGGTAGCAGTAATCCCAAAATACACTAGTGAAGATTTGCATGGGACCACTCCTCCAATGGAGGTGGATCCTCTGAGTGGCCTCCTCTGCACTGCACAGCCCCACTGAAGTCAGTGGACGTATGGGACTCTGAACCCAAAGCAGAGAGCTCACAGTTCCCCAGCTGTAGCCACATTGTTTCATAAAGATGGGACTTAATTTTATAGCCTCAGCAACCTGCTAAACTTATTATAATAATAATTAATAATACTGAGAACCAATATAGTGCTGGATTTTGCAAGGCCCTGAGCACTCTGCCCCCAATCCCATTGACGTCAGTGGGGCTATTCATGTACTTAAAGTTACACGTGTGTTTAAACACTTTACTAAATCAGGGTTACAGGAATCAGCAACTCACAGGATGCAGTCCATCATGTTTTTCATCATAGACGAAGAGGGAGAAGGCAACACCACTCCACTGTGGATTACCTGAGAGTTTAGGTCTAGTATTCAGATGAACTCTCCATAATTAATGTGGATTAAATCAAGATCTCCGAATGAAATTCGAATCCAATATTGACATTTTTCACTTCAAAACAATAAGTTACTCTATGGTTCCTAAGAATTATTCTTGGGGCTAAAAGACATAAACGGCCATTGGCACGATGTAAAATTAATAATAATAAAAAAGAATAAAATAACATTAGTAGTTCCAACGGCTTCTTAAACCTCATCTCTTCTTGGTCTACAAGTCTTACTTTAAATATAGTTTCACATTTCTTTTCTTTCTGATGGTTGTTTAAGAAACATAATTTAAACAACACATCTTATATTTACCAAGGAAGTAAATCTACCTGAGTAATTGCTTTAAAGGAATTAGTAAATTACAGTAAACCTGTTGCATGTATTGAGCTATAATCCAAACAACCTTTTTGCATTTGTCTTTAATCAGTAATTTAAAAGATATGATGAATGAGAGAGGATTACAAACAAACAAACAAACAAACAAACAAACAAACAAACAAACAAACATCCAGCTTCAAAATCAAGCTGTTTTTGCCTATGCGTTGCCTGTTTTATTTTACATATGTCTGTTCGTTTGTTTAGCATTAGAGCACTAGTGGTGTTACAAAGATACGGAGACCACATCCTAGCTTCAAAGGGCTTTCAACATAAATGGATTAAATATAAACAGGTTAGTGGGAAAGGAGAACAGTCGAAACCCGAACGATAGAAAGAAGTTCAGCTTGTGTCATGTTCATTCCATTTTTAATGTATTTCCAGTAGGCTAAGTATTCAGAAGCGCATGGGTGTAGAATTTATAGGTCTCCTTGAAGAAATGTGTTCTCAGGCTAAAAGTGGAATGCATAAGTTCCCTTCACCATTTGTTGCTCTCTCTGGGATATACAATCCCTGGTTCTCCAAAGCTGAGAGAGGAACAAATTAATTATTCATAAATAGGACTAGGTGGACATGGGGGTGGGGGGTGGGGGGAATCTGCTGAGCTATATGCTCCATCCAAAGGCCAAATGGGTGGAGCTTGGCTTCATCCCATAATACCCCAGGTAACCCAGTTAATCCTATCATGAGCACTTCACTACAGCTGCCACAGCCCTTTAGCGATGACGTTTTGCAAGCAGGGCTCTATGAAAAATGGGGACACAGTCTGGAAGCAGAAGCTGAAGGGGAACAGAGCTGGGCAGCATCTGCCCCATGGGGGATCCCTAGTGGCAGTAAAAGGCATTTTTCCACAAACATTTTAATTTCATATACACCACAGTGAAGATAACACCTGCTCCTGCACAGTCTGAGTTTTACTCTTGTATTGAACTCTTTGTTGAATATATCGATGAAGTATTGGAAGAGTAAAGAACTACATTATTTCCTAAAACTCTGGAAGCATGTTTCCTTAACTGGTAGTCAGACTTTCAGAAATAGCTTGTGTTTGTGCTGCAGGATATGCTGAAGAAACTGATGTGCTAATGTTTTACCGGATACCAGTATGAATGTCTCTAATTGATTCACTCTTCATTTTTGGAGAATTTCCATTTTTATATTGAATAGATGCATCTCGAAGCAGAGCTTTCCTCTCATTCCACTGACTGCTGCTTTTTCAATCTTGCCAATCCCCAAGATCAGGCAACTGACTTAAAAAAATGAAATTTAAAATAATAACTTTCACATTCTTTTTATTTGCCTTGTCATATTGGAACACTTACCATTCTGATTTTCAAGCTTTTCTCCAAAACCTTGATTAAAAACACAAAAGTGGAGAATATTAATTTTTTTAAAAAATGTTACTTTTTGTGTGGAAACAGAAGGTGAATATCCAGGCTGAAGGAAAGGGGCTTTCTTGAATTTTTAAGATGCTTGTTTTGAGACACTGTCGTTTCTGTCTCATTGACTAATTGCATGTTGCAATTAAGAAATGATATCTGCATTTCCATTTCCTGATTGCATCAACTCTAATGCACCTAAACTAGAGATTTCCGGATGCTGTACTAACTCATGCTACTGCCTTGGTGTGTAGTACTGTGCAACCAAAGGGTTAATATAGCAGGCTTACGTGCAGATTGGGTAAAATAAGAGAAGATCAGTGGTTGTAACCTGCCATGAGTAGAGCCTTCAATCATGCCATTCTCCTGCCAGATTTTGGAAATCTGAGGATCTCTAGGTCTGTGGGTGATGAATAAAAACATAAAGTCCATGCCTGTGGGGTAGGTCTTGTTGGAGTGCATGTAAGTATTATAAAAAATAGCTTGTATTGCTAATTTTTTTACATGCAGTGTTTTACAATACTTGACTCTGGAATGTTTGCTACCAGAGAAGAAATTATGATACCTTTTAAAGATCATATTCTGCCACCTTTAGTCACATTGAGTAACACCTTACTCTGCAAGTACCTGTGTTGAAATCAATGGGACTGCTTGTGGCATCCGTGTGACTTTAAAATACCAGTACAGAGCTGACTTTAGAGCCAGTTTGAATGGCCCCTCAAAACACAGAATATTGAAAAGATTTTATTTTGTCCCAGCACAACACATGACTCTAACACACAGGGCTAGGAGTGAAAGGATGAGAAATGAGTGGTCTGAAAAATGTTTGCCATGAAACCAGAAGTCAGGTAGAACTAGCTGCCTATGGAAGGTAAGGCTGAGTTTAGCAAACTTTTTGTGCAAATCTGGGCTGATTTATGATTTTGTATCAAAACCATGTGGAATCTGTAGTTTCACTTGACTCTAGGTGAAGCTTGGCGGCTTCAAATGGGTTTCACTTCTTCAGTGGTAGCAGATGACAGAACAAGGAGTAATGGTCTCAAGTTGCAGTGGGGGAGGTTTAGGTTGGATATTAGGAAAAACTTTTTCACTAGGAGGGTGGTGAAGCACTGGAATGCATTACCTAGGGAGGTGGTGGAATCTCCTTCCTTGGAGGTTTTTAAGGTCAGGCTTGACAAAGCCCTGGCTGGCATGATTTAGTTGGGGATTGGTCCTGCTTTGAGCAGGAGGCTGGACTAGATGACCCCCTGAGGTCCCTTCCAACCCTGATATTCTATGATTCTATGATAGGGGCAGTGACCCCTTGGGGCTGGAAGTTGAAGGAAATATTCCAACCAGCCCTTGCAAAGTGAGCCTTGCCAAGTTTTATACAGCTGTATTAGACTCAAGATTTCAGAGTGGCAGGAAGGCAAACTTAGCTAGAAAAATGTTTTGTCTCCTTGTGTCACATAACCATCTTGGACTGTGTTTTTCCATACAGTCAAGTCATGTTCCACCCATATCCAAAGCTGGTGTATGATGGCATAGATCTATGGAAATCTGCTATAACTGCAGTCAAACAATACTGTTTTTGAGTTGTATGCATGCTTGTCCCATTTTTGTTTGTTTATTTATTTATTCATTCTGCTCTAGTGCCAAAGAGCCTCCATCATGAACCAGGGCCCCATTGTGCTAGGTGCTGTACAAAAATGAAACAAAAGCTGCCTTTCTGCTGTCCTGGGCAGTTTCCTCCCTGGGCAGTTCTTCCTGTCAATGCCTAGGGTTGATTTTTCCAACTTCTTCAGGCTTTCGTAGATGGATAGAATCCAAGACCTGATGGGACCATTGTCATCATCTAGCCTGACCTCCTGTACTACACAGGCCATAGAACTTCCCCCAAGTAATCCCATAGAGCAGATCTTTTAGAAAAACAGCCAATCTCGAGTTAAAAATGGTCAGCAATGGAGAATCCACCACAACCCTCGGTAAATTGTTCCAGTGGTTAATTTCCCTCACTGTTAAAAAATTGGTGCCTTATTTCCACCCTGAATATGTCTAGCTTCAACTTCCAGCTGTTGGATTGTGTTATACCTCTCTCTGCTATTGAAGAGCCCATTATTAAATATTTGTTCTCCATGTAGATACTTACAGACTGTGACCAGTTACCCCTTAACTTTCTCTTTGTTTAGCTAAATAGATTGAGCTCCTTGAGTCTATCACGATAAGGTATGTTTTCTAATCCTTTATTCATTCCTGTGGTTCTTCTCTGATCCCCCTCCAATTTTTCTGCATCCTTCTTGAACTGTGGACACCAGGACTGGACACAGTACTCCAGCAGCAATCACACCAGTGCCAAATACACAGGTAAAATAACCTCTCTACTCCTACTCAAGATTCCCCTGTTCATGCATCAAAGGATCATATTAGCCCTTTGGTCCACAGTGTCCCAATAGGTGCTCATGTTCAGCTGATTATCCACCGTGACCCCCAAATCTTTTTCAGAGTTGCTGCTTCCCAAGATAGATTCCCCCCATCCTATATGGCCTAAATTCTTTGTTCCTAGGGTAGTTTACATTTGTTCTCTGAAAAATTCATCTGATGTTTTCCTCTAGGTCATTGTTAAAAATGTTAAATAGTGTAAGGTAAAGAATTGTTCCCTGCAGGACCCCCCTGGAAACATACTCACTTGATGACGATTCCCTGTTTATAGTTACATTTTGAGACCTACCAATTAGCCAGTTTTTAATCCATTTAATGAATATCGTGTTAATTTTATATTGTTCTAGTTTTTCATCAAAATGTTGTATGCTACCAAGTCAAATACTGTAGAGAAGTCAAGCATATTACATCAGCACTATTATTTTTATCAACCAAACTTGTAATCTCATAAAAAAAAGGTATCAGGTTAGTTTGACAGGACTTGTTTTTCCATAAACCCATATTGATTTGCATTAATTACATTACCCTCCTTTAATTCTTTATTAATCACTTCTAGTATCAGTCACTCCATTTTCTTGCCTGGATAATTGATTGATGTCAGGCTGAAAGGCCTATACATATCTGGGTCATCCTGTTTACCCTTTTTAAAAATTGGCACAATGTTAGCTTTCTTCCAGTCTTCTGGAATTTCCTCAATGCTCCAGGACTTATTGAAAATCAGCATTAATGGTCCAGCGAGCGCCACAGCCAGCTCTTTTAAAACTCTTTGAGGCAAGTTATCTGGACCTGCTAATTTTAAAATGTCTAACTTTAATAGCTTCTGTTTAACATTCTCCAGAGATACTGGTGGAATGGAAAGAATGTTATCGCTGTATGATGAGACAATATCATCTGATTTTCCCCCCAAATACAGAACAGAAATATTTATAGCCTTTTCTGCCAGAGGCTGCTTCCTCTCCTCCTCCTGTTGTTCTTCACTTCTCTTCCTGCCAGCTTCCAGATTCAGGGAGGCAGTCCCCTGCAGAGGATGCCTCATCCCTTCCTCTCCTACCTCCTCCGGAGGGAGAGGAAAGAGAAAGGGGTGTTCTACAGAAGGAAGGGAGAGTGGGAGGTTCTAAGTGGGGTGGGATTTGGGGTCTTCTCAGGGAGGAAGAGAAGATTTTAAAAATCTTTGATGGGCAAGGCAGACAGGAATTATTTGGTGGAGGGGGACTCTTGGCAAGAAATTCTGGGTGGGATGAGAAAAGAGATATTCAGAAGTGAAGGGGAAGAGGAGATAAAGAGAACATAGAGAGAAGTGAGATGTCACTTGGAGGTTCTGGAGTAGGAGTTGCCTGAAGATACATGAAGGTGATTTGGGCCTGCTGGCTACTTTGCAAAAGACTACATTAGGTAGAGGGCATTAGGATCTGTAGCGGGGAGAGGAGTTTGTGTGGTTACCTATCATGATCCCAGATGGGGAAAGCGGTAGATTCAAACACAGTTTTGGTAAGTGTGTTTTTTTATACATATTTTTGCAGAGTGGACAGTGAGGAGTTGTATGTTCTTCTACTATGTGTAGTTTTTTACTGTTGCTTTGTTTTGATAAAGTAATATTATTTATTGGTGGATTGTGATTGTATGTTTGTATACAGAAAATGAACAGTTTAGTGGATTTTTCATTCCCCCTAGGAGAAGAGATATTTAATAACTGACTAAAATCCACATCAGATTTTGCCTGAGAATTAAAATGTTCCTATCAACTGTAACCGAAAACCACTAGATACACCCTCAACCTTCCAGTCCCCAGTAGCTTAGCTGTGTCCAGGTCCTTGGCCTATTTGGAGAAATGTCCATTGACAAAAATGTTTAAATGTTGGCAACTCTGAGTATACCTTTCAAACTTTTTCACAGTGGTTCCAGCATTTTGTGGCATCAATTTCAGAGCAGGAAAAATGAGCAAGTCTTGTACCTCTGATTTAAAACAAATTAGCTTACTATATCGTTGCCTCTTTTTTGACCTCAGCGGCAAATCAAAGTTCAGGCCCCTGGGTGGTGTTCCAGTTGGGATTGGAAATTGGTGATAGTCGGGTATTTATTTGATGCAGTTTTGTTTATTTACAAAGAATGTACAAAGTCCTGTGTCTCTGAATGCAGGGGGAATCAAATAAAGCTTTTTTTGCTTGCAGCACCAAGACCAGTCTTTTTCAGCCTTCACTCGTGACCCAAAAAAACTCTCCCCAGGTTTCTTTCACATGCTTTCAGCTGCTCCGTCAGGCTGTCTTTCTCAGTCTGTTGTTAGTTTCTATGTGTTTCCTCCTGCCCCCAAAAACACCTGGTCACAAGACCAAGTCGAACCCTCCACCAAGCTTGTGCTAGTTTCTGGGCAGACACCATTAGGCTTCATTCTAGGTGTGGCCCCTTAGCTCTCTTACAACTGACTTAAATGGAGGACTCATTCACACACCAGTTCCAAGAGGTTTTAACTCAACCCACAAGGTTTCACAGAGCTCATAAAATATATAATATAGTCTGATAGTGTTATCATTGGGATGGTGAGGGAGGAAGGTGGGAAGGGATCCACTTTTATGAGGGGAGGCAGAAAGAGAGAAGAGGTACAGAGTACAGATGGAGATGCCTGTACTTCCTGCCATGTCTTCGCTACTATTGTTATCTGTGCTAGCTAGATTAAAGCTAGCAAGGTGTATTGCAATCACACCTTCATGTTCAGTGATGACTTATGCTATGCGGAGGGAGTTGAAGGCAAGGCAATGAAGATTAGTATAATTCATGTGTCCTGATGAGTAAAATACTTATCAGAGAGAGACATGTGCAGATCTGATGTCAAAATTTCGCCTTCCAAATTCCCTAATTTATAATGCCCTGCATTTTGTCCTAGCTTGGCATGCAACTCCCATTGATGTCAATGGGAGACTTATGGTAAAGATGACTTATGGCTTGTTTAGCCTAGCTAAAAGAAGGTTGAAGGGAGATATGATTGCTCTCTCTAAATATATCAGAGGGATAAATATCAGAGAGGGAGAGGAATTATTTAAGCTCAGTACCAATGTGGACACAAGAACAAATGGATATAAACTGGCCACCAGGAAATTTAGACTAGAAATTAAATGAAGGTTTCGAAGCATCAGAGGAGTGAAGTTTTGGAATAGCCTTCCAAGGGAAGCAGTGGGGGCAAAAGACCTATCTGGCTTTAAGATTAAACTCGATAAGTTTATGGAGGAGATGGTATGATGGGATAACATGGTTTTGGTAATTAAATATTCATGGTAAATAGGCCCAATGGCCTGTGATGGGATATTAGGTGGGGTGGGATCTGAGTTACCCAGGAAAGAATTTTCTGTAGTATCTGGCTGATGAATCTTGCCCATATGCTCAGGGTTTAGCTGATTGCCATATTTGGGGTCGGGAAGGAATTTGCCTCCAGGACGGATTGGAAGAGGCCCTGGAGGTTTTTCGCCTTCCTCTGTAGCTTGGGGCACGGGTCACTTGCTGGAGGATTCTCTGCTCCTTGAAGTCTTTAAACTACGATTTGAGGACTTCAATAGCACAAATATAGGTGTGAGGTTTTTTGCAGGAGTGGTGGGTGAAATTCTGTGGCCTGTGTTGTGTAGGAGGTCGGACTGGATGATCATAATGGTCCCTTCTGACCTAAATATCTACGAATCTATGAAGGATAGAAGATGAGCCAGTATTTTGAAATCTATCAAAGGCGTTAAAAGTGGAGAAAAATCCCAATCCAACCCAAACGCTTCACTATTGGCACATGAATCACAGGATTCATAATGTGGAAATAATTGTCTAGCAAATTGTTTAAAATGTGTTGCTTTATTTGGAAGCCTAAAGCCATCAAGAGACACAGAGCCTAAGTTAGATCTTAATAAATAAATAAATAAATAAACACATAAATAATCAGCATAATATCGATTCACTAGCATGTTCTGCTTTATCTCTTGTTTACTTGTATTAAAAGATATCTGAGGCCACAGTAGGAGCTGTGCTGAAGTAAGTAAAATTAATAAACAAACAAACAAACAAGTTTAAGATTTGCACCCGAGAAATTTTAAAAATATGTGCCAGACTGAATATGAACCGTAAAGCCTTCGAAACACAGCTGGTTTATCTTTCCTCCAGTGAGCCATCCAGCGTGTATTTTAAAATGGGTATGCTTCTAATTATTTGCTATTAGGGATATATGCAGTATGTACGTGCGTTGTTTTAAAGGGTCGGGATAGCAGAAGATGTTCCAAAATAAAATACAGTGAAGAAATGGTTTTAATGTGATGTTGTCTGGCCTATATCAGGATGGCAAAATAACTTTAGAAAAGCTCACTCTATTGTATGCATGTCTTGTATATTTTTCTTACAGTCCCTTAGTCATAATTCAGAACTGGTACTTGTTTTATGGGTCACTTAGCAGCTCCATATATATTTAGTTAGCATATATATATAGATTGGTAGGCAAATACCGAATAAAAGGTAAGAGCATTCTATATATAACGGGTGCTTAATTATTTATTATATAACCATTCCATTCAATAACTATAATAAGAATGGACTTCGACATGTTTGTTTAAACTAAAACCTAAGCAGACACTGAATTTTCTTAAAGAATTAACTTGGGTCGGTTAAGAATTCTAATAAATGTTTTTAAAATGCCAATTAATCAGTAAACTACGCTGAATAATGTGATAGAAAACATGGCTGCTTAGTTAGCAAGAGAGGATGTATGCTACTATTGACATTTGCTTCATAGGTAATGTTCTAAAATTGGCCATGCCTTCTTCTAGACTTTGATTATTCATAAATCTGTTGAGTAAGGTAAGTTCCATCGTTAACCTTTAATCTTTTAGAAGCAAACTTAGATGGCTGGAATCTATTTACTTTAGCAAGCTTGTTCAGTGATAATGCATGATTTTTAAATTTCCCTTTGTGTATTCCTTAGCTAAAGAAAAACACAGCTGCGTATGACACAAATTATATTTATTTTCTCATTAAGAAAAGAACAAGAAGATAGTATCTTTGGAAAGCTAATAATAAAGAGCTACTAAAGAATGCCCTTCATCTATTTGCACTGCCACTTTACATAGGATTTCCAAACAATCTTTTCAGGTGTATTAGTAAGAAAAGATATCTTAAAAGTCAAAGGAAGACAAAGTTAATGCATTTATAGAAGTAGCATTTCAGATAACATTTCCCCTAAGTGTTTAGATTAGTTAAATATTAGAAAGGTAGAGATAATAACATTGTTTGTATTCATAAATGTGGAAAGTTACATTTTCAGGGAACTAAAGTGTAAGGCATATCAAAGGTTTGTTGTCTTGGAATGCTCAGGTGGCTTCAGGTTCATCTTGGCAGTGGTTATCTACGTATGTAGATCGGAAGCAATGTGCCAAACAGACCCTAACACCAGTCAGAGCTCTGTAGTGCTCAGGAAGGATCAAGAACAGAATCCTTTACAAAGCCCACTTTGCTCAGATATGATGGTAATGGGCACTACAGAAAATAGATCCTGACATACAGAAGTTTGGTATCAAATTTAGATCAAACATACCCAGATTATAAATGCCCTCAAAACTGTATATACAAATGGAAGAACAGCAATGGAAATCAGGCTTGTGCTGTTTGGAAGAGGAAACTGTGTAGACACTGTATAAACTTCTTATTTTTGCAGAGGGATGTGACAAACCTGATAGCATCTCAAACCAGTTTTACTTTAACATTGAGGTTGTTACCATTATGTGATGCTTGCAGTTAGTTCCTCTAACAGATATATTGAAGTGTTCTGACAATAATAATATTGACTAAAATATTATGATGTTTTGACTGAATGTGGCTTAAACTGCCACCTGCTGGTTTGTAATTTTCAGGGCTTAAAAACACTGTTCGCTGTTACAATAACTTGCATTCATATTAAAATAAAGAAAACTCAGTAAAATGTTCCCTTGTGTGCCATTGGAAATAACACTGAGAAATACAGGTGTGTTTATGGGAAGGTAACACCTCAGGTTTATAGATATATTTTCTATTGATACTCTTGCATACTGTTTGTTTAATATACACAGGTGACAAAACTCTACTTTCAAATACACATCTGTAACTGCCACTGACGGCAGTGGCGCTTGTATATATACATATCTAAGAGCAGAGTTTGGCCCATACATTTTTTACACATGGTAACTTGGTGGAGAGCGGTGAACAGTCTGGGCGCTGAATTCTGCAGTCTTTATGCAACCAAAAACTCCCCTGAATTCCCTAGGAATAACTGCCAGAGTAAGGACTAAAGACTGCAGGGTTTGTTCCTTGGGAAGTAGTTTAAGGATAATGAAACATATAACATTTCTTATCTCCCCCACCATCTGAGTTGGTTTGAAAATTTAGCAGTGTTATCTGAAATGAGGGAGATCACTACCATTAGCCTCTTTGGATTCCCCCCCCCCCCCCCCCCCCCGCTTTTTTTTTACATTTGAAATATCAGGACCTAACTATCACTCTTTGCTGGAGGCCCTTGGTAAGATCTTTGAAGGATATGAATAGTGATGTCATAATATACAATGCTATAACTTGAGCTACAGCTGTCTCTCCCCACCCAGGAAGGAGGAAAGAGTTGGAGAGAGAGAGAGAACTCAGGGACAGAAGAGGGTACTGACTTGTGTGTCACTGCTGTTTAGGATCTCCAAAGACCCCTGAGCATAGGAAGGGATTAGAGGACCTATTATTTCAAATGTAAAAAACATACAGAACTTTCTTTTGTACTTTGAGGCAGCCTTTAAACACCTTAAAGTAGCAGCAAAGGGAAGAACCACTGTGTGTTTGGTGGTTTGCATTTAATCTTTAACAATATGAAGGTGCTAATACCGACAATGGGCCAGATGCTACTCCCACTGAAATCAACTGCAAAGCTGCTTTTGCTTTCAGGGGAAGCAGGATTGTGTCCAGTGAGAAATGGAGAGGAGGGAACAACGTAAAAAAATAAACTTGAAATGGTGTTGCCAAAAGGTGAGAGCAAGTTTGAGTTGGGATATACTTCTTGCTGTGTTTATTCCAGTGTTTGCAGTGAATTCAGTGCTTATGGAAAGGAGAGACTAATAGCACTTGAGCAAAAAGATGGGCTTGTTGTGGGCAGATGCTGTGCTGGTTTCCTCATGCAGCTGTCAGTGTATTTTAGTTCTAATTTGTAGTACCCCCTTTGTATCAGATCCTGGGCTTCTCCTAAGCAAAGGCCAAACTCTTAGCCAAACAAATAGGGGTTTATAAGATCAAGCCCATCTTGTACTCATTATTCTCAACAATGAAGTGTATTTTCTAGATAGAGAGGATTGCAGACACTGTTTTACTTGTGACCCAAATTAAAATTTGAACCTATGTTTCTGCAGATAAGTATGTGTAGTCTACCATCCCACTGTACCACGTATCATGGGACTTCGACATATTAGGGAATTTAGGGGGAGTGGAGGAGGAATGGAGAGAGAGGGAAAAGGCTGAGGAGCCAGAATGTTTCCAGGCTCAAAAATGCGACAATCTTCCTTATTAATGGCTTTAGAGTGCAAGCTGTTCAGTGTTCATGAATCCAAGAGGAGCTGAGGGTGCTCTGCTAATAGGAGGTGTTAAAAACCTTACAAGAGTGGGTCCTAACAGAGCAATATTCAGAAACAAATACAAAATCACAGCAGGCAGGATCTTCCCTTCTCCCTATGCCCTTGCAATCTATGCAAACCATCCATTAATGCATGAGAATCAAATTTGACTCTGCTGGATTCTATCATTTCCTCTTTGCTGACACAGACTGGACAAGCGGAGAAGTAATTATATAGCGTCTTTCATCTGAGGATCTCAAAGCACTTTACAAAGTTAAGTAATTAATTCTCTCAGTACCCCTTTCAAATTGGTAAGTATTATTAACGGAGCAAAAGCAGGAGCAACTGTGGCTGTCCAGCTGCTGTGGCAGAGAAATGCAGTGACGACTCTGATGTCATGACTAATTTATTTAGTGAACTGAATTTAGCATGGTGATGAGGATTTATTTGCCATCATTCCATCATTCATCAGATTTATGGTACTCTCTAGGCAATGAGTATTACTGTAACTAAGTTTAGTTTGTTCTATTAATTCCTGTAATTCATTTTGACTGAACAAAATACATAAAATAGTTTGGTACATGAGAGGGACCCAAAGATATTTAGTTTGTCTCACTGTCTGTCTTTCTGACTGCATGCTTACATATTCAGGTTATACTAGGTTTAGTCTTTCCATTGACTTCAAGGGAGCTGCCGCAGGACTTTTGCAAAGCAGCTGTGTTTGCCTGGGGTAGAATGAGCTCCTTTTCTGTCTAATCTCATACTTTTAGGACGTGCATTAGCGTAGCATCTGAACCCAGACTCTTTATGATTCAGTTTGTGTCCATTCTCTTCTAAGGCATTGGGAAAATTTACAACGATGCTTTTCTGTGCTTTTGGTGGCAATAATGAAGATGATAATGATAACAAATGACTATTTTATATACTGTTCCTGCATCCCTGCTGAGACACTCAGTTCACTACACAACTAAAATGTAGCAATAAACTATGCTTTAGTCAAACACAAGTTATTGGGCTCAATACCAGAATAATTGAATGGAATTCCTTGGCCTGTGTTACACAAGAGGTCGGACTAGATAGTTCAGTGGTCCCTTCCGGCCTTGCAATCTATAAAACTATAAACAAAAGGAACATGAACAGCATAAAGTGGATGGTACAGATAGCTCCCTCCCCTTTAACTTCTCAAAGAAGGGAAATCCTTGTTTTACTCCTTTGCAAGCTCTGGAATCCCTGGTGAGTTAGCGCAGTGTTTTGTAGAATCTGTCTCTCAAGTCGACTACAACTCCCAGCAGCCGCCTGCCTTCAACCTCACATAGTAGGTTGTATATTGCCATTTGAAACAAATGGATTTTGAAAGCATCCAGCGAGATTTTAACAAACCATAGAAGGATTAATTTACACCCCTGATCCTCCTCAAATGCATAGCCAACAGGAAGATGTTCTTCCTCTTTGGGTGGTGGTTCTCCGCTCTTCCCTCTCCACTCATCTTTTGGCTAAATAGAGCTCTGAATGCAGAACCTAGCATTCAGGAATATGACATGAATTTGTGGCTTGCCCTGGAGGTCTTGGAGTCCAGAATGCAATGAATAGATTATGTCAATCCATAAATGTCACTTTATTTCATCAGTGACCAAAATGATATTGTTAATATTGCTCATTTTAATTAACAGTTTTAAAAGACCGTATGTGAAAGGGCACAATACAGTGAAAATTGCTTTGACAAAATGTGAGCTGGGACTTCAGCATTTGGTGACATGGATTTCATGATTGTTATTATTTGTTTACT
Source organism: Caretta caretta (assembly GCF_965140235.1). Lineage (NCBI taxonomy): Eukaryota > Metazoa > Chordata > Testudines > Cheloniidae > Caretta > Caretta caretta. The sequence goes on from NC_134214.1 coordinate 17,591,213, forward strand.
GGTATTGTGGTAGAGTCTAGGAGCTCCAGCCACAAATTAGGACCACTCCAGTGTGCTGGGTGCTGTACAGACACAGAACAAAAAGATGGTCCCTGCTCCAAAGGTCATGGATACTTCTTGGTAAAGTGAAAAGCTTTTCATGCAGGAACACTTTGGCTTTGTCATCCCAAAAGCTAACGGCATACCACAGTGAACAATCAAGCCTTTCACGCCGCTCAAAGTGATGCTGAGAAATGCTACAGCCCAGCAGAGGCCCTTCCTGACTGAGAGGGTGGGCAGAGCACTGCAGATCCAGCATGATTTTCACCTGCTGTTGTAAATTGGCTGAGTGCACTTTTATGTGTCAGTTTTGCCTCCTCACATGCCAGCAGCCTCTATTTCCAATGCAACACCTCCCACCTGTTCCAAATTGGCCAGTTAAAAGGAGGCATATGGTAGCCATAAAAGTGCTCAGAGAGCTGTAGGTAGTGCTTTCTCCTATAAGCATGGGTTCATCCAGGGACTAGGTTTGGTGGCAAGGCAGATGCATTAATACCTTTCTCACAACCAGATCTGTTCCCACTGGCAACTCAGAGCAGAGTTTAGTATGGAGTTTTGAGTTCTAGCTGAGCACAGAAATCCACAGGTAGTTTTAGATAAGCAAGCAGCTCCTTAAAAGGCATGAGTTTTGCCCTTCCACAGCAGGCAGCTAAGGAAGCATATGGAGCCTGATAAAGAAATCAGATTCCCTGCCATGCAGGATGAGAAAAGTGGGTATCATTTTCACAGATTTAACCAAGAACAATGACACTATTTGCAACCAAAGTGAAAAGCCAAAAATTGTTTGCCAGCATGCCAATGTGAGTTCCCTAGAGAGTAATTGGAAAATGAGAACAGCCTGTCACAAATTAAGTCTAATTTCTAAAACAAGCACAAGACAGACTGATTTTGTTTATGAAAAAGGACATGGAGTTAAACTTTAGATGTTGGTTTCAAAGGTTGTTAATTAGAACTTTGGACTAGTATATTTGCATTAATTGTATGTCCTGGATTACAGTGCATGGTTAAAGTGTTAGCCTTCAGTGATCCAAGCACAGCTCCTCCCAAGCTGATATCTCTTTTCTGATTATTACACTAGTGGTTTTGCAGAAAGCAGCTGCTAATGCTTGTTGGTTTGAGAGCACTGATAAAAAATGTGCTCATTATCATGTTGATTTTATGAGATAGACAGTATGTTCTGATTGGGGCTTCTGGTTGTAAGTTTGAACTATAGCTTGGCTTGTGTTCTGTCAAAATTCCAATAGGGCTTGTGCCCGTGGATATTGTGGGTAGAAGAAGGAGAGACAGATGGTGAGAGTAGCATATACATGTACTAGAACGGGGGAAAAAGAAGCAAGGGTAGGAGCCAACTCCTATCAGCACTTGCTCAGACACTCCCTACCCCAGCCATATGAACCTTTGCCCATCCATTGCCTTAAATCCATGTAATCAGTGGAGTTTCGTATGTAGGGATCTAAGTCAGCATATGGCCCTGTATTGACAAAATAACCTCTTGATTGTAGCTGAATGTTCCATATGTGTCCAGGCAGAACAAACCTGCTATGCTTCTGAATGTACCAGGTATCACTTAACATTATATTGATTTCAGTGACTGATGGCAGCACATCAGTTTCGGTGGTGGACCAGCAGTGAAATGATTAGAATACCTTGGTACCCGAGGGAATGAAACCACATTATTTCTGTGCTATTGGATACTCTCCTGTGCATTTATGGTCAAGTCAGGAGAAGGCAAGGTGTCCCACACAGATACAAAGGGAATTTCCCCACTCACAGATGTTTTTTTCCACCTGATGTCTATCAGCATGTGGCAGCATGGAAAAGTCCCATATCTAACAGAAACCACAAATAAACCCAACCCCCACTCCCAGCCCTGGAGTAACCTCTCCTGCTGGCTTCACTAGCCTTTTAATAATTCTGGAAGAAATGGATGGTGTACCTGCCATAAGAGGACTTGTTGACATTTGACCCTGATTTGTTTTTAACTTATTGGTCCAATGACAGCTCAGGCCCTCAACATTCCTGCCAGGTGCCTTTCTTTTTCTTCTGTTACTCCTCTATAGGTGACCAAATAAGGGAAGAGGGAAGCATATAAGGGCAGGCTACCAGAATTCTACCAACATACACACCTTCTTGGGAAGACTTCCTCACTTGGGATGAAGGCCTGAGAGGCACTGGAACTGCAACCCACCTCAGTGTACCTCCTCCACCCATCCAGGCTATCACACCAATGGGACTGTTTGCCTCTGTGACAGCACAGCTGGGCCCTGCCCCAGCAATCATTTCTCTCAGCTTCTAAAGTCTCAATTTCTGCTACTGTGCAAACTGTCAGAAGACTGGAGGCTTGAGTCCTTCCAGACCTCCAGAATCTCAGGCAGGAAAATGAAACTCTCCTTGTGCTAAAAATACCGGGCCTTTAGGCTTCTGCCCACCATCTCTCACGATCTAATGGTGGAGCATTTTGAGAAGAAGCTAAGGAACCTATGAAGCACCTCACATTTGTACTGTCTATAGCCAACTTACACAAGTAATTAGATTATGAATAAGAAGACTATACCTAATAGAAACACAGGAGATGCTAAGCTGGCAGAGGAGGCTCCTGTATTGCATATGGTTCCTCTGGGAGATGGCAGACACAACTGAGGGTGGCCACCTTGGAGGGTGCTGAATTTCAATTCTAGAGTATCAGATGAGCAAGTAGGACACCCTAACTGAATACTATCTTTTGCAATGTGTATAAGCATGTCAACACTAATGTTGGGTCAGGGTGGGTAAGGTACTTCATTGTGCTGGTGTTGACAAAGCCCTTGTCAAGATTATAGGCCTCCCCAGGTTAGCTTATTCTGAGCTCCTTGATCAGAGCTAATTTGAGGAGACTAAGAAATGGGGCAGCAAACATCTGAGAATCAATGGCAGGGAAGGTAATGCCTAAATGTAGGAGGAAAAAGATCAAAAGGCCCAAAGGGGCCCTTCTCCTCCACTTTGCCTGCTGCAGCTCAAGGTTCGACAAAAAGATAACAGGCTGGCAGGAATAAGGAATCTTCATTTATTGGTTTACAAGCTAAAAGCTTAAAGCTTCAACAGTCTTTTGGACATAGACTTGCTGTGATCACCATCAGACACTGAGCCTGCCCTGCCAAATGTGTCGCTAGCAAGAGCAATCAGAAGAAGGTTCATATTCAAGTCTTTGAAAGATTAAATTCCTTCAAGGACTCTGTTGTAAACAGAGTATAAGAGGGGCTAGGAGTGTATCTCATTGCTAGTTTGGTGCAAGGGGCTCCTCATTAACAAATAAAAACAGAGGTACCTTGCTGGCTGTGGAGGAGGGGATCTGGGAAGGCTTAAGGAGAAAGGCCATAGAAACGGTACTGAATGGAATAATTTCAGGGGGACAGATAAAATCTGTATTTGCAGTCTCAAAGTCCATTGGGGGGTATTGTCCAAGTTTAAATGTCAAGGTCCATGAACAGTCTAAAAGATTTAAAACTGAGTGTGAATGAAAAGGATTTTCCTTGTTAAAATAGACCAGAGAGATCATCTTGGACAGAAGTGTTGTCTTCTGTTGGGGAACTGAAATCTTGTTTCCCCTGGAGTAACCCCAGGGAGTATAGCAATGGTGAGTCTTCCCCTGCAAGACATCAATTTACACCTGCTTGTACCAGCCAGGGCAAAAGTTCCCCCAGGAACTCCATGGCTGTCTGAGGTTTGTTTTCATACAGATGTCAATTTCAAAATCCTCTATAACTGGAAGGAAGGCAGAACATTGCTTAACAGTGGATTGCACGCTTTTGGCCCTCACATGACAGTGACCTCATTTAAAAATAGGGGCTAAGTCTAAGAATGCTATGTAGCAATGATTGTTATTTTATTATCATCATTAAAAGCACAGGTGGAAACATTCAATCCCGAAGCTTAAAAAATTACACCAGCCCTGCTGGGGATTGTCTGAATAATAATGAATTCCATACAAAATAAATAAATAAAAGACACTTGCTCCTTGCAGAACAGGTGAGATGTTAAGTCTCCAGGATTGTACCATGACTTAGAAGATTTATTTTTCCTTTTATTGTAAATTTTATATTTTGGGTTTTATGTTACACTTCTGTCATATAAGATGTCAGCATTGTAAATATTGTTTGATGACCATGGTTTAACACATCAGACTATGGAATTCTTTACCTCTCACTCAATTTTAACATATTTTGTCTTCTTTATTCCCTATATTTTGATACTTGTAACATATACTAAAGTTATGGGTGAAGCTGGCAGGAGTCAATATTTTAGTTTCTCTAGAAGTCTCTGATCCCCTGGGATCCACATTGGTCTCTAAGAATCCCTGGGAGGTCAGTGGCATTCACACCAATGCTCCTTGCCTCTGTTCTGGCTCCCTGCCCCATTGGCTCCTGCTGGTCCCTGAAGAGCAGAAGCCATGCTTCCCACAACTCCAATAAGAGTGGTTGCCTGTTGCCCCTCTCTCTCCTAAAGGGTCTGACAACGTCAGGCTGCATCAGCTTTCTTCAATTTCCTCCATGGGTCTAGGACGGGGACAATTCAGAGCAGCCCATCCAACTCCCAACCTCCTGCCCCCCTCTCTCCACTTCCTTCTGATCTGTGCTCTCTCAGTGACAGAAAGCTTTTACTACTGTGTGGGTTGGCTGGCAAAGACCTGCTGTCCTGCCACAGCACTGCAAGAATCGCCTTCTCTTGAAAGCTAAACCTGTCACATCTGTGAAATATCTGCTCCTGCCAACTTGAGACCTAGGTCCTAGCACTTTGAATCTATGTGCTCCTCTACCTGAGCTTCTGTATACAACAGCACGATGCATTGCAACTGCATTACACGAATCATATAAACCTCTGGCACATGGTCAGTCTGTGCAAACATTGACTGATTGAAGATTCAAATCAGATTATACTGTCGTATTTTTTATTCCACATAGTTATTTTTATTACAGGATGACTTATGCATAACCTTCAAGTTTTGTAGAACAGACAAGGTATTTGTTTAGAAGGCAGGCCTATTAAAAACCATTTTTTTTTCCTGTTTGAATTGGATAACATTGTAATATATCCTTTAAATCACAGTAGCACCCTAGTGGCTATCATATTGCATTAGTTACATGAGTTTTCAGTGAACATTATACAGTATATACTACATTCAGTAAATAGACCAGTCATGCTTATAGTTGCATAGAAAATTCCAGGAAATTTGTGATGACATTCCCTGCAGGTTAGTAATTCTACCCATTATTTATGTTGGTTTGATTTGATTTTTAAAATAATCTGGTGAAACTAGATGAGGCTCAGCGTTTTGGAAGAACTTTATTTCACAGAACTCTAGAAATACTTTAAGATGAGTATTTGGGATTTATTAAATACCATCTTCAAGGATTTTATATTTACTGATAAATTAGGTCATGTAGATAAAGAATAGCTGTTCATTTAAATAACTTTTGACTTTGTTTTCTGCATCCCTGTGCATCATTTTAAAAATATAGTCAAATATTTGGGGTAAAAGCCTGCTCTCAGGCAGAATCCACTACATGGATCTGAAAAGAGGTTTCTCCTATGGTACCTAACTACTGTTGCAAATCAACAATATTCTAAACGATGTAGAAACGCTGCATCTTCATCACACCTCAGGCACAGCACTTGAAAGCACAAGTATAGTAATGTCTTACTTAAAGCCCATCTTTACTAAGTAACCACCTGCCGAAAGCAATGTATCCCAAAGAACTTTTCAATGTTAAGTTGCTTGTATTAAATGACCACTTCTCTGTTGTGACCAGAGACCACCAAGAATTGGTGCAGCAGCATCTTTGCTTCAGATTTCATCACCCATAAGTCATGTGCACATAAGCCTCTGTGCTCCAAAGGGACCCACCTGTGTGGACCCTGCACAGGTCAGAGTTTGTGTGCAGGATACTCTGAACTTTGCGTAGTTCAGTGTATTGGCTTGAGTTTGTATGCTGAAACATGCTGGCATCAGCTAAATAACAATATAAACCTTCCACATGTCCAAGCATGGAACCACTGCTTCTGCAGAGCTCTTAAGCACCTACTCAACTGAGCATTTAAGCATTCAGTACCCACTGAACTAAGCACATGCTTAACTTCAAACATGTCCTTAAATGCTTTGCTGAATAGGGACCATAAAATCTAATCCAGTGGTCATATAAATCATTTCCCATAGATAACTAATTTAACTAGCAGACAGATTAATATTTTGGCAGAAAGGAATTTTTATATACAATAAACTATTTTTATTTCATGTATTTTATAAAAAATAAAATGTGCTGATTTTAAATGTACTAGAAGCACAAACATCATTTTAGATCAGTATCATTTAATATTCTATTATATTCTTTTCAGTTTTTCAATTATAATTCTTTTCTGTTCAAATTCTGCACTGATAACCATGATTTCTGAACACCTGCTTGGGTATCTTCAATAAAAGAATGATCTCATTTTAGAAATCACTATTTGTCACCCCTCTGAGTGGTCACTTGGTGCAGGTTTTACTTGTTTGCCCATTACTAAAGAAAGTGACTTCCTAATTAAAAAATAATCCTCTTCTTTGAATGCTAGAGCTGTGAAACTGAACCTTTTAGCTTCCCTTGGGAGGTCAGCAAACTCTTTTGTTTGTTTGGATTTGCAATCCTTAAATTTCACTTTGAGGACAAATCCAAAAGCCCAAAGTGAAACTGATGAATCGAAACCATAAATCCCTCTCCATCACACATCGGGCTGGAAGTATTCCAACAAACACAATGTTTGCATGAACGTGGTCTGTGTTTTCCCAAAAGTATGTGAACTTTGTGGCAAATCCTAGCCCAAGAATAAAAACCAGGTGAGTTTTGTGTGGTTTGGGGTTTTTGTGAGGATTTCCAAAGCTCTTCTAAGGAACTTCTTAGGCAAATGAGTAGAGAGGGTGGCACTTTAGTATTTCACTCTGACTTCTCCCATAAATCCATTGCTGGAATTCAGCTGCCAGAACTGGTGGAGACCCACATTTTTTAAGCCTGGCCTCCCAATGTTTGTAGGAAGACTTCTTGAAATACCAAGGAAGAGCCATGGTAGGATCTGGTGTAATTTCAACACTGGATATACCATTTTTGAAAACAATTTCTAGATCACCTCAAATCACACTGTTTCATAAATACTATATGCATGACTGTGATGGCTGTGCCCTGTGCTCTTCTATAGCCTCTTTCCTGACTGCTGCCTTTGGCTTTGTCTGTGCAGTCGGATAATGTGCTCTACTGGGGTGTACTTCAGAAAGTGCACGAAGGTGTTGTGCCTTAATTGTCCCATGAAACTGGTGTGCTTTAACATCGTGCTGTTTGAAAGAGTACTACATTAAAGCACACTAGGGAATCATTAGTGCACACCAGCAGGGTCTACCTGAACTAATTAATGTGCAACATGCTAATGTGCTTTAGAAATCTCACTCCTGTAGAACACATTTCCCCACTGTGTAGATAAGCCCCTTGTTTCTTCCATTCACTCTTGACTTTGCACCTTCTTTCATGCTGCCCCAGCTTGAGACAGCGTTCCATTTCCCTGTACAGAGTGCCCCTCCATGCCACCTGCAAAGCCCTCCTTAAAACTCACTTCTTTCATGGAGCCTTCCTATATTATTTTCCTAATCAGTGGTATCTCTATGCCTACATCTGCTTGGACTGTATATTGTGCACTGTTGTGCAATATAAATTACAAACCCTGTTCATGATACAGTAGAACCCCTACTGTGTGAACTAACTGGGGATTGAGGAGTTCATAAAATTGAACATCTCAAAATTACAATAGCTATGGTGCATAGGCCGCAGTATGGTGTACTGCATTATCTTCTTGTCCTTCAAGCCACTGTAAAGTGATTTCCAATGCACTGAAGGTATTGGAATGTGAAGGGATGTTGACGCGTTCTTCATTAACATCACTTTAGTTATGTGATTTATTTATTTCAAGTCAGGAAAAATGGTTTGTATAACTGGTCTTTCATAAGATTGGTATTTGTAAAATGAGGTTCTATTGTACCTATATTATAAGCAAAGGGCAGATCTTCAGGTACATCAGAGCAATGAACAGCATACCCAAGGGGAGAGACTGTGATTTCTGCTGTCCTTCTATACATCTTTTCTCCTGATTGTGGGGATAAGCCCCTAGCACAAATTAGAGCAGCCTCAGAGGCTATAGTTGTAAAATGCGGATATTTATTAATATTTGCTTTTGTAAAGTACCTTGACATTTTCAGATAAAAAATGTTATATAATTGCCATGCATTATTACTTTTTTATTTATTTGACCAAGTAACACCCTGCAAGCACCAGCAGAAATATGAGATTCAACAATGAATTGCAACTTTCAGAACTCTATCGAGAAAAAGTCTTAATCCAGTTTTTCTATTATTTTTGTAACTTGCTCTGCATGACAGATTCTCAACTGGTATCAATAGCATAACTCCACTGATTTAGCTCATCTGAATTAAACATGAGGGGAGACCGGAAGGATATTTTGCATATAATTTGAAAAAATAATATTTTAATATGTCTTTAAAGTATATAAAATAAGAGAGAAAAACAGTGAACAATGTGTACCTTTCAAGCTATTGATAATTTTGAAAACCACTCAAACTCTTGCTTTTAGTATAAAATAAAGAGAGAGAAACCATTTTTGGCAAACAGTGCACCCCCTGGCTGAGAACTTGTAAGCCAACTTTCAGTCTGAAGCAACTTTCTGTGACTGCATTATAAACTCTTAAAAAGGTTTTGTAATGGAAATGCTGACAAATGCAATTAAAAATGGCCCTAAATGAGGATTGCTATAATACTTTATAACTTTCTAGGAATTTTATAGATAGTTGGTAGCAAGCTTGTCCTGCTAGAAGTAGTCTATTAAAATATCAGACATCATACTCCTTTGGTGAATAGGTTTTATTTAAAACAAACAAAGCAGAAGGGTTTCTGAATTATAGTTCTGACTGTGACCCTGCCTCTGTCTGTGGTCTGTAATCATGACCCTGATATTTGACCATTGTGGCTCTTTCATGAACTGTCTTGAGGTTTTGAGGCCTTTAACTTCTCTGTCTCAGTTTCCCCATCTGTAAAATGAGGTTAGTAATTGTGTATCTATCTCACAGAGTTGTTGTAAAGTTGAATTATCTAACATTTGTACAACGCTTTGAAGGGCTGACAAGAGCCAAGTATTTGAAAAACCAGCTTTTTAGATCCTGTTGTTAAATGTATTGTTTTCCATTCTATTTCCATGGAAGAATCTTCCTCCCCACCCAAATAAATAAATAAATAAATGAAAACCCCTCCCTAATTTTTACTTTATTGGAAAACCTTTAATATAGTGAAATTGCATGGATACATTTCATCATATGAGATCATTGTTGAATAAACTCATATCTATTGCAACTGAAGGCAGACGGTGATGTCTCTTGTTGAGCAGTATACGTGTTTGGTAGCAATTAGTTATTGTATATTTAGACTTTTGGCAGCAAGTAACTGAATAACCTAGGACACATGGTGATAAGTGTCCACTGAAGGGCGCATGTGTAACCCAAATCACTGGCTTTGGGAGTTTTGGGCACTGAGCATCTCATGTGAAGTAATCAATGCAGAATTGGGCCTTGTGGCGTAAACATAATTGAAAAGAAAATTGCCAAGATCTTGCTCCTGTTCCCATTGAAATCAATGGCAAATCTCTCACTAATTTCAATGGGCGAAGGTTTGAATCCAAACAAGCTATAAAAAGGAACTCCAACTTAAGAGCCCAGTCCTGTTACCCTTGCTCACAAGAGAAGTCCCACTGATATTGGTGAGACTATATTTGTCCAATTAAGCCCTAAGTCTGTGCATAAGGATTTGCAAGAAGTGGCCTTATCTTTCCTGCATGCCACAGATCTTGGTTTCTAAAGGTGTTTGCTGTAAGTCCTTATCGTTTATGTAAGTGCCCTTCACTGGACATTTGTATAATGGGGTAAATATTTAAAAAGTTGTGCAGTGCTTTAGCCATGCAACTACAAGTGTCTTAGATCCTGTTGGTTAGATCATGTACCTTTTCACTATGTGCCATAAGTCACTAAAAAGTTAACCATATGACTTTAGTGAGAGTTGAGGGCACTCAATATCATGTAGGATGGACCCTGTCATTAGCATGTGTAACTGACATTCATTAGTGCTTAAAATGTGTCTCTGCATAAAAGGTCAGTAAAAGATCTCCGTAATAATTTAGTTGCATAATCATAGCATAATCATAGCATAGTTGCATAATTATAACTTATCCTTCTGTTTAGCTGTTGAATTAAACTTTAATCTTACAAATAATTGGATTATCCAAAAAGAAATCAAGAAGTTTAAGTGTTTTTAAATAGGTGTGAAAACTTCACTGTTGAGACTTTTTTTGGAATGTGGATATGAAATTATTGATCAATAATGCCAGAAAGATCTGTTCTGTGAGTTTGGTTGCAATTTGAATAACGTCCCTTTGCATTGTTTATTAGCCAGGAGCAGAAATTACAGTTAACAAATTAATGAAAACCAAGTGATGCCTTTGAAGAATTTTTAAGTAAACCTTAATCAATGCCTAAGGCTACTTGCTCAAAGTAAAAAAAAAAAAAAAATTAAGGTGAACTAGCCACTGTTACTAAGAGTCAATTGACAGAATGCATGGGTCATTAATTTTGTGTCCTTTGTTTTGTCAGTTTGTTTTCATGAGGCCTGGTAGAGAAAGTAAAACCAGTCAAGCTGAAAATTGTCTGCTCTGTAGCTTATTTCCCCTCCCAGCATGCACTGACCCAAGGGAGTGGGCTTCAGGTCAGCAGGCCTTCATTTCCCTTCCAAACAGTCTTATTCTTGCAAGCTTGATAACAGATACGGTTTTGTTAACAAAATAGTTAATTCTGCTCCAGCTCAGCTTTAATCATATGCAGGTTGTGTGTGTCAATAAGAATGAAATGCCTTCTCACATGGTATAATTTTAGTTTGAAAGAGATACTGGAACAGACTCCATAAAGCTCACATCCACTAAAATCTGACAGAAAGAAAAAAACCTTTTGAAGAAAAGAACTGAAAATATAATTGTCAGTAATCAGCCAATAGTTTTATTTTCTTCACCATTATTTCACAGCCCTGTTCTCCTCCTCCTTTGTCTCCCCCCGATTCCCCTCCCTGAAGGAGCTACTCTCCATCTGGTTTGGTTCTGAGCTGACATATGTTACTCAGATGGCATGTGCTGGTTATAAGTGAAAAAGGTGTGGAGGAATGGAAGTAGCAAAAAGGGGTTTAGTCCCAACTGGCGACTAAGCTATTACAGGTTGGAAATGTCTTCTTCAGTATTTCACCCCATAAGGGATTGCGGGGCAAATACTCCACTGAGTTAAACTCAGTGCAACCCTGCTTGTGCCAGGATCAACTGTCCTTTACACCAGTGTAAACTGGGAATAACTCCACTGAAGTCAGCGGGGTTACTCCAGTTTTATACAAGTATGACTGAAAGAAGAATTTAGCCTCTTGGAATGGAGTTGCTGTCCATGTAACCAGCACAGAATGTGGCGTGGACATCCCTAAATCTATCCTCACATATTACAATCTGCAACCCCATTGATTTTACTTTCTCTTTTTAAAATAAAAACTGCCAATGAGATATAAGAACATAAGAGGAACATAAAACAGGTAAACATTTTATATTAAACTTAGCAACCCAAATAGGTGTTTTATTTGTTTTTGTTTTTTTATAGTATAGATAAAATAGTTGATGGATACTAATTGGATATGTAAGTCAGATGCTCATTGTTTTACATTTTCATGTCAAGTGTAACCATATGATACCCTCCAGTCCTCAGATGTAACCAATAATTTCCATAGCTACACCCCAAGATCACTGTAATCTCTCAGTAATATTTTAAAAATGTGAACTCCACTATATCATTCTTGTTCCTTGGTGCAGATAAGGGTTAGGAGGATTATTAAATTCCTCCTCGGTTTTTGACTTGCAACAATCTTTTTAATCACTAGGCTGGTTGCCAGAAGTGGGTGTATGTGGCCCAATATTCTTGTTAGGGCTTAGGGCCAGCACACCAATAAACAAAAAAACGACATTATGTCTTTTGTATAACAAGACAACTTAATGCAAAACACAACAGAAATGAGAGGAAATGCTTCAAGAATGGAAATAGAGTGTGTGGAAAATGTGCATTTGGTGTTTCTAGTGTCATTATTGATAGAACAAATTATTTGATTAAATGTTTTTGAAATGGCATTGCATTATGAAAAATGATTATGTTAGTCACATTATCTTAACCTAAGATTCATTGAAAACAATTTTCAATGGACTGAAAAGACTTTAAACCAATAGTTGAAACTGATTTCATGACTGCCAAAAACGCATGGGTTTGGAATTATCTACTAGATACCGGAAATTAGTGGGGACATGCTAAAAAGTTCTCTCTTCCTGTCAGAGATTACTAACATTTTTATTGTCTAATTTTGTATTGATGTAGCTTAATATTTGTTTTTAAGAGGCTGAAACAATTTGTTGAATCACTTACATGGTCCATTAAAGCAAAAACTGCAGCTTCTGTTCTGACAGCAGAGATAACGTTTTTAGATAAACATAATTTCCTAGGTTGTTTTTTTCCAACTCAAACTCATACTTTCTGAAACAGATTATGGTTTTAAAATATTGTATTTTAAGTGTGTGTTGTTTCTTGTTATCTATAAATCAGATACAGAGTCTTAATGCCCAAGAATGTTCCATTAACTCTAAAGAGAAATGTTCACTTTTATATAGGAAAAAGATCTTGGCAGACAAGTTGGAACTACCAGATGGTATAGGTTGTGTCACATGGACTATAAGATTTTTTTTCTCCCCTCTTATTGATGTCTTAAATTGAACATGTTCCATCTGTCTGCTCTCAATAATGAACAGCTACATTTTTTTATTGTAAAAGTAACAAATTCCATATAGAATAAATTAATTCAAGCATGTAATGAAATGTGCAAGAGCTTATATGCAGTACTTCTGTGGATTTTGGAATTATGTGTAGAAATCTAATATAGTTCATGGAAGTACAGCAGGTAAGACTAGGGGCAGAACAGTTTGCTGCTCACGGGTGGGAGGAGGGGGACAGACAAAACTACAACTTAAACAACACTCGGCACATTTTGTGGTAGCAGTTTTACAGAAAGAGGAATTCAAGTCTGCCACAGATATTTATTTTATTTTAATACACCTTGATTTGGGGCCTGATTCTCATACTACTCTGACCCCTTTACACTGCAAAGGGGCTGTAAGTGGGGTTTTAAAGTAATTTGCACCCCACATCAGGCCTCCTTACACTACCAGAATGGATTAAAAGGGCCTTAGTGTTAATGACAATCAGACCCTGCTTCTTTCAATAGACTCAAAAAGATGCTAAATGTTGTATTGTTTAGACTGACTGAATTTCTAAAATTATTGTAATTATACTATATCTAGAGGACAGAAGATTGAAGTGAATTCAATGGCTCTTACAAATGATGCAAAAACTATTTGACATTTAATCCAATGATAAGATGTTAGGTTTTAGAAACTGATATGTCTGGCTTGAGATAATTCTCCAGTTCTGCCAGGTGCAAAAGAAGAAAAGTAGATTATTCTATATATTGCCTTATATAAACACTATTATATACTGTGCCTTTTCTTGCACATGTTGTTATAAACAGAGAATTTAAAAAAGTAGAGTTTTAAATACTTATACAGGAGGGTTTTGTTTGTAAAAGTTGATGGTCTATTTTCAGATGAGCTCACAGATATATACATATTTGTCTATGTATTTGTCATCAGTGAAATTTAAAAGGCCAGCCCATTAAATCTTTAGAAACAGTTGGCTTTGATTTTGACTATAGTAATTGTTTCTATCTGGAATTGGAAATTACTCGTTCTTTACTTACAGATAATTGATGCAGACCAAACTTGTTAAAGTCAAAACAAACAACTCAGTTCTTTATTACGTGCTTATGTGCTTAGTCACAGACTTTATATTAGATTTTGCAAATGGTACAATTTATGCAGTGACATGTCAGAAACTTAATGTAGTAATTTTCCTGTTCCTAATGGAGAATTAAGAACCTACAGAACCTAGGAGGTTCACTTGTACAGAATCCCTACTGTTTGGGTGCAGAGGTCTTGCAAAAATTTAGTAAGTGAGAAGGAGAACAAAGATTCTTAGTTGGGGAAAAAAATGGATAGCCTGTGGCTGAGAAGCTGATTGGGACAGGTAGGCACAGTGGGGCGCAGGATAATGAGGCACATGGCAAATGTGATGCACAGATGTTAAGCCAACTGTAGCTATGGTTCCAGGAGTTGCGCACGCCACAACACTATGCCTCAAGGCTATGTCTACACCAGAACATTTGGAGCAGTAAACTACAGCAACATTAGGTTCAAATTAATCTATTACTCCAGAGCTGTGAAATGCTGCTTGCTTGTTTCGGAATTACATTGCCTCTGGGTGAAATGTTTTAGGAAGATTTTAATGCATACTCATGGTTTGCAGAGCAGATTAAGAGGAGAAAGGGAAATTAGAACAGTTAGGAGAGCTGTTGAGGTGCACATTTCTGGTTAAAGTATATGAAAAAGTATTACATATTTCACAGGCAGGCCTGGTCTCCTGTTTGCCACCTGCTGTGACTGGAATATCCCACATCATAATGAATGCAGGTTTGCAGAAGCCTTGTAAATACTTTAGAAAGCAGCAATTGAAGAAAGCAGACAGAGGCAGCTTTTGCCTCTCCTGAAGATTTAGGAACATTAATTCTATCAGCTGAGTGTTACGTTCTAAACTCATTGGGCAGCCAATGTTCAATGATGATTGTAAAGAGAAGAAGCAAAAGTTTCATTCTCAGCTATTCACCACTTCAAGTTCAACTAGACTGCTAAATGACAGGGAGTCTCCTAAAGTTTCACAACACATTATTAGGATTAAGTAATCAGGTCCAAGTTGTTTCTCCCTATTACTTTAGTGGGCCTGGCAGGCCCATTTATACTGACCTATGGTCCAAATTGATATATTCCTAACGATAGGTTAAATTATTCTAGCTCCTTGTCAATTAAATAAAGTTTATCCAATCAGCAAAAAGTATTTGGAACTATCTATAAAGAAAAATATATATATATACACACTATATTGTAGCTTTTCTTATAAAAACACTTAATTGAAATGCCTAAGAGCGGCCCAGCACAAAAGTCAATAAAAACCCTAGAATAGAGTTTATAGGGATTGTCTATGTACATAATTAAATCCTTCAGGCACTTTAAAACTCTGCAAAATAAATGGTTATGCAAGAATGGCCTGCTGAGAGAAGAAATGCTTGTATCAGCTTTAACCAGCTGCTCTACGTTCAATGTTTCTGTGTTGGAATGAGAAAGCTATTAGAACACTGGAAGACTGCAAGCCACATACAAATCATCTTTGTTACTGACACTTCAGGGAGTACTTTATGGTGGCTGTCAAGACCAATACAGAACTTGGTTTGTGTCTGCAAAAGTCAGCTGCCATTATTTAAAAAGGAGATGTTAGTGACAAAAACAACAGCTATTGCCAGATAATATTAGGGGTCCTAAATGATCTTAGCTGTGATGGAAGTTAATGTTTGCTACAGTCAGCCCATTCGCAATGAATATGTATGTATGAATTCTGGGTCTAGTGGAATAACAAAGGTTAATTGCCTGAAATGGTCGACTGCAGTAATAGGAGTAAATGGGGAGGTCTATACTTAGATTTGATTTCACTGTTCTTTAGGGAATACAGTATGAGGGGGTGGGATTGTTATTGGGGGCAAAGGAAGTGGTGCTAAAAAAAGAAGAGTTTAAATGAATGTAACCAATAGAAAAATTGTAGGTTTGTTTCTCTCTCTGGCCTTAAAGTTATGATAAATGATAGCACAAGGAAAAGATAACCTACCATGAGAGTAGGATCACCAAGGCCAAATACTAAAACTCCCAGCTGACCGCCCCATACACTGCAGCCTCTGTTCATGTTTATTTTTTCTGCTCACTCTTGGTTTCGTCAATCAGTATGATAGACGATAACTCCTGACTAGAGCAGCCTGCGTCCTGCTCTCTCACGGTGGGTAGCATGTTGTGGTTGGCGCCGTGCAGTCGGAGGATCACCCGCATCAGAAGCATCAGGGGATGAGGTACGAAGCAGTCTTCTAGCAGCCTAGTCCTTGGAGAATAGCAGGCAGTGGTGTTATCAGCACAAAGTGGTGTTGCCAAGAAAATGACCACACATTAGTAGCTTTGTTTGGGTAGAGTCTAGAGGGGACGTTGCTCACAAAATGGAGACTCTCTCTTTTTGTTAAATTATCCTGGTTTCAAGTGTTAAAAGATAGCTTGTTCAAAAAGAAACCATACACTGATTGCCTAAGGCAATTCCATGACAAGATTCCAAGCAGCTAGGAATTTGTAACGTTTTTTGTGCTGAGATTCATTCACTCTTTCCTTGAAAAACGGCAGTGTATTCACAGGTTTGCCATTAACTTCTCAGTTAAACTGTCTTCCGGCATTAGGTTTTTTCTTTAAAACTGCCTTTAAAGGAAATCTGTAAAACACAATATACAGCATCAGCTAGCTGATGACATGTGAAATACTGCTCATTAAAGCAACAGTTCATCAGATAGATGGAATTTCCTGAATATTATTCACAGATCACTAATGTTGTTTATCTACTCTCTCAGCACTGATATTGTCTCTGTGTGTGTTTTTATTTTTAGAAGAAGATTTTACTTTTATTTTACTAATTGGGGAAAGTCTAAAGAATGCTTACCCTTACTGGTGCTCTAGTTTTAGTTTGTAAGGCCTCTGAGGTCATTTTATTTTTCAAAGCAGAGAACAGCCTACCTTCTCTCACTGAGGAAGTAGCCAATGTGAAATTATTTTGATATCTTGTGATGCAACCGTGGTCAAACGTTTCCTGTTCAACATTTTTTCCAGTCTATTTATGGTTTCCCAGGAACAAATGCTTCTGAATTTTGGTGCACTGTACTTTACCAGAGATTTCAAACAAGTGATAAATGGATCCACCTAGAAGCACTATTTGATGTGGCAACATTGCCTTGCCTACCTAGTTTTGCTCATTTTAGGAAATTTGCTGTATGCATATTTTTTTCCTCTGCGTGTAAATTCTTTAAACAAAATGTACGTTTCCCATTCTCACCAGTGTCCTCACTAATAACTGCTGTTCTGTGTTGTGGTGAAATTTGACACTAGAATATTAGTTTTATTCCAGCTAATTATGTTACTGCTAGCTCATGAACTCTAGGATTTAGGGTTGGTCTGTTTCTAGTTATCCTGCCAAGTTTTTTACTTGATGGAGGGGGTCTGTTTCATACTACTTGGCCTCCCAACCTTTGTAACCCCTGGTTTCCTCTCTTTTCTGAATCACAAGTTTACGTTCTCCCCTTCTGTGAGAAGATTGAAAGCTTATTCAACTACAAACTTAACTATAGTCATCAAATAGCAGTAGTAATTTTTAATAGATCTTTCCCTATCAAAATATTTTTGCTGAAAAATAGGGTAGAGCCAGTTGTGACTGGTGATAGAAAGGAATCTGACTAATAATAAAAAGCAGACAAGGATCCTGAAACAGTGCTTCCACTGTTACAATTTAGACACTTTCTATTACTTTATTTAGTGCAACACCTGTGACTGCTCATATTGCTTGTGGCTGAAATAATCCAGGTCCACGTAGAAAAAAGTATTACCATTTCATTAAACTATTTGTGCTTACCATTTAAGTTTCACTCAAAAGGTAAAGTATTAGCTAACTGCACAGGAGATAATAAAAGAGAGACGTTTCTTATGTATTTGTTTACTTTAAATCTGTCCAATATAATCTCCTTAAATCATTAAGCTTTGAATAACAGAATTATTTGTTGCTGCAAGTTTCCTGTAGAAGTAATTCTGAATGTTCCCAAACAGGCAGGTATTGTTGCTTTAAATAAATTCACAATTGTATTAAGAATATTTTGTATCTGAATTTTGGATGTACTCTCCACCCCAAATTTGGGGCCTGCTCTGGCTCCCGTTAAACTAAGGAAAACATCTTGATTTGTCCTACTGACTTTAATGAAAACACCACCCATCTCCTTTCTATGATCAAATGACCCTGGTGTGATGAAAGCAAATATGTGTATTTGCGAAACCTCCTTATCCCCTTCCACCAATACATATACTTCACAAACTTTTTTAGCTATTAGCTTTCAAACATTAATTCAGTGGGTTACCTTAGGTATGTCTAATTGTTCTAATTGCTCATTCCAAGTGTATAACGAATATAAAAGGTCTGAATAAACTGTTTCTATTATCTAGTTGTGGGAGAGATTCAGTGGCGTGTGTGAGTGTGCGCACACGCACAGGCACACACAACAAGGGCTATTTCTTCATGCTAAATACTGAGAAAACTAAGCGTACCAATGAGTATCACAGCTTTTTGGCCTTAATTGCTCTGGGCCTAGTGGTGCAGACCAAAAGTGCTTTATTTGTTCTGGGGTTAAATTGTCAATAACAAAAGATTTTGAGGATATTTAGGAACATTTAGCGAGATAAACAGTGTTCAGATACTTACTAGCATTATGTGGGCCTCTTGCTTTTTGCGTGATTTCCATAAAACATCACCTTTTAGAAGTGAAACAGTGAATTTAACAAATTTATTTGAGCATAAGCTTTCGTGAGCTACAGCTCACTTCATTGAATGCATGCAGTGGAAAATACAGCGAGGAGATTTTATACATAGAGAACATGAAACAATGGGTGTTACCATACACACTGTAACGAGAGTGATCACTTAAGGTGAGCTATTACCAGCAGAAGAGAAAAAAAATCCTTTTGTAG
Source organism: Caretta caretta (assembly GCF_965140235.1). Classification (NCBI taxonomy): domain Eukaryota; kingdom Metazoa; phylum Chordata; order Testudines; family Cheloniidae; genus Caretta; species Caretta caretta. The sequence continues at coordinate 17,610,128 of NC_134214.1, forward strand.
TGATAATCAAGGTGGGCCATTTCCGGCAGTTGACGAGAACGTGTGAGGAACAGTGCGGGGGGAGGAGGGAGGGGATAAACATGGGGAAATAGTTTTACTTTGTGTAATGACACATCCACTCACAGTCTTTATTCAAGCCTAATTTAATGGTGTCCAGTTTGCAAATTAATTCCAGTTCAGCAGTCTCTCATTGGAATCTGTTTTTGAAGTTTTTTTGTTGTAATATTGCCACTTTTAGGTCTGTAATCGAGTGACCAGAGAGACTGAAGTGTTCTCTGACTGGTTTTTGAATGTTATAATTCTTGATGTCTGATTTGTGTTCATTTATTCTTTTACGTAGAGACTGCCTGGTTTGGCCAATGTACATGGCAGAGGGGCATTGCTGGCACATGATGGCATATATCACCTTGATTATCACTACAAAAGGTTTTTTTTTCTCTCCTGCTGGTAATAGCTCACCTTACCTGATCATTCTCTTTACAGTGTGTATGGTAACACCCATTGTTTCATGTTCTCTGTGTATATAAAACCCGCCTACTGTATTTTCCACCTCATGCATCCCATGAAGTGAGCTGTAGCTCACGAAAGCTTATGCTCAAATAAATTTGTTAGTCTCTAAGGTGCCACAAGTATTCCTTTTCTTTTTGTGGATACAGACTAACACGGCTGCTACTCTGAAACCAGTGAATTTAACAAAATACTCTACCTTCTTCTTTGTACAACCATAGACAGCAAATGATCAGTAAATTTGCCATTAAAGATAAGAGACAGGAAATGGAGTTCAGGGTCTTGGCTCTAGTGAAAAGCTTCCTAATTGAAAAGCAGGGGCAAACCATTGAAAATTGCTTGTATTTTGTTGTTACGGAAGCTTAGCATGCATTATCCTATTGGAAAGATGTGTCTTACCAATATGTTTGATCACAAGAGTTATTAGAAACAAAACGCGTAAATAATGATAATAATTTATAATATATAATAAATACTTTGCTATTATATATCATCAGTAGATTTCAAAAAATCATACACATAAACTTTTGTCATTCAAATGATTGTATTGATCTTCCTGATTCAGCAAAGCACACATCTCAGATCCTGTGTTGCAAACTGAGTTATACAGTTTGCAGGCTGAGTTATACAGCCATTCCCTGTTCAAGGCAGATGGTGAGGAGGCTTTGCATGTTTCAAGTCCTTTTGGGCACCATCCTGTTTTCCTTACTGAAGTATCTGATTCTGCTTCCATTCTATTCAAAGGCTAAACTTTCATTGACTTCAGCAAACCCTTGGCCCTTACTCCCATGAAGTCAGTAAGAGTTTTTGCATGAGTAAGGATTTCAAGACACATCCCATAATAGTTGCAAGATATAAGAGATTGTAAACAGGGAAACCTGTCTATCTGAAGATAAATGTTATGCAGAGAAACTAGGGCAAAAAATTAGTTCAGATAATGACAACATAGGATTAGACAACTCTTAGAGTAAAGGAAGAGAGTGGGCAAATGATTAAATAATCTGCCCATATTAGCGGATCTTCATTTACAAAATGTATTAAAATAAAATGAGGCAAATTCATCCCTTCTGTAACCGCTCTGAACACACTTCATTTCACTGCATTTCTCCATGTCTTGACCATCTCATTATCCTAAAGTTTCCTAGGATGAATAATATTTGTGTTTTTTTTAAGGAGCTACATTATTCTCATATCTCAACCACTAACCATCTGCAAGGTTCTCAACGCTATCTTCATAACTGGTAGGGTAAATCAGACAAACAAGAACCAACCTGAACCACCACCCAAATCTCCAATGGATCATTTTTTAAGGTTTTAAATAAGTTTAACTCATGTTTCCTATTTAATTTTCATTTTCTCACTCCTCTTTATTTTCTAATTCTGGCCAGGTCAGAAAACAGATCTAGTGAATACTAGAAAAAGAGCCTTCTCTTGGTATTTGCAGACCAAATGGAAACAGATAACTGAAAATCATGAGAGAAAAGTCTTGCAAGAAACACAGTTCTTGCATGATTTCCAACACAAATTTGTAGACCTAGATGTTCAGATAATACTTAGAATATCTATATGGTCTTATAGGTATCTGAAACAATCTTTGGCCCCTTGAGCTTCTTCCATCACTAATTAGAGTAGAATGCATAGATTATCTCTCCCATTTCATCCACTCTTGTTATTAAATGGCATTAGACCCCCAAAGTTTACAAGGAAAAGCTAGCATAATCTCTCTTGGGATTCAGACATTGACATTTCTTCAAGGTTTGGTCCCATGAGGAGGAGTCTGAATGATTTGATGGGCCCTTTTCTCAGAAGATTCTCTCACTGCATTAGCGTGAATCTCATTCTTGCCTCTGACACAAAGTATGATTCTGAATAAGAGACCACTCTGTTTGGAGGTGTTTGGAAGTCCTCACTTGACTTCATTAGTTTTGTAAAACAATATTAAGTTTGAAAAACATACAAAATCAGATAAATCAGATAATGTGTATCCTTCCTTCCGTGCAGTATAATAGTTATTTAGTATGACTGCAGAATTTCATCTTGATCTTTCAAATCCTTTGGTGGAACTAAAAGAATAAAAAGATTTGATCATGGTTTCTATTCGGTTGTTTTCTCTGCATAGTCTCCTTTTCTGTGAATATAAAATACTTCTCTTCCAAAATGCAAAATCAAACTGAATTCAAGTGAAGTGACAGCACGAACTGGTTCATTACATCATATGTCAGTGTAAATCTGTGGTTCCCAAGGTTCTCTTTATTAGAGGTCCCCTTTGCAATAGAGCGGCAGATAGACAATGCTTCTGCCTACCTCCGATGTCACCCTGCTTCATACTTATGTACAATTACAGTGTACACATGAGCTGCTGCTGCTGCTGGTTCCATTATATGCCCCCCCACAAGAACAGAGAGGGAATGTAGGCTTCTTTCAGGGAGGCACACACTGCTTTATTCTATGCCATGGGAGTACAACTGCAGTGCTCTCTCACTGCTTCTTTCTTATGTCCATTACCCCCTCTCTTGACAAGTTTGGGACTCTCTAGGCTGGAAACACTGCTGCAAGTGAGGAATTAAATGTCTCCATCTTTCATTTGGAGATTCCCAAAAACAATCATCATGTAAGGCAAAACATATGAATCTAAATCATTAATGTATAGCAACCCAGATACTCCAAGAATATCTATAAGTCTTTACTCTCACATCACACACCTCCGCTAGGATAGACCCATTTGAGAATGGCACCTGATCTTTTTGTGCTGCTATATTTTATGACATTTATTCACTTTGTGAAGTTGTTAATTTAATTTAGTTGCATGCTTTGTCACAATTTCTGCAGTTCTATATGTATGCACTGCAATAGGACGTAGTATGGATTGAGCTGTTCCAAGCTGAGAATATTATCTCATTATCCTGAGGTATCATGGGGCCCTTTACCTTACTTTGTTCTGAAACCCAGTTGACAGGACTGGGAAAAATGTAAGGAATGCAGTAGGTATTGAATAAGTTATTATAGCAGAGCTGTAGCTCTCCTGCAGCTAAGGTTGAACATCACTTACTGTTTAAAGTTCTATAGGATAAGGATGGGCCTGGAGGTGAAGCAAGAACTCAAGAGGGCTCTGCTTCATTCCTCTTATAATGAAGTGGAATCAAAGCCTAGGGCTGTGAGCGCCTATTCATTTTGGTGGTTTTATTTAATAAGACCCTAATGGGACTTTAGAGGTCATGATTAATATGCTCACAACTGTGGATGAGTATCTATTGAGTAATATTTCATATTATACAGCAAAGTTGGGACCAGTTTAATACCATTCTCCTTGCCACTGTCACAAAGCAATACACACACACACACACAAAGACATCAGCCAAGATATATAGGCAATACAGAATACAATACACTTCATACTGATTATATGCCAGTCCTCATCAGAACAGAAGGACATTTCCATTGGGTCTAATGTTGTCTGCCAGAGATGTGCAGTGCTCACTGTATTCCTTCCACTTGGGTTTCATTCAGAACAGCTTCTTCCAGCTGCTTTGTTTATTTGTTCTGCGATTACATGTACAATCTTCCAGAATTTATGAGATCAAAGGTCAAGTAAAAGGTCACAGTTCAAAGGTCAAGTGAGAGGCTAAAATTTGTGAAACCAAGGAAATGACAGGACAGTGCCAAGTGAAAGGTCAAAAGTCAAGTGAAAGGCTCAACATAGATGAAAGTGAGCAGTTTGCATACTGAACAGACCACACACCACAATGTCCCCATGTCAAAGTACTCATCACCAAAATGCCATGGAAGGTTCATTCTCAGATATCATACACAGTCACTAGAGATGGGCTGAAAAGACAGCATTCAAATCTGGCTCATTTAAACTCAGATTTAAACTCAGATTCATTTAAACTCAGATTTGGAGTTTAGTTCAACACAGAATTAGGCTAGGGTTTAGACTGGCACTTCACAGTAATGAAATCTCTAGTTGTTCTCATAAAATTTCCACCATCTTGGGACAAATCTGAACCATTTCTGTAATGCAAATCTGCACCCCTTATGCCACCCAAAAAGGTGAAGAGTTTCAGATTCAAGCGTCTTGCTTTGTTGCTTTTTTAATAGTATCAGTGTATCCCCTCTATCATCCCTGCTTCTGCTTTGCCTTCTGTATTTGCAAACAGGATCATTCTTGGTATTTATATCCACTACTCAAGATAACTATTTGATTTATGATTGAACACCACTGCATTAGAGTACAAGTGATCTCTATGTGGTTCTCATTTTGGCTTGCTTTTCTCAACAATTCTAACTCTCTCTCTCTCTGACTCTGATTCAACAAGGTAGGTAAGCACATGCCTAATTTTAAGCACCTGAAGTGTGCCTTTGAGGCCTATAATTGCATATGTGCTGCTTTGCTATCTTATTTTTCAATGAAGTAAATTCACTGTGTAAATACTATTCCAAGTAATCAATTTACTTACATTTGCTAGTCTAACAGGCAGAAGATCTTTTCCTTTCCCCCTTCATTGATTTGAGATGGGTTGTATCCTGTCTGCTTTTTCAGTTCAAAGTCTCAAATAATTCTCAGTGGGAGCTCTGAGTTATTGTTTTTGTAGGTGAGAAACATAGAAGTTCATGCACAGAGCAAGGTGACCAAGCCTGGAAATACAAGGATAGATGCTGTCCCACTGAAGTAATTGATTCTAATTATTTCATGAAGTAAGGTACTAATCAGCATGAGGAAGGGTGGCAGAATCTGATCCACAAATGATGTGAGCAAATCTTGCTTGGACGTGTCCATCTATGTATCTGCCTATCTTCTGTTTTAAAATAACCATCACTACAAAATTAGGAGAGCATAATTTCTTTCCTAGGAAAGTCTTCCTTATTCCCACAATAAGTCTCTGTCTTTGATGGGATAACTCTTGGGGTTTGTCTTCCAGGAGAAACGTTGTCAGGGTCAACATACTGCTACTCCGTATGGACTGGAGGAAATCCTGCTTAAAGAGATGAGTCTTATATCAGTCCTTGAAAGTGACAGGAATCATTTCATCCTGATCACTGGTGGTAGTGAATTTCGTAGCCAGGGGCCGTCCACACAGAATGCCCAGTGCCTGTCCCCTGAGATGTTACACTTTAGGGATTGTGAGCCAGAGAATCCTTATTAATCCAAGTTTCCAAGGTGGAGTTCAGGGAGAATGGTGATTTCTATGATAAGTTTAGCCCTTATGCTTTACAGGTAAAATTTTCAGAAGCACCTAAATGACTTAAAGTCATAGAAAATGTTACTCTAAGGGTCTTAAATATAAGAAACAAGACCTTGAAATGGATCCAGATTGAGATAGAAAAGCCACCGAAGGAGTGTTTTTAGCAACCTGCCCTTCTTAAAGAGTGAGCCATTTCATGTTAAGTCAGCTGTAGTTTCCACAAGGCCTTCACAGTCTTATTCAGTAATGAACTTATTGCAGTAGTCTGTCCTGGAAGTGTTGAATCAATGCATCATCATGGCTAGATCCACATCCAGTAGGAAAAAGACCTAGTCTTCTGGCCAGTCAAAGAGGAGAAAAGGCATTTCTGGCCATTTGGATAAGGAGTATCAACAAAGACAATAGAATCCTACCTGACCTCCAGGAAGCTGATATCCTCCACCAAAGGTGAAGTTCCAGTAGCTTCTGAAGATACTTTTTCTACCCTACTGGCATCACCCCCATCCTGCTTAGATTAAATTTGAAACTACAGTTGCTCTTCCAGTTTGCCATTTCCCTCAAACATTGTATGTGCTTGATGACTGAGAAATGCAGAGCTCAGTGCCATGATATATTGGTGACACAGCAACCCATAGCCTCTCTCAGTCTTTGCAGAATCCTGACTTATATGTTGATTAGAAGCTGTAATAAAATTGAGACTTTTATACTTGGGGTAATATTTGTAAAGCTCCTAAGTCTCTTTGGAGTGAAAGTCCCTTTTCAAAATTGGCATTAGGCACCTAAAGCTAAGTCCTATTGACTTTCACTAAAACCTAATCGTTGGTTTTTTAAAAGTGCCTAGGTACCTAACTCCCGTTTGGGAGTGCCCAGGGAATTAATGTGAATTAGGTGCCTTGTTGCTCTGGAAACCCCCCTATGTGGCTGTCTGCATAAACCCTTGACAATCTGGCTCACAGTAGGATTTACTAAAGTGCCCAAGCAGGTTAGGTGCCTAACTCCCGTGGAATTTGAAATCAACCAATCAGCCCTTGGATGCTTTAGTAAATCCCGCTAGTCTCCTCCCTGAATATTTAGGTACCTAAGTACCTTTGTGAATCTGGCCCCTAGGCACTTCTGAAAATTTTACACTTGGCCAAATTGTCATTACTATCCCAGAAGCTTAACAATGATAATTTTAAAACACGCTCTCTATATGTGTGTGTATATATATATATATTGCACCAGTGTATTGCATTCAGCAAGTAGGTCATGATCAGATTGTGACTTGACATAGAGCTATTTTAGTTTAACATCTTTTTATGAGGATAGCATTTTGTGGTAATTTGAAGCTGTAACATGCCAAAAGATCACTATGATTTTATTTATCACTTGGCTTCCGTGTGCGCTGTGTGGTTACAATGCTGATATTCTTTCTCTCTTAGTATAACAGAGAGGAATTAGTGAAAAGCATCTAGATGATGATAACATCGTTTTTATTCCCTTTGGAACAGGATTGTCCAATAGCTGGCATTCTGTGGCTCTACGGTACAGACAATATTCTATATCCTTAAGAGTGGTTGTCTTTTTAGTAAATGGCACAACTGTTCTCATTTGCTGTGCTTTTGTCATCAGCACTGCGTTGCTCCTTGTAATTTAGGGGCAGTTTGTCAGTGGCTTGTTTTATGCTTCATGTTAGGTAACTAACCATGGAAAGCTAAGATTTCCCAGTTAACTTCTTGCTGTAGTCTCAGAATATTAGCATTTAATAAATTGCTCCAAAATAGATTAATATCTATCTATCTATAGCTCTGAATAAAAAAAAATATTGAGAATGGGGCACAATATCCTATAGAAATGTTCAGTGTTCTTTTGTGGAGTTAGACTGACAAACCTCGTAAGTCATCTAAGGCCAAATTCTTTCCTCAAATGCTTGTGTGCATGTTAAAGTCAATGGGAGTCGCACATGCATATCTGAGGGCAGATTTTGACCCTAGGTAAGCAAACAGCAAAGACCAAAAGAATTGTTTACTTTTCCAAAGTTTTGCCTCTCCTGGATATTAATATCACTCATAAATTTTGTTGATCTACACTTTCAAAAGTTAAGACTGCAGGCCCCAAAGAATGAAATATAGCAAACCAATTATAAACAGCCCAAGTCAGGCTCGAAAAGACAGGAGTTTTTGAAAGACATGAACAATATTTAGAGAGCTGGTTAATTTTAAATCCTCTGGGAACTGTAAGTCTGGGCATTAATAGGCTTAGAGTGATAAAACCAGCACTAGAGGGTGCACATATAGATGGCACTGTCAAAAAGAGGCAATTGGTGGCACAGAAAGTGAAAGTGCATACACATATGGTGAGCAGGTTGAAATGTGAAATACTGCCAGAAGTAAGAGCCAGTGACAAAAGGAGTTGTGCTACTGTTTCACTCTTGTAACTCAGATAAACAGAAACAAAGAAATACTTTCCACACAAATAGATCTAGCTGCTGGGGAAACATATTATTTGTAGAATTTTATCAGCCCTTTAGCATGAATCATTGACAAAAATAGCCATTTAGTTGCTAGAAGGAAGAATTTTCTTTTTTTCTTTCTTTCTTTCCTACACTGCAATAAAAAACCTGCAGCACTGTCTCAGAATCTAGGTCAGCTGACTTGGGCTCATGGGGCTCAGGCTGTGGGGCTAAAAACAGCAGTGTAGACTCTTGGACTGGAACCTGGCCTCTGAGATTCCCCTCCCAGGGTCTCAAAGCCCAAGCTTCAATTCAAGGCTGAATGTCTACACTGCAATTTTATATCCCTGCAGCCCAAGCCAGCTGCAGTGCTGTCGCAGGTCTGTTAATGCCGTGTAGATGCACCAATTAAGGCCCCAATTTGCGATCACACTTCTCTGCTTAATGGGCACTTAAATTTGCTTCAATGATACTTAAGCATGTTCTGAAGTGCTGTTCTGAATAGGGATGCTTTCCTGAACTGGGGCCTAAGGCCACGATCCAACTCTCTTTGCAGTCAATGGAAATATTATCATGGCATAACAGCATGAATTTTTTTCTCTGACTTAAATATTATCATTTGAAATTGGCTAAATGTTATGTTTTCTACAAATTACTGTGGCCACAAATTATTTGAGTTTAGACTTAAATCAGTCTGACAGACTCTAATATCATTGTTTCAATGTTGTTGGGTTTTTTGCAGCAGCCAACAAAAGGGTGAATGTTTCTGCTTGCCTGCTAAGTGAACATGGTTATGATACTTCTACACATAACTGACTGACTCATCTTCCGAGTTTGTTCAGTGTATCATATACTTTGATGCTTATCCCATTATATTTTGTTAGTGTTAACAGCCATTCTTTACAGAGCAGCTAAAATGCTTTCCATACCCTTGGAAGAAAATGTATCATAAACCTAACCCGACCAACCTTTGTTCTGAATGAGAGTATTTACATTTCAGCTTTTTAAAGTTATACACCTGTCACTGTAAAATGCAACAGACAGGTTATAACCTTATCTAGTAATGTATAGATTTTCTGTCACAGTGAAGTGAAGTAAGGACATGTGATGAAGACATTATCTTTTAGATACCATGCTAGCTAAATACAGTAAATAAAGTAAATGGCTGATGTGAACATGTTGGCTTTCTGGTGTAATAATCATGTTCCCATTGCTTATCTTTAAGGTGCTGAGCAATAATATATTTTACAGGAAATAAAACACAGTGAAAAAGAACCGGTTTGGTTTGAGGTTTTTACAGCTGAAAAGGTTATTTTTGGTACTTTTATCAGTTTCACCTACTGTACTTTTGATCTGTTCTGTTCTCTCTGCTACAGTGGTTGCTTTAAAAATACCTAATATTTGCCAAGAGTCACCATAGTGTTGTAATGCAGTTCCTCGTATACATAGAATAGGAGATAACCATGCTATGTGTCTCATTATTTATTGACCATCTAATGGCACCCACTGTGACACTCCTCTCTGCTCTTCCTTCTCTTTTTTTCCAACTTTTTCTGCTATTAATTTCTCAGACTTGATAGCATGGATAGAAGCAATTGAACAGAGTGCAATACAATGAGAGTAGTATATAGTCTTGCTGTTTTTGTCTCTGGAACTGTTTCATAGCCTATGCTGTATCTGAGCAAACTACTGTATTAAAGGTTTCGTTTTTAGAAATTACTCAGTACTACAGGTATCATCCAAAGTCCACTGAAGTAATTAGGAGGTCTTTCAATAAGCTTCAACGGACTTAAGAGCAGGCCCTAACTGCATGGTGTAGTTATAGTCTTTGACCCTGCTCAAGGCACAAATATTGTGTGACCCAACAAATCGTTTTACTATCTTCCTAGTATGTACTGAATCATATATTATCGTAAGGATTCTTCCAACCAACAAGCAAATTTGTTTCATTAGAATGCAATGGCCAAATATAGACATATTTTATATATTTATATAAAAAAGCTGTTCACTGAAACACAAACACAGATAATACTTTGTAATATTGACACAGTATGATGCTACAGAAAATAATTATTTATATAACATCCACCAAAAGAAGAATCAGGGAAACTTTTTCCTAATGAAAAACTGTATCAAATATCATCATCTTTCATTTAGAAGTAGAAAACGGGAAATGATTTGGCATTTCTAATCTTGACTGGGAAGTGGAAGATAAATCCGCAATTGTGGAGCATAATTATTTACAAGCTCAAAATATGAAAAACTGCAACCAGCTAATGCAAGCAGGCCAGGAAATGGTTGCCCTATCAGAACGATGTGGAAAGGAACATAAGATGACAAAAGGTTGAGAAATGTTTAAAAATTGACCTATGCTTAAGGGCTTTGTAGATAATCTAGAATATGTTAAAACCAGTTTGGGAATTGTGAGGAGCTAGTGGGAGATTTAAAGACCTCGATGATAAGCTGGGAAAGGCTGGAGTCATTAAGGGTTTGCATTTTGTTATCTGTTGGAACCTTTAGATAACATACTGTTTTTGTATTTTAGCATTGTTATTAGTAATAACAATATTTCAGTCGGCTAGGGATGTCCACACACATCAGAAGACGCAGTCCTAATCCCAAATGTTTACAGTTTAAAGTTTCTGGGGTTAATCCAAAACCCACTGAAGTCAATGGGAGTCTTGCATCAAACCCTTTATTTCTAAATATACATATTTATGAAAAATCTTATTTCAGGAACATTACAACAATGATAGAACATTAGCCAAGATTTCTTTAAATTCCTTCTGCTGCCTGTTTAAAGAAAATAGTTCTCTCCCCACTCGCATTCAGAGTTGTATTCCAGGCTATGAGATATTTAGACTGTTTGATGCCTTCAGGTTTTGAAGGATCAGTTTTTCAACTGTTAAACTGTCTCTCAAGAAAATCTTGTGGTTTCCATATAGCATACTTTGGAAGGACTACAAATAACAATGTTCAGTTTCCAAACATGTTTCTGGTCTCAACATGACTGTTGCTATGATAAGACATGCTTGAGGCAGGAATGAAAACATTATCAAAAGTTAATTGATGGGCTACGATTAGTTTTCAGGAAGAATCTGGTACTGACCAGTAAGAACATTGACCAATATTTTAAAAAATAGATTCCTTAAAGTGAGGCTCCAAAACCCATATTTAGGCTTCTAAATAAGTTTGGCCATGTTTTCAAAAGTGCTGATTACCTGCAGCTCCCACTGAAATCAACATAGTCAGTTATGTGATGACCATTACATTATAATAAATAAATAAATTAAAATAACTTAGAAACTGGATGATATGTTTGACAAAAGATCTGCCATAAGAAAAGGTCTTATTCAGCAATGCAATTGCTAAGGCCTACATAATGATCCTGGGAATTTACATATTCCAACTAAATGTTTACTGTTGTGAAACGGTTGCCCTCAAAGCAGACATTCACTGCCTGGCCAACCATGTAGAAACTGAATTCATACACGTGTTGTGGGTCTGTGATAAGTATACAGGGAGGAGGAAGTTGAGTATATTGAGGAGCAGTGTGTTATTGGTCCCACAGAGTGAATGGGGAGATCATGCAATAACAGTAAACTACAGTGGATGGTATTAAAAATGGGATATGTACCTCCAGCACTAGTTAAACTTACTTTAGTATTTGTGGTGTTTCCTATCCTACATATAGTAGATGCCACAATAAAGGTAAATATTATATTTTTACAATTGTTCCATTTTTAATGGCAGTCTCTGTAAAATATTAACTAGCACAACATCCTCCTGCTTTGTAGAATGGCAGAATGCAATAGCCATCACTAAATTTTGTCCTCCATCATGAAGGTATGTGTGATGTCCTTTCATTAGCTATAAAGGATGACCAGCTGAGACATTGTAGATACATACTAATGCAGATCTCTTTACTTGAGGCGTAGATTAGAATTTTTAGAGTTGCTCTATTGGATGGTGAAGTTGCCACTTTTTCATGACTGAAAGAACTAACATGTATCAATAATGCGGCAGAGTGCAGATTAACGTTTCTTTTGTATAAATAGGGATATGAAACTTCTATTCATTGGTTCATTTTGACAAAATCAACTGAAACATCTGGAATTTGACTTCAATCAAAACCCAATGAAGCCAATGGAAAACTCCTCAATGATTTCAATGAGTTTTTGGATCTGGCACAAAATGCTTACCACTTTTTTTTTTTCAAATTAAGAAAATCAAGTGCTGCTAAACTATCTCTGTTCTGAATCTGAGCAATTCGTTGCAATGTTCAAGAAAGAGTTCTCATGATAATTCAGTAGAAGGCTATGTGGAGCATGCATTTATCATTAAAAGGATTGTAAATTAAGATGTATGTGGGATTCGTTTTGGAGAAGGAAATGCAGATGTCTGATTTAACATATTATCATACATATACCAATGTGCTTAAAGGTTGCTACACATACATTATGAGACAATATTGGCCTGGTCCAAAGACCACTGCTGTTGATGGAAAGACTCCTATTGGTTTCAGTGGACTTCAGATCACGACCATATATGCTTATGCCCCATTCCATGTTTGCTGTCTGGAGTTCTTTGGTATTTATGGTCGACTCAAAATGCTGAGTTATGTCAAGCTTAACTTTCAGTTTCCTTGCTTGTTTGTGGCTGGTATTGCAATCAATGTTACAGGTGTTAATTTCCTTTGCTTTTTCCATCATTTAAATGAGTGTTTATAGTGTTTAGAAATTTATTTCATGTAAATGCCTACTGTGCAGTGGGTATTTTTAAAGCTGGATTATTGACCAAAGGCCATTATGGTTTATCCATTTAGGCCCTATTTAATGATTTCCTAGGTCACAGGCCATTGATACAAGAGTAATGGATTGTTCTGAGCCACTGTAGTTGAAGTATTTGCATCCTTAGTAATAGCGCTTAGGCACATATTCAGCTTGCCATTTTTAATGATTGATGTCTCCATCAATTTAAAAGATTAATATGTCATACTGGTCAAGCAAACAGTCCTCCATAAACCTTCATGGACCCAATGTGGAACTTTCAAACATGGCCATTTTTGAGTAGAGAGTAAATAAATCTTTAAGAGCTCAATCCAGTTCCAAATGAGCTCAATGGTAAGGCTCTCGTTGACTACGGTATGAACTGGATCTGTTCCTAAATCCCTAAAATGATTGTTTCCTGTTTTCCTCTCACTCAGAAGCTGCTGATTGCCCCCACATGATCAACACTCACTGTTAGAATGAGACCATGTCTGGAAAGTTTCAGCCTGGGAGGGTTATTTGGGGCCAGTGTGATTGACTGGGGAAAAAAGCTGGTTGAATGCAAACTCCTTTTAAATCTTAACTATAGTGTCGGTCACTATAATTATTTAAAACTATATCCTAACTCCGTTTATAAAGTATATTTGTTATAATTCACCCCTACGTTAATAGCCTCCTGCTATATATCAAAATATCCAAAAATGTGCTTTAAACTACTAGATTTACAGCTTGACAGACTAATGAATGCACAAATTATAGTTCATAATAGATAGATATCTGTTGTCCATTGGTTTTTCTGTTGTTCTGTTTCCTTCCTTAGTGATGACATTAGATGATATGCAGATGACTAATAGTTCTAAAGAATGACATTCACATGCCAGGAATGCCACATTCTGGCATTTCCAAACAGTCCTTTTCTACACAGCTCACCCAAAAATGGCAAAAACACTCTAGGCATTTCTTTTTAAGAAAACTATTAGTTTTGCCAAAGCTGCGGTGGATCTGCAATGTAGGGTCAAGTCAACTAGGAAAAAAGATGAAACCACAAAAGCTATTTAGGGATTTTGAAAATCTTTCTAATCAGATTGCTGTGAGTTACTCTGGACATATATCTATTAATTCAGTGGTAACAGAAGTTAAGTGACTATCCAATGAGCCACTGGTTCTCAACCAGTACATGTACCCTTGGGGATACACATAGGTCTCCCAGTGGGTACATTAACTCATCTAGATATTTGCCTAGTTTTACAACAGGCTACATAAAAAGCACTAGCGAAGTCAGTACAAACTAAAATTTCATACAGATGACTTGTTTATATTGTTCTATATACTATACACTGAAATGGAAGTACAATATTTATATACAAATTGATTTATTTTATATTATATGGTAAAAATGAGAAATTAAGCAATTTTTTAGTACTCGTGTGCTGTGATACTTTTGTGTTTTTATGTCTGTTTTTGTAAGCAAGTGGTTTTTAAGAGAGGTGAAACTTGGGATACACAAGACAAATCAGACTCCTGAAAGAGGTACAGTAGTCTGGAAAGGTTGAGAGCCTGTGAGCTGTCTAATTTTCCTAGAATTATTTGTACTGTTGACCTTTACGCCTACTCATTTATCCTAATTGTTTTAGGCTGTTTGAGGAAGAATCTCAGATGAGAAAAGCAACACAATATCTATCAAAGATACTATCTTGTATAACTTTAAAAAAAAATTAAAGCAAACCAACACAATTTCATGCATTTGGTTATATAGTAGTTACGGTGGGGTCCTTTCGGATTTTTGAATAATAATCACAGGCCTATCATAGGGTTCCCTGGACTCTGGGGGAGTGATCCAGGGTGGAGCTGTTTATATAAGACTTGCCCATTCAATTAATTAATTAATATGGGAGGGCAACTTTTGATGTGGTGCTCTTCCATTGGCCAATGGGGGCACCATCTTAGGACCTGGCCAAGCTGGCTATCTCTGAACTGCTTGGTTCTAAGATGTGGAGGAAGCTTCTAGTGGAGTGCTATATCAAGAGATCTGCCTCCTAGCATCCAAATGGCACTTACCAGATTAAAGTACGATGTTGAGTGCTCTCAGTTCCCGTTGATGGCAGAGGGGGCTGAGAGTTATTCACACTTTCAGGTGGTGCTCTTAGCTTCCTCCCCTTAACCCCTGGTGCAACTGGAATTGTCTTGAGATATATATGGTGTTGCTGAAGGATGATATAAAAGGATGTTGTATATCCATAATCATACCCAAAACTTGTACTTTTTGGAGCTCAGACCCCTGCACGTCTATGAAATTCCTGTCCGGTGAAATAGCAGCATAGGAGTGGGATGCAAAGGGTCACACCAAGCATACCTCTTTGCTTCAGAATTCCTGTATCCACTGCTGACACAAGAAGTAGCCTGCGAACTCTAATCAAGAGTATCCAGTTCAGCTATGCAACCAAGAACACATCTTTCACCAAAAATGGAGCTCATTAGGGTGACAGTGGTCTTGCCTGATGGAGGGTATTTGGTACAACCCAAACTTTAAGATAATAGGCAAGATAATGTTTTAGACTTTGCATTTTTATAATGCTTGATGGTCCCAAATTTTTATGCAAAATTTTAATAAATTCTGCATCTCAACTGCCCTATGATGTAAGGAAATATTAATATCTTTGTCTTGCACATGGGGAAAATGAGGCACAGACAGGTTATTTGACTCACCCCCATGGTCAAAAGATAAGTCAGTGCCAGAGCTAGGAATGGAACTCATTTCTTCTGCCTTTTTACTGTAACTGCTAGACAATGCTTTCTCACTGTGTTGTGAGAAATATAAGTGAGAAAGGCTATTCCTTTTTTAACATCGTGGCCTCAATGTGACAATCTTGTCTGCGATTAAATGTGTTATATTCATTGTAGAAAAATCCTGAGTTACCATTTCTGCCTGGGATTTCCAAATGAGCCTAAGGGACTTAGACACTGAAATCCCACCGAACTTGCATTGAATGCCTTTGAAAATCCTAGACGTGTTATAGTTTGTAAGGCATATTTTTTTATGATTTTTTAAAAAGTGCCTTCCCTTTTGCTTTTCTTAAAACGAGTTTGAAATCTCGTTTTTCCATAGGATAAGGCACAGCTCCTCCTTAATAAAATTTATTTTTTATTCAATTTTATTGTGTCCACAACATGATTATAAAAACAATAATTTGATTTAGAAAGCCTTTTTTTCCACAACATTGCTACCGCTTCAGCAGTGCTACTACAGGCGGCTGGTAGATAAATGACCACCAGAAAACTTCACAAAATTAGTGTTTACACTTAATCTGGCAATGAGCTATAATTTGATTGGTAAAAAATTCATTTGGTGTACCTCTGCCCCTGTACTTCTGGATAATGAAAATTTATATCTATGTTTCAGACATCTGGGGAGGATGTGACAGCTTTGGGGCTGAATGAAAGATTATGCCACAGTGACCCCTGTCAGCATTTCCTCACGGACTGGTTACCCGAAACCCAACGGCAGTCAGACTTTTTTTTTTTTTTTTTTTTTGCCAGAGCAGACTCTCATTTTATTTTGGAAGGTTAATGACACTGTAAATCTAATAGGTCATTTTAGTGCCATCATGTGGGTATTAAAAGTCATGTGACTGGTCAGGATACCATACATATGGGGTGTTTTGGCATTGTCTCGTAGTGGGAATGGCAGGCTGTCATAAGGCTGCAAGAGCTGGACATGTTTTCAATTACTTGCAAAGACAGAGCTGCTTTTAAATTAATTTGAAATCTCTGCCAGTGGTTTGTTTGTCACCTCTCTCAGGTTTTCTTTAATAAGCATCCATGTATCAGATTTACCTTTGGTTCTCTCTAGAGATGATCTGCACTATTTAATGTAGTTATACATAAACATTTATATATAACTGTGTCTTGTGTGATGCCAGAGCTCAAAGCACAGGGATTTCAGAGAGAGAGAGGTGAGATTGTCTCCAAACTTTAGTCTGTCCACTCCTCAGTCCTTCCCACTGCAGTTTCTGCCTATTGTTTTGCTGTATTTATATTCTACTCCCTGCTTCCATTTGTAGCACCAATACTGTACCGAGTTCCTAAACCTGTTCATTTTCCATCCACTGTCTCCTAGCCTTTAGCAACATTAATGCCACCTCAAAGGCTTTGTGCCTGTCAGTTATACTGGAGGAGCACTCAAAGCCTTCTGGGGTGGACTAGGGTCACTGCAGGTAAGCAAGGAAATTAAAACAGGCTTGGTAGCTCTGAGAAAACAAATAGGATATCTGAAGCTAGAGGGAACAGAAGACGTTATACAGTTCTCTGTGGAGAGAAGGATCTTTTGAAATCCATGTAAGTGGAACTAAGATAAACCAAGAAGGTGAGAATCAGTTATTTCACATACCGGTTCACTCTCATGTGCAAGTTTCAATTGGATAAAATTCATCCATCCACTCTCAAGCATTTAATGGTGTTCCTGAAAATGTGGTCACCAGAAATGCAGTAGATTCATGCCCACTTCACTGCTTTAGAATGTTCTTTCCAAATGTACTATTTTTCTTTACATTGTTTACCATGCAAGATTTCCACCTGGCCCCTCTATAATCTGTTTACTTTGGGAGAGAACTATCCCAACGTGTAAATATGACATGCAGTTTAAATATGCAAATAGTGTCATAATAAAAAATAGCTTCTTCATACCTTCCATGCATCAGTATTTTAAAAAGCAGTAGCTGTATCATTTCCTATGGATAGCCCCTCCAGGTTCCTGGCCAGCACTCAGGAACAATCAAAGTAAAGCATGCAGAAGCCTACAAAGACTCCACCCCAGGTTTTACACAGATGCAGGGCATTGCTATAGGAATATTCATACAGTGCTGGCATGATGAATATAGCTCTTACTCTCCCCCTTCTAGCCCTTCACAACTACGCCTTCACTGTCTATCTCTTTCCCCTTCACTTGGCACTTGTTCTTTGAGATGATGTTAACAGGGTGAGTTAGTTAGCATTCGCTAGGCTTGAGAACAGTAGAGTTTCTGTGGCCACTTAAGTATCCCCATGTTCACTTCGCTGTCTGTCTCCTGCTATTTTCCTATTTCTGTCCCTGTCTGGCACCCAGATCTCTTCATCCATCTCTTTGTTTTCTTTCTCCTCTCTTTGTTGCCCAGCATCTGTTTGTCTCACAATTACCCAGTCCACCTATGTAAGCATAAGTTCAGGCATTCCAACACACAGCTCAGCATCTGTTATATCTTAAGCTGCTGGAAGGTCCAGCTTGAATAAAGAGGGTAAACTGATCTAAAGCCAGCAGAAGATCATTCCTGACCCTAACAAATGCATTTTAGTACCAAAGGAAGGCCAAATCCAGACTTCTGGTCCAACGGCATCTGGATCTGGGTCTTCTGTGTCATCTTCCTCAAAAGGGGGAAGTGAGATTGTAGCTATTTGGCACTCTACTTTGAAGAGATTATTTCTTAAGCAGACAGTGGACCTGTCTGTTTAAGGATTGTTGGCATCTCTTTTCCTTTTTGCCAATATAGGCTTTTTTTTTTTGCTTGTCAGCAATAGCACCCTAGCCAAATTGCTCGCTCTAAACAACCGGAACAGAGAGGAGCATGTATATATGTTGTATCTCAAACTACCATAAGCATCTTAATGAGAAACCAAGTCAAATCCAATCAGAAGGGAGAGACTATTGGGACTTTGTCCCTTCTGCTCTCCCTGTCAAAAGGTCTAGAGGGATTAATCCAGTCTCCCTTATCTGCAAAGACTGTAACAATTTTTTTATGGCAGCCTGCTGAAAGTATTAACAATAGAACTGTAAGCCAGTGAGCAAACTCACTGGCCAGGGGAGACAGAATAAAGCTCCCAACAACCTTTCAGTCCAAGATGCTCTCCTTGTTTTCCTTGTACTCATCCCTATAGGTATGCCTGGAGGTCTAGGTGATGGCCAGCACCTGCTTGGGTGCACCAGGGGTATAGGCAGGCAACGAAGTCTCACAAACCCTCCCCAAGATTCCACAAGGATGGTACACTCCACCCTGATCCCAATACAGACCAGTAGGTACATCTAAGCCCTAAATTGAGTACCACCCAATGAGATTCTGGAGAAGAAGACATCAGGCAATGGGAGAGAAGAAGGAAGGAATACACAAAATAATGTTATGGGGCCACTTGGATGATGATGCATCCATCCTGTGAGTTCATCTTATAATTGCTTTTGTTATACGAAATTAAAATGTAGAGAGCAAACAAATGAGCATATTTCATTCAGAAGGGCCCTAAAGTATTTTGCCAGTTTTAGATACAAATATCACATTACCTGCCATCATGTAGCCGCCCACAGCAACCCCATACAACAGTTTGAGACAAAAAAGTAAAGAACTGTGCTATAGCCAACTGACATTGTGAGGGGACTTCAGGAAGATTGAATGTAATTGCCCAGATTGGAATTTGGCCAGGAGACCAGTGATAAAACACATACTATTGTGCCAAATGTCATGGAATCACCTATGACCACAAGGGTCAAGACCTCAGTTTTATGGCTCCTCTGAAGACAGCATCTCCAACAGTGCTCTTAACACCAGGCCAGTAAATTGATCCAGTACTGACTTAGAGGGAAGAGTTCTGCCTACACTTTATATAAAAAAATATGTCCTATAGAGCTCTATGGGGTCTCCAGTACCAATAGTGACCAGGCTGAACTCTACCTTGCTTGTGAAATGTGCAACACTTGAATCTTAGTCTGGAGATTGAAATTCTGGCCCTGCTGAAGTCAATGAAAGTTTTAATGGCCATTCCATTAAAATACTTTAAACGTTTGTTGGCATATCAGGTCAGTGTCTCCTAAAGAGTGATAGCACCATATCCTGTTGATTCATTCTTCCTCTGACACTCTTATGACAGTCAGAATTCTTCAGGTCAGATAAAATGTCAAGGGTATGTTTAAAATATACTCCACGGCGAATGCAGTAATTTTATTTTTCACAGTTAATCTGGTTTTTTTCTAAATCTTTGCACATCAAATCTGCAACTCTGAAAAGTTAGTCTGATTTCTATTCTCCTGTATATCAAAATCACTCACATTTTTATTTATAATTTTGTTGGGCTTTTTTTTAAAAAACTTGTTTCCACAACATCTTCAAAATGAATCTCACCAACCTTCAGATTCACAGCCTATGGTACCAAATTTAATGTTAGCATGATTTAAAATATTAATATTATCACTTCCATGAGCACTAAATTCAATTTCAAAATTTTAAAAGAAAAAAAAATCCAATTCATAAACCTTGGAAAAACAGAGTTTCTGATGAAAATGCTGACAGTGCCTTTAGTATAACTAGGCTTTGAAGGATTACATTTTTATCAGCAAACATCAGTAAACTTCAATTTCACTGCACACACACAAACCGACGAAAAAATATTCCCATTGATGATCATAGAAATTTACAGATAAGCAAAGTAAGAAAAATGCTGCTTGAGAACTTATTAGAGTGTAATTTAAGGATTACATTTACATATGTTTAAGTATACTGTGTATATTTTGATATGTGATGTTGATAATTTCTGTTTTAATGGTTATAAAGATTTAACTTGTTGAATGTCAACATCTACTGTCATTACATAATTATTGTCTGACCGCCCCCCATAATTTCCCACAACTATGCAAATGTAAATAAAAATTCTTAAAATAAATATTGATATTATCCATTGAAATTATTTAAAAGAGCAAATTCTGACAAGCTTAATTATAACTGGGAACTGCTATAAAAATATATTATATCTATGAGAGAAAGAATCTATGGAACAGTGTGTGATGGGTTAGACCCCTCCCTTCTTGGATGCCACCTGATGTACTGGGGATTCACTGAACCTCTCCTGCTCTACTAGCCTGGATTACCTTTCCCTGTTTTGCTGAGTTAGGATCTCTATCCTCTTGCAGCACACATACACAGGTAGGGCCACATCCAGCTGCAGACACAGACTGAAATCAGCTGTGTGTGAGAGGACCCACCCAGCACTCACACGCACACCTCTTTTGGGGATAAACACAAAATAATACTGTCTTCTGCTGTATAGAAAGATCTGCACAGCACAAGCTTATAAAAATTCACCCTCTCCCTCAATGTGGAGAGAGATGTGCACAGCTTCTTGCTCCTCCAGATATGAATTGCACAAACTTGTTTATGTTATAAACAAGAGATAAGTTTATTAACTACAAAAGGTAAATTTTAAGTGATTATAAGAGATAGCAAACAGATCAAAGCAGATTACCTTAGTAAATAAACAAAAAACGCAAACTGAGCTTAACACACTAGATAGGTAAGATATAAATTAGCAAATTCTCACCCTGAGTGATAAACAGGCTGGCAGATACTTAAGGCACAAGTTGCCTCAGCTTTCCCAGGTTTTCATACACAGGTGAAAAATCCTTCTAGCCTGGGACCATCACTTCCCACAGTTCAGTCTTTATTCTTCAGGTGTTTTCAGGTGTGTTGTTGTAGGGAGAGTGAGGTCTTTCCATTATGTCATTTCCCCCTTTTGTATCTTCTCCCCACTTGTTGGAAAGCTCTTTTGCTATGACCTGGGTCAAACAGTTCCCACTGTGTAGTGCTATCTCTGAGAGGTTTCTATTGTACACAGTTCCTGGGGTAATCCTTCTGCTTGTGTGCACTTTCTCAGTAACCCATTAACATTGTTTCAGGTATGACAGTAAAAAGGCCAAAGGCTGCTTGTGGGTGTTTTCAACCTCAGGACATGTTTCAGCAACACATACATAGCCAAACTTCATAACTTCACACATGACAATAGCACATACAATCCAACAAGATATTACTGTCTAGCACAATGGTGGGCTACCTGCGGCCTGGGGGTCGCATGCGGCCCATTCAGGGTAAGCTGATTATGGGCTGCAAGACATTCTGAGGAGGTTGACCGTCCACATGCATGGCCCCCCGCAGCTCCCAGTGGCCACGGTTCACCGTTCCCAACCAATGGGAGCTGCGTGAAGCAGTGGGCCACTGGAAGCTGTGTGGGGGCCGTGCCTGTGGACAGTCAACGCCCGCAAAATGTCTCGCAGCCCACAATCAGCTTACCCTGATGGGCCACATGTGGCATGGGTTGCCTACTACTGGTCTAACAGATCAAGACTTTTAGAATGACACCTCACAAGGCATACTTTGTATGAGACATATCCTAATTACATGACAGTGGTGAATATTGGAGTGTCAGGGTGTAACACAGTAGTCTTTCTGAACTTTTGAGAACAGCACCGACTGGCTTTTATTTTACATAAATAGATACTTGATTTTACAGAGGGGGTGATATAATGTTAATTGCAGGTAGCACTCAGATGACACGGTGATGGGCATGTAGTATATACTTAGATAGAGACCTTCATAGAATTTGCTAAAATAAGATAACCATTTCACTGATAAATTCAACTAAATTAGTGACATTTTTTTAATTGTCAATGATACTTTTGGATGTTCTGGGGTTGTTTGTAAAACAGCCCTGGAGGTGTATTTAGCCCCCTATGCATGGTATTTTAGGCAATACTGAATGCATTTATCAATAGTTGAAAAATCTAATCTGTCATTTTAAAATGATTGCAATGTCAATTTCATGATTGGGGAAAGTCAATAACCTTCCCTGTCTATGGGCCTGATCCTGAGAACTGGTGGTGTGCTTTGAAGTTGCCGGTGGGGAGCACCTATCAAAATCAACTCCATATGGTTGTGATTCAACTTGAATATTACACCTGCAATAGTTCTTTTCTTTTCTGGGCATCTCCTTTCAGGAAAGGAATTGGAGGGAGCTCAGAGAAGAGCAACAGTTAAATAGATTAAGTTAAGAGTTAAATGTTTATAGTTTGGCAAAGTGATCATTATCAGGGGACATGCACAGTCTACTAATAGCTGTGATGTATGAAGATCAAGAATTATTTAAGATCACGCACGGCGCTATGACAGGCAGTGATATAATGCAATTAGAAAAGGGAAAATGTCAACGGAAGGAAAAGGAATTTTCCTGACAGCGTGATCGATCAACCTGTGGAATGATCTCCCAGGGGAAGAGGAAGAAGACACTTGGCACATTTAAAGTCAGGCTGGGCAGAAGTAAATGTACAATGGGAACCAAGCCTGGACTGGCAGAGAAAGGGATTGGAGGACTTAATGGGTCTCCCACCTTTACCTTCTCTGGTTCTATGACAGACTAAATTTGTTATTCAATGCAAATTCCTAGCTACGATCTAGATAGTAATCTCTAGATAGATAGATGAAAAGTGAGGGTGGCGCACACTAAAGTTATGTAAAGTCCTTGCATCAAATTGCAAACCCACCCGAAGTACCATTTTCTCCTCTACATGTGGATAACCCTCTGGAAATCCCATGAATATCATGTTGAGGCGTTTCCTTTGAATTTTTCCATCAAGGACTGGGGGCAGTTGCACCCGCTTGGAAGTGGCCAGGTTCTACCCTTCAATCTCTGCACACCGTCCCCTTGTCTTAGCATCCATGTCTGCCCCAGAGTTTGCTGTGTCTACTGTATAGCATGGGTCCTGCAGGAACAGGGCATCCAGGGGTTTCTTTGACCACTAGCTGCTGCTGCTTCTTTTTTTTTTTTCACAGAAGGGGTAGTTTCACACCCTGTCTGTAGTAATGTATGCTCTTTGGCCCGACAGGATGGGGTGGAGAAGACTCTGGTAGAGACCTGCCGGCCCTCTCCATTCCCTCCCACCCCATTCCCTCTTACCCTGCAAAACCCAAACACCATGGAGCCTATCTGGTTACCACAGGCTCATGAGGAAAGCAGACTGAGTATGCTCAGGAGCAGGCTCCCCTTCACACACACTGACAAAGGGGAAAATGGGGTCCAAATTTAGTTGTAAGTTGACAATGTGCTGCATTTACCCATTCCTGTGAAAATTAATCTATCATGAAGTAGTTTACACAGCTGGGAACCAACCTCCCTTAACACAGCCAGCCTCACACTCAACAAGCCTTGCAACAGTCACACCCTTGAAGGTGTCTGAAGTAAGAAATGGGATGGGCCTCAGGTCATGTTGGGGTTGGAGGGGCACCCCCAATGTGACTTCCATCAACTCTTCCTGCTTTACATAAAATGAATGCTGTGGTTGGAATTTGCTTTTCAAAACAAGACAATTTTGGGAAAAGTAACTATCAGGTGTCCACCATCTTGAAAGATAGCAATCTTTTTATTTCTGTAAAGTTCAGTGACAACAGCCATGGCCCAGGACATGCTCCCGCCACAGAATAAGAAGTGTTATGGGGAGATCAAGTCATTTGTGTCTGGCTTGCTGTCCCCAAAAACCCAAGTGGAATGCTAGAACTTTTTGTTTACAGGTACATTGCTGCAAATGCCTAGCAATAACAAAATGTCTTTTAGCTCTTTAGGTTTTGTGTTATGAGAAAGTACAAAGCATAAATCATATCAAACTATTTCTGGTCTTAAGTCTTCAGGATGTATTTGTTTGAAATCAAGAGCCAAATTCCCTGGATCAGAGTAAATTGTTAGGTGCCAACTGTGGCAGAATGCCAGCCTTTGAACTAATACCCATTATATATGATGTGATCCATATGCAAGACTTCGTATTCCTCCAAAGTGGTTTCTTTTAATTGATTTTGCAAATTAACAATATTAGGCTTTCTGTAGAATAGAAAGTACATTACTCATTGTGTCCTTACTTTACCCTGAAAGGAAATCTATTGTTCTTTTGTAATGAAATGGTATCACAGGGGAGAAAAAAGGTAGAAGTAGCAGGTAAAAGGAATCACATTTGGCTGTCAGGCATGTTTAATGAGGAATTTTAATTATGAGGCTAAAAAATCAATGAGGATAACTTTAGCAATGAAGTCTTAAAGGGAAACTGAATTGGCTTTATCTTCTAAAGTTTACGGAACTAGTTTGAGTGGCTGCCAAACATCATTGTTCTAAGAGAGAAAGGACTTGAGGAAACTGCAAGTCACACTGAAGAGTTTATTATAGAAATGTTTTAACAAAACAAAACAACAGAAGAATAAAAAAGGATTTCCATGGATTCATGTTTAAATTCTTCATAACTGATTCATCTCTGACTCACCATTTGCAAGCACCGCTAGTTTCACACACCATATACCATTGTTTTTTTATAAGTAGGCCTACCTTTCAGAAGATGGATGAAAGGTAATGGTTTCATTACAAATAGACAGCTTATGATTCTCAAGTGCTGTGCATTAGCTGTTTATTCTTCATTCTTAGAAAACCTATGCTGTGAGGAACAGCATGTCATGAATAATTAAATGCAGTGGAAATATAACGCCTTCCCCCCCCCCAACACAGAACTATTATAAGTAAATGATCTTCAGATCTCATAATGTGTGGCTGTGCTTAGTGACCACTAATTATAAGGCTGTGTTCAGGTTATTATTGTAGGGTTGCGCCAGTGTTCCCACTGCAAATCCCAGTTTTGGTGAATTTGTAACCATAAAATTTCATCTGGGCTCTACAGTATTTGGCATACAAGGCTACAACCCAAGACTATTTTTTTTAATATCCCCAGCACAAATCTCAACATAATCTGTTGAGTTGTCCTTAGGTATTCAAGTATAAATCAACTGCTCACTGGATGTGGGTTTTTTTCCCCTCATACCATAAAAACTATACCTGCTTTTATTTTAAAAGATGTAGCGTACAATGCTGCAAGTCTTCCATATCTGGAAATCCTATTTGTGTCAACAGGAGTTTCAGGCACCGCCATGGAAATCAAACCTCCACTCCTGGTAATATTTTTGTTTCATAGATCCTGCCCAAAGTTTGGGACATGGTTCCTCGTGTAATGTAATTGGTCTGGTCTGGTGCAAAATCTAAAGGTAGATATTAAATTTTGCAAGCTGGCAGTAGGGCACCTCCAATAATTCTACTCTGTTAAGATTTTGAGTACATATTTGTAGCACAGTGTGGGACACCTACCTGGATATTCAAGAGAGTGGGAGAGGGAGCAAGGAACCCTCTCTCGTTGTGGCTCCTGTACAGTGACCAAGCATGATCGCAATCCACATGCACTTCAGACACAAGGATGTCCCCTACCTGAGAGTGCAGGCCAGCCCAAAAAGGACAGGAAGAAGGCAGAGCCGGCAGGGTGAAGGGAGAGGAATATACAGCATGATTGAATGGGTGATTATAGTAGGCATGATCCACCAGTAACCCTGCAGCTCCAGGAGAAATTGTGGATGCATGAATTACAATCCCTTCCCATCTGACGCTGGGATAGTGTGACCTGTACAAATCCCAGTGCTGGGCTGTGTCTAGATTCTAACCCCAAATATGAATTTAGTCATCTCAGATCATGGTTTGGTTTTGAAGGTAGCAAATCAACTTTACCAAATTATTTTGTCTTTAAAAAGGGGAAGTAAGTAGAAAAAGCTCAGCGCTGACGTTCCCATAGTTTTTTGTATCTTTATAACTGTAGCATCTTAGGAAACTGCTACAGTAAAAGCAGAGCAACCCCTAGTGCAGGCACAGTTATCCTGGTAGAATAGCAGTAGAAAAATGGTGTGTTGACAGGCACTTCCATGCAAATTAAGTTCCAGTTCTGATATACAGCGATGGAATTTGGATTCATTCTGTCTTCAGTATGTACCACTGTGCCTTTTGTTTATTTGATTTTTCAGTTAATGGGGTGACTGGTGAACAGGTTCTTAGTCTTCAATTATTTGTATTTTTTGGCTTTTGTTGGTTTGTGTCATAAGACCAGTGTTATTTAAATCAGATACTACATCTGTGAGTTCCTCTTCTACTTTTACCTCCTATCACCATATTGTTGCTCAATATGGAGGCCCCTCGGCTCTGAATGGGTTGCAGTAGCATTCAGATATTGATGGGTGCTCTACAAATCCTTAACAAAGGTAGACTAAAAGTACATTTGAAACCAATCCAGTTGCCACTCTCTAGGTAATCCAAACCATAGTGCATAGTTATCACTATTATAAACCCGGTAGTGCCTGTTAAAGGCGGCTATTCCCTGGAATATATATACACATATATACTCATACACACTCAAGATGGTTTTGCAATGGTATGGAAGCTCAGAAAGCACCTGCCAATGCTCTGCCTAGCTTAACTGCTATCAGTCTCTCACTTCCATGAGTCTAAAATTCATGCTGCCCCAAAAGAAAGATAAATAAGAGCGAGTCAGTTTTCACCCTCCAGCCACAGACTGAAGAAATTATTTCAAATAAAATATATCATCTCAAGCAGGGGCAGATGGAATAGTTTTCTATTGAAGTTGGTCTCCCAGCTAACTGAAGAAATTACTGAATTTTCTTCACTATTAAGTATCCTTTAAAAGTCACAATTGCATTAAATCTCAAATAAGCAAAGGTACTTAATTCTGTGATAGTGATGAGCTATTTAGAGATGCCTGAACATTTTTTTAAGAGAGTAAAAGACAAGCAAAAGAAATCATAGGGTGTGATCCTGGCCCTATTGAACAGATCCTTAGCTGATGTAATCATTCCCCAACTGGTTTTAAACGACTACCAAAATTAATGTGTCTGTGCTTCACCCAATAGTATAGAAAACAACTAATGTGCTGTACAAGATTGTAATAAAGTAACAATAAAAAAGACATATCCCAAAGCGCCTGTGGTTTTAAAAAACCTATGTAAAAAAGGAGATGTGCAATAAGAAATGGTATATTGAATAGTACATGTTTATGTACTGAGGTTAAAATCCTGATTGCTGTAATTTATATAGAATAATAGTGAAATTTTAAAATAAATATTTAAAATTTTATCATTTGTACAGTGCTCTGGATGTACATGGTGCTGTACAATAATTGAATGAATACGAAACATCCAATAGGTATCTGCCCCAATGAGATCAAAGTCTAGTGATTTGAATGGGCATGGTACAACAAAGTACAATACAATGCAGACACAGGGCATCAGGATCTCCAATAACCTTGTGCACAAAGGGCATTTGGAACTTACTGAGGGGAGGGTTCTAACTAGACATCATTCTCTTCTCGTGCCTCCCTCTCTGTGGGTACTCGCAGGACACTGGCTCTATGAACCTGGAAGGGGTGGAGGGCAGTCAATATTAAGTTGAACTGCTTCCCCTTCTTATTATAACACCTTAGGACAAGTATGTTTAGGACCATTCCTGTGAATACTAAATTCTGCCTGACAGGTCTTAATTGCCCTGTTTGAAGTCAATGGGAGTTGAGGGTGCCTAGGATTAGGCCCTGTTTGTTTATAATAAAACCTAGAACATCTGGTAACAGCATTTGGCTTGCCCGTGAAAGACAGTATCTTATTTTAAGGGACTGAGGAGGGTGTATTGTCCAAGAGAACTAATAGTTTTACCATGAGGTCTGACATTAATATGAAGATGAAGGTTCTTGGTATGATACACAGTCCAACACCATAAAGATCTATTGAAAACATAGTCTCTCCCATTGAAATCTTAGATAGTTTTTGAAATTTAAATTCAGAGGCATGTAAGGATCTCCTGTGTCCATGTCCTATCCTCCTTTGTTTTTTGTGAAGATCACTCTCACGGGTCCTCAATCTCTCCGTTGCTAGGATTTAGGGCTATAAACCTTTATAAACCTATATCCAAATCTTTTTACATGGTTCAACAGTTTTGTCTTGAGATCAACTGAGGAAACAAGAATTAGGCTCAGATGAATTTATGCACGTGAGACTGGAGATGCATAGTAAGAAAACATTTAATTGTTTTCATATGCTAAATGATTGCATATATGCGTAAAAAGTGCACTCTGATGGCAACACTTTACAAACCATGTGATCTGTTATTAACTTGCTAGGGGCCATATTCTGCTATCCTTATGCATGATGAGTAGTTTTACTTGCAAAATAAAGTACTAATCATGTTGCAGAAATGTGGCAGAATATGGCCCCGTGCTGTTAGATTAAGGAGTGATTATTGGGAGATGTTTGCAACCTCAACACCGTTCCCTGGCCTTTCTGACTCTTCACATTACTCCTCCTTTCGTATTAATATATTTTAATATACACACATTTTTATTTTCCAGTGCATTCACTTGTTGATCAATCTACCCCATCTACTCCACTCTTCTTGGCAATTTAGCTGAAATCTACCAAATTCATTCTGGCTCATTCCATGAACCAGACTCCTCATTCAATTTTCAAATCATTTCTCATGCTACTGTACTCCTAATACATGAGAAGATCCTGGTGTTATGTCAGAGGAAAGCCTTTTGAACAGGGGATGTCTGTACAGTACAGCATGGCATATAAATCATTTTCAAATTAGTATGCTGTACATCCGTAGCAGAGAACATTTGTGCTTCTGCATAAATTGCCTGAGAACACATTTCAAAAACGTACGCTTAATCTTAGCAATGAACATTTCAAGAAGTAAATTAATATGTTCAAGAGGAAGAAATACAGTGTATTAAACAGGAGCCCACTAGAAACAGTATAGTTAAGAGTCTGTCAGGATTTCCATTATAAGCCCTGTTTTGGGGGGTTTTACAACTCAGTTATAAAATTTCACATTAGGCATAGAGTTGGCGTGAATGGTGTCTGTCTGACAATGTGACATTTTATTGGGTCTGAAGGAGACTTGGATCCCATGTCAATGGGATATTATTTTGAACCACAAAAAATGAGTTTTAAATAACTTAGGGTCTGACTTACATCCAGAAAGGTAAGAAGATTCAAGGTATAGGCTAAAATGACATTCTTAACTTCCTTTGTTGTGCAGAAGTCTCCAACAATGACTCTACATATACCACATGTGCTACAATTCCTAGGCACAATGCCTGGGATGAGATAGAGTTTACCTTAACTCTGAATTTCTTTGTTTTTGTCAGATCCCCTTAACATGACTTTAATTCACAACTTCTTGGTTTAATGTCTGTAGTATGAAGGTTAGAGGTCTAGTTGGAGGTTTATAAAGTAGGCTAATTAACCTTATAGTAGTATTTTGTGCACATGTGTGAGTTTACAAAAAAGGTATTCCTAGGATGCAGAAACAGAATTAAAATGTCTGAGGGAATTATAAATTTATTGTGCAAATAGCTGTATGATATGTTGCATGCTTGAATTAATGCAAAATATATCCATTTTAAACAATGATCTTTAAGCAAGTAATGTAATAAATCTGCATATTCTTTCAGATTACTATTTACACTGGCTGCACTATAGATTAAAAGAGACAGTTGCCATATAAATTTGCTTGTGGGATATGTGGGTGCGTATATATACTTCTGCTTCCAATTATACTAAACAATGATGATAAACTATTGTGAGTTGCTTGGACAATTGTACACAGCCTGGCTGAGTCACAAGAACAGATCATGCCTGTGAGTGACTGATGAGCAGATGGCACTTGGTGTATGTGTGTGTTGGGGGGGAACTATTGTTTAGATCAGGAAATGGGTAAATGGTCACGCAGAACAAAATTCTATAAATGTATCTAAATTGAGATATAGTTCCTTTCCAGCTGTAGTGTTTCCAAAGGGGGAACTATGTAAACTATTTAAAACACAAAAACACAGTTGTTTGCTCCATGAAGTTAGCAATTTGTCTATAACAATGTCAAAAGGGTACTGATGGAAACAGATCTATAGGTTTAGCTTGTCTGTGGGCAGTTCTTGTTTTCCCCATTGTCCCCAAATGCTGCTCCTTAGGCTGTTTTATCCCTACAGCTGCTGCTCCTTAGGCTGTTGAACATGCTGGCTTTCACCCACTGAATATTAATTTACTTAATTTGGTGGACCGATACAATTTCAGAACATTAAAATTGTGACCCATTAGGAATGGATTTCCACCAAGCAGTGTGGTTTAAAACATGAGATCAGCACAAATTTCATAGGCATGGAAATGTTCATATTGAAAGAAATAACTTAGCTGTATTTTAGTTCCCAGCCTTTAAAGCCAAATCCGGTAGTCATGGAGGCAGAATGTAAGGGGGCCATGTAGGAGGTCAACATTCCCAACATGCTGGGACCTGTTCTCTGAAGAAGGTTCATGTTTCTCAGTGCTACAGAAGTTTGGAGGTCAGGGGCAGTGGAGGGATGGGCTGGTGAATCTACACTTTCATCATCACCGTAGTGCCGTATGGAAGTGGTGGGGCCACAACGACTAAAATTACTAGAGTAGCCCGTAACTCCACCACCACTTGGCAGCCCCGAGGGAGGGTTCTAGCTCTCCAGACTCCTGCTGATCTTCCCAAGGCATTCACCCTACAGAGAATGTCACTCATTTTGCTGTGACGCTGGGAGTTCCTTTCCCAGACCAGAAGAAGAGCTCTGTGTGACTCAAAAGCTTGTCTTTTTCTCACCAACAGAAGTTGGTCCAATAAAAGCTATTACCTCACCCATCCTGTCACTCACAAAGAGAGTTCCATTCCCATGCCTGACTTCAGTCTCCTCAGAAAAAAATGTTCCTGGAAATAGATTTTATCATTTACATACTATTTCTCCTTCTGCCTTGTCTTCTTTACCCTCCAAGTTAAAACACTTTGGGTCCAGTTCTGCTCTCCATATATCAATTTAAGACTGGAGTTACCCCAGAATTATACCAGTGTAGAGGAGGGCAGCATTTTGTCCTTTTCTTTGTAGCTGGCGGAACATCTTAGTTTAGAAACAAGAGAGCTCCCAAACCACAAAATTCAGATGGAAATCAGCCTCCCTCACTAAAATTTGATAGTGTTAAATTTTCTGGTAAGCTTCAGTGTCCATATTTTCCCAAAGTTCAAGGGGTAGATTTGCTTGAGCCCATCTCCAGTGGAGATGCCAAGCTTTGTAAAAATATATCTGCTAATAATATATTGTAATTTGGTGCTTCCCTAAGAGTTGCTGTGTCGTATGGTAAGATCCTAGTGAGACAAAGCTCTAATTGCACTAACTGAGCTGTGTTGCTGAGCTCCATGTAAATATTGATCAGTCATGTAGTTATGTGACTTTCAGTGATTTTTGGCATATCCTAACTAACTTTCTTACATATCAAAACTGTAAAACTCACCTAAGTGGGATCAACATCAGGCCCAACTGTTTCATTCCTATCTTTGTTGTTTCTCCCTGTTTTACACATTTTTAAGAAGATATACAAGTAGTGATTATGGTAAATTACAGGAGGCAGGCAGCAGCTGTAATTAAAAGGTGATTATCAATAAACAATTTAACCACAAAAGCTTAGAACGCACCTACCACCTGTCAACAATAAAAGCTTGGAGACGCCACATGCCATTGAACAAACAGTCCACAGGGAGTCACAGTAAGCACTGTTAATGTAAATAAACAATCTCCTGTTGAGAGGATAAACCAAAGCCTGGCTGTAAGTGACCAAGGGGGAGTGGGAAAGAAGAATTCAGTAGGCAGGAAAAGTTTGTAGAGGTTACACTTTTAAGAATCAAAACAAACAGTTCAGTGTTAGATACGACCCGAAATTAAGTCTCTATTAAATACCACTTGAACCCTCTACATTTTGTGTTTTTGGAGGACTGTTTATAAGTTAAAAATAAAAGGCATATATTGGGAGAGGAGTCGAGAATTGGGTGGAGAGTGGAAACCGTTGTTATGGCTATTGTTTGCCTATAATGAATGAGCAATAGGTGAGTATTGTGCCCATTGTGATGATGTATTCTAAGGTCCATGTTTTCATAAAGTGAGCAGTAGATAGGAAGAGCTATATGCACAGATGATGTGTGCACCCAAATGGTTTTGCACACACAAAATGGATGCATGCATTTTACTCCTGATTTTGCAACCTGCAGCCAATGGAAGTTTTGTTATTGACGTCCGTGGGAGCGGGAGTGAGGTTATTATTTCATGGGCAAGTGGGTTCATCATCTTTTTTCTTAATTTGGCAATAGGATTTTTAAAAGAAGGACTAATATTTGAATAACAGTGTTTGTAATTCCTCTGGGACCCAGTCCTGAATTACTTAATTTTTACTCAGGCAAATTTCCCATTGAAGTGATTCAGATAAGGGCGGCAGAACTGGGCCTTAAGCATAGAAGTATCTTTAGAGAGAGAAAAAAATAAAAATAATAGGATGAATACTTTTGGTCTGGTGCTTGTAAATTAAAATAATAAAATAAAGTCTGCCAATATCCCCATTTTTACAGAGTAAAAAGTTGGGGACATTTATATACTAATGTGTTTTATACATAATGTGGGATTATTATTATGTAGACCAAATCTGACAGGGTTCAATGTATAGATTTGGCACCTCTTTAACAAGTCTACTTTGGGAATGTCACTGAAATGTATTTCAGAGCCTTGTCTTAACTTGATAGTTAGTTCCCTTTATATATTTTTTGTAACTCAGTAAAGGCCTACGGTCTGCCTTTCATGACAAACAAATCCCACCTGTCCTTTACCTGCCATAAAGATTTTCACCACAGCCTTTCTGAACCTACATTAGATACTGCATTGTGTCTTTTTTCATTTTGTCCTTCAGCTTGTCCCTATCCTGCTGCTTTTCCTTAGATTCTTTAGTCTCTGCTGCATTTTCTCAGATTTTCTTAATTCCACTTTTTTGGAGAATCCTAGATCTTCTAACAAACCCTCATACTGTGTCCCCTAGCTACTTAAAAGTAATTAAGGAAAAAATAAAAGTTTTAGACATCTATCATTTAATTTGATATTACATATGGATTGGCAGAGGGGGAGGAAATGGTGCTTTGAGAGATTAGTTCTTAAATTCTGATTTAAGAACCAAGTTATTAATTGAAATAATATGAAGTGGGTCAATTTTTCTGACCTTTGTAAAGTCTAGCCTAGTCAATTATTATTGCAGAGCAGGGAACCAGAGAACAGCTTTGAATCAGGCAGACCCAAACTGATTTAAGTTTGCATGGGGTTGAATAAGACATTAGTTAAAAATAACTAATGCAGTCTTTGACCTCTGCAATGAGAAAGGACATTTACAGGTTTTTCACTTTACATCTGATCCTGTTTACTTTATTTCAGGACTTAATGATGGACTGAACATTCTTGTGGAGGTCTTGATAATAAATGTTTTAAAAGACTTTCGAAGATAAATATTCTTTAAGCTTTTTAAATCTGATAAGATTTCAAAATAAGAAAGGAAAACTAAGGCCCAGATCCTGCAGTCAGCTACTGTGCAGAGTCTGTTGGGCTCTGTGTGGCTATAGAAGTGTGCCGGCCCAGCATAAAATCATTGTAGGATCGGTGCCTATGTTCCTGAGTACAGAATAGAAAACAGAACATATTAGTTTACTGTCTCTCTTCTCTTCTCCCTAGCTTAGTGTAACTACTGATTTATGTCCATGGGAGTTCCATGCACATAGGGAGATAAGAGAGCCTTATTAATGTACCTGATGTATATGCTCCTAAGCCTCTTCCACACGCCAAAGAAATGTGTTGGGTTCTGGTCACTGAATAGAAGCATTCCTACCATTTTCATGAAGAGCCCTTCTGTTTCTATTCAAAGCTTTGGGCTATCTTCTGACTTTAGAACCAGACCTAACCTGTACCACCCAAGCAATATCTATAGGAGGGAATATCTCTCCTGCTTCTTCCTTGATCCTGGCAGGGAGGGGGGTAATGATATGCTCCTGGCCTATTCCAACAGTTAATTATTGCCCCTGCCCCTGCTCTGGCTGAACTACTCTGGTGAGTTGGGTGTTGGAGCCAAGACTTTGCCTATTCCTCATCCCTCCCGTCTGCTCTGTGAGGGGAGCAAATAGGTGAGTAGCCCCACTTACTCCTACATACTTGGACATGAGGTCTGGGTTGCCCAGGGAGGTGCTTTTGGGGAGTACTTATTCCCTTGTGCCGGCACAGAGTCTGAGTCAGAATCTAGCACTTTGTAATACCCCCAAATGTCAAATCATTTTCAGCTGGAGGTGTGTAGGACTCTGGGCTACAAAATCAAGTGGGCATCCTCTCTGTGTCTGTTTTGTAGATTTGCCTAGCCTTGCACAGGGGGCTCTGATTCAACAGCTTCTGAATATATTTTGGGACAGAAAACAACAATTTGCTTTAATATTGAACTTGTGTAGATATCTTTGGCCTCTAGACTTAGATATCAGTTCATTGTTGTGTCACTGGCATCTTCTTTGCTTCTGTTTTGCTTGCTAAGCATACAGAGGCATAGTAGTATTTTCACTAACTTAAACATTCACTTCTTTCTATCAGATAACCCTGGAGGATGCCTTTATAAATAGTATATTCTGTGCTGTAAAGAAAACATTAGTATGTCAAGTTTAAAGAGACTCTAAAATGGGCCAGCTGGCTTTTAAAAGGGCACAGCTTGAAATGGTCACTTCCATTTTCATCTGACTAGCTTTGCAGTCGAAAACGGAGTGTTGATTAAATTGACCAGCGTCCAAGGTTGGTAGAGAACATAACACAAAGCGACTTCTAGCAGGAGAGAGAGCAGAAGATTTCTGACGGATACTGGGATAGAGGATAATCTTTTTTCCCTGCGCTGCAATGTTTTCTTTTGAAGTACTATATTTCCTTAACACGAGCTATGGAAAGAAGCATTAGCCTTTACCAGTAAATTTGCTCAATGATGTAAAGTACAGTCCAACACCTTTCGCACAGCTTTACACATAAATGGACCTGATCCCGCAAATATTCACTATTTCGGTAGGACTGCTCATAGTAAAGGCTAATCACTTGAGTAAGGATGTGCAAGATAAGGTTTTCTTTCACTGAGGAAATAGACGATCCCTACCATACACTTTCATCACTGATGTGCTCATTATTTAATCACATGACTTCTACATAATTTTTCCTCTGAGTCTGTGGAAAACCTTTTCATAGGTACATGTGCATGCAGACAAGAGGGGAGAAGGACTAGGGAATCTATTTTCTTGGTTTCCCTTTCCTTTGTATTTGTGCAGCACCTTGCATGTTAAGGTCCGAAGGTGCTAGATACCTTCAATTCCTATTAAAGCAAATGGGAGTTGATCTTTTTCTCCACTTTGGAGGATGAGGTTTTAAAGATGCTACTAGAGACAAATAATTTAAATTAATAACAATAAATAAGGTAGGAGGCAGCAACATAGGGCAAGCTAACTTTTGCATGCTCTTTATGAGTATTTTTATGAGCGCTAATCTTTGGCCGGGTAATTTAGCAGTACACGGAGAGGAGGCAATTCCACCAGAAGCAGTGAATCATCCCAATTCCCTTTAATCTGGTGATAGAATTTTAACTAGGTGATCTTGGGAGCTCCCTCCAATTATTTAGCAAACCCTCATCACAGCCTGATGGGTGAGGAAATTATATCAGCTAGCCCAAGATAAAATGCATGTCTTCACTCTTTACATCTGACCCTGCACACTTTACACACACATGAGTCATGTGGGTTGTACCACTGCCAAAGTGAGGCTTTTCTGTGGAGGAAAGGGGAGCAGGATCAAGACCCTACTCACAAACAGTTTTGGAGCTGAACAATTTAAAAAAAAACCCTTTTCATCGTTCAACAAAATGTACCTAATTTAATACCCCTTATTCCATAATAACTTTCTAACAGTATTTTTTATCAGAACTGTATTCTTTAAACTTTTAAACCGCCTGATAGAAACTCACAATTTTGGAAGCAAATCATTCTAATAGCTTGCCATTTACTGTGGACATAACTGATCTAGAGAACATTGGTTCCTAATCAACAATATGTGTTTCTTTGAAAGAAAATGTGAGCTGTCAAAGGATTAGTCTACATCCTGATCAATGCAAGACACTTCCTGAAAACTGCACAGGAGAAGATTTCCTGTAGTTAACAGCAATGAGAGAGAGGGACTTTAAAAACTACTCTCAATTTGATAACTATAGAATCCTAGCTAAATCTTAGGGATTTAGCCAGAGAACATATTGGTTCCAGCAGACTATGGTAAAGTTAATTAAGGATGATTAATGGAGCATTTTCCTTCCAATGATATCTGTGACAGAACAAAGCTGTCTGAGGCTTGTCAAGCAGAATTTGAGTTGAATGAGTATTTATGTGATCAAATCTGAAGGGCTGCCTCTTGACAGAGCAAGGATTCATCAATCAATTGCGCTGGCTTGCAGTGGTGGGAAATTGGTCTATCAGCATAGCTATACTCCCATCCCCCATTTTTTCATTCAATCTTCCCTCAGGCTACAATGCATCTTTAGCTTTTACCTCTGGCCACCTTAAGGGCTATCAGAGAAAAGTAAAAGCAAGAGCTAAAACATCTATTATAGTGGTTATTTCTCA
Organism: Caretta caretta; assembly: GCF_965140235.1. Classification (NCBI taxonomy): domain Eukaryota; kingdom Metazoa; phylum Chordata; order Testudines; family Cheloniidae; genus Caretta; species Caretta caretta. The sequence continues at coordinate 17,647,213 of NC_134214.1, forward strand.
ACTGTACTCCTACAATTGATTTCTTTTAAGCAGAGGTCCAGACACTGTAAAACGATACAAGCCTGTTCAATGAATTAATTGGTTTTAATAAAAGTTTAGCTGAAGAAAATAGTGGTCCCTCACTAGAAAGCTTCCTATTATGGAGGGGAACCTGCTTATAAGGACCTTAGTCCATTGTTAACCCTTCTCTCCCCTTTATAATAAGCAGTTTATTCAAGTAGACAAAATCCTTTATTTAAAAGAACAGCATTCTAGAAAGGGAGCAAATTATGTACTTCAATTGTTGTGCTTTTAATCGTGTATCAGCATATTTCATAGGAATTGAGTGAATATTGGCCAAATTCTGCTCAGGTGTATGTCCTCTGCAACACCACTGATGCCAATGGACATAAGTCAGGGTGGAATTAGGTTCTCTGAATGTTTTTATCAGGCACTAATATTTCAGTTGCCTTATTTATAAAAAAAATTATAACAACATTTGCTTTTAATTGAAAAATTAAATCAGGATGTGCAAAAATATTTTGCATTTCATAGCAATTCTGTAATTGCATCCCATATTAAGAATGATCCTTTCCTCTCAGAATAGTTTAACAATTTTAATTGTAACAAATACAGGCTTCATCTTGTCCCAGGTTAAATCAATGGCAAGAAACCCACTGATTCAGTGGGTGAAATTTTTGACCCTGTTTGTAACCAAAAAGTAACTTAATACATCCTTTTTTTACATCGTGGGGAACATGCATGCAATATCTGTCTCCATTTTGTTTTTAAAACTACATGTGCAAGTCCCTACACTATCTTGCATGGGAATTCCTAGCCTTTCCAGGGATGTAACTTGTGTTTTATTTTTAAAGGAGTGAGAACACTAAAAGTAAATAAATACATCCATATAAGAACAAGATTATATTTGTGGTACTCTATTAACCACAATTTTTAGTTTTACTCCACTCATATAAAACTTAAGAGTTTGGTTCTAAATAGTGGATGCAATCAGATTTCTGCAACCTTTGTGAACTGCGTTATTGAGGTTTTGTAACTGAGGTGGTAGTAATTTTGCCTTTGTAATATTGCTTCAGGCTAGCGTTACTCCACTATTGAGAAACACCCTTCTTTTGTCTCCTTGTAGATCTGACGTGTAAAAAGTGTTAATATTGGAACATTGCCAGTAAAAGAAATTTATATTTTGGAGCTGCTTCTGATGACAATCTATAGATATTTGGCACACTTGCTGTCTTTGAATTTTGTATGGTATTTATGATGAATCCACTGAAAAGATCACACTATGGTTTCCCTTTAAAACATATCCCACCCTTAGGAGTTAGACGAAGAAGTCTCTCTCCAGTGATGAGACCCATTGGAGCAATCCCTGTCTTTGGAGTGGTGTTTTCTGGCAATCACAGAGAGCCATACAGTATTTAGGCAGAACTGGGTATGCCCGTACCTTGAATACTGCGTGCAGATGTGGTTGCCCCATCTCAAAAAAGATATATTGGAATTGGAAAAGGTTCAGAAAAGGGCAACAAAAATGATTAGGGGTATAGATTGGCTTCCATATGAGGAGAGATTAATAAGACTGGGACTTTTCAGCTTGGAAAAGAGGCGACTAAGGGGGGATACAATAGAGGTCTATAAAATCATGAGTGGTATAGAGAAAGTAAATAAGGAAGTGTTATTTACTCCTTCTCGTAATACAAGAACAAGGGGCCACCAAATGAAATTAATAGGTAGCAGGTTTAAAACAAACGCAAGAAAGTATTTTTTCACGCAACATACTGTCAACCTCTGGAACTCCTTGCCAGAGGGTGTTGTGAAGGCCAGTACTATAATGGGATTCAAAAGGGAGCTAGACAGATTCATGGAAGATAGGTCCATCAATGGCTCTTAGCTAGGATGGGCAGGAATGGTGTCCCTAGCCTCTGTTTGCCAGAAGCTGGGATTGGGTGACAGGGCATGGATCACTTGATGATAACCTCTCTGTTCATTCCCTTTGGGGCACCTGCCATTGACCACTGTCAGAGGACAGGATACTGGGCTTGATGGATTTTTGGTCTGACCCAATATGGCCGTTCTTATGTTCTTAACTCGTTTATTTCAATGGAGGTGTCTGCTTAAAGGTGGATGTACAACATGGCCCAAAGACATCATCACCCACAAAGAATTATTCCTAATAATTGAAAGATTTTTGACTTGAAAATCCTTCTCTATCAATTAAACTTTTCTTTTTGATCATTAGTCTTATTTTCAAACCTGGGTGCCTAAAGTTAGATGCCCAAATCCATATTTAGGGACCCAAGTGTGGATTCAGTTGCTTATATATTGATTTAGCCGGCTGATTCTCAGAATTGTTGAGCCCGTACGCTTCTCGTAGATTTCTTTGGGAGTTATGGATGCTCAGAATCTTTGAAAATTTAGCCATTGGTAGGTATTTATGTTTAGGCACTGCAATTTGAAAATTGGGCCCATTGTTGTAGGTTATCTAGGAATTCACCTGCTCTGACTACCTTGACCTCCTATCATGAGAGATGTAGGGGCTTCTTCTTGAAGTACCTGCTCCCAGCCCTAACAGGCTTTTCCATAATTCCATCAGATGATTGTAGGGAATCTCATTTCTTACTTGTGGGATGATTGGAAAACTTCTTGTGAAGCTGTCTTTCACGCAGCTTGTCAGAAGGGTCAGCCATGAACTGCTTGTAGGCTGTAAGCCCAGATCCTCTGTGTTTGTGGCATCCTTGTATTGAGGCATCTTATAGTAATATGGCCAGATTCTTCCCCCCATTTGGAATGATGATGGCAGAGAGAACCATCTCCCTTACAGAGAAGCAGGGACAGGAGATACTTTGTTGCCTTAGAAACAGCAGCAAGGCCCCATCCCCTCCGGAGCAACTAGAGCAGTGACAGACATCCTTCTGCCCTCTGGAGAGGCAAAAGCAAAAGTAAGGGAGGCCCCTGAATATTTACTCTGGAAGTCAGGGTGTATCTGCTTGGTTGGGTGGGCCAGGTCCACCGCGCTCTTCTTTTCCTACCACACACACCATCTTTTGCAGGGGCTTCCCCTGAGCATTGGGTGCTGGAGTTAACATGCCAATGAGCTGCATGGGGCAGTTCACACCTCTCAGAACAATTGTTTCAGCTGTGTACAGACTCAGGCATTCTTCCCTGCATTGGTTACACCCACTTCATATTGAACTCTTTTTTTTTTCCAACCCTGAGGTTGAGAGATAGAAATTTACATAACCACATGACTCTTGGCCCTTGTGCTTATGCCTTAATCTGACCCAGACCATTGAGGGATATGTGGACAGAATTTATAGCAGCTTTCCATGGGCAGAAGGCCCGCAGGGATAGTTTAGGCAGAAACATCACCTGCCCTCCCCTGGCAGTGAATATCCCTGCAACAGAAGGCACAACAGAGCAAACTGGTGGAGGGAGGTGAGTGCTGTCAGTGTATCCCTCAGTCATCCTGGCCCAGGTTCTATGAATATTATAGGGCTAGATTGTGATTCTAGGCATAGCCCTGAGCAAGGAGTGGAGTATAAACTGAACCACCCCAGGAGTGACCCTGGGAAGCATTGTGACACATTTCTGTCACAGTTCCCTCTCTATTTCCTCCCGCTCTCGCAGCAGTAATTTACAACACCCCCTCATCGTGCCAGCTCAGCTACACTGAACATAATGTAGTGGGAATGGAGTCAGAACTCCACCCTTATCTCACCCCCCCCTAGAAAGTCTAGCCCCTAGAACACTGTATCTTCATTGCATATGGAGATCACATATGTTTAAAATCAAGACAAGTTCTGAAGACTCAATGAATCCTCTCGACTTTATTAGTTGGCCTAACATGATTATTGTTGAGAGCACGTCTTTCCATTGCTAGATATGAGAATGCCATTTTGTACATGCAAGCAAGCTTAGAAACCAAATGTCTAAATATTTAATCAATGTTATTTCAAAGAATTTCATTATTTATCTTCTTTATGATTTATATTATCACATTCTCTGTCTGTAGTTGTGGTTTATCAGAAAAGCACATCTGCTGTAGCAGCCAAATTGGAACATTCATATGAGATGCGTTTCGATATCATAAACATGACAAAAGATAGATTACATTTATTCTTTCTCCATGTTTGACCAGTTTAATTTGTTTCCTATGCAGAAGAGACTCTAAATTTACTTAATATATGTTAGCACTTAGGGACATGGTTAGGAACATGACTAGGGTCTTAACCTATTCGTAAATAAATGGGAAGCTTCCTGTCTGAGTAAAAGAGAGAGAGAGAATTTATGTCAAACAATCAGGAATTTAATACATGGTGCTCTATTAGGATGTCCAGTTTGTGTACATACTCTTAAGGCATGATTATGAATAACTTCACTTCTTATAAACAATGTGATTGAAGAAATTACTCACAGATACAACAAAAAGGGAAAGAAAGGTAGGAAGTTTTTGTTGCAGCTAATAAGGGAATTACTTTCCCTGAAAAGGTTAAAAACTGGTGCATTTATTTTTGTTGCCATAATATTTGTCTTTTCAGGTTTAGCTTTCTTTAAGAATCCAAAAGAAGATGCTGCATTTGGTAAGATTTTAGTGACCCAGGTTCAAAGTTATATCATAGATCTAACATTTTTCCCGACAGCTTTGGTTTTAAAGTAACCCTAATGTTAGACTGAATCTGTGAAGTGAGTGCACATATTTATATCACTCTAGACAGAGCTTTTAGTGATTAAGGGGCTGATCCTGCAAGTTGCTGGCCTCCCTCAATTTCCAGTGACTTTGGTGGAAATCCAGGATGCTCAGTACTTGACCAGAGGTGCTCAGCACCTCACAGGATTGGCCCTATGCATTTTTTCACATTTCAAGGTCAAGTAGAGGACTTTACATTGCAAGCTAAAGACTCATTCATTTTTCTCTTTTAAGGTAAAAGACTTATGTCACATGATTAGAGAGCGTATGATTAACTGTTAAGGAAACAATGTGTTTAATGATATATAAAGCTGTTCCCTTCAAAAGTGATGGTTGTATTTTTTTTTTTTTTTTAGAAATACTAAATATATATTGTTCCAACAGCATGCAAATCATGAATACTAAAAGTAAATATAAGCCTATTTCTCTGATGATTTACTACTAAGCAATTGTGGGCAAATAAATTCGTGGTTTAGGATGTGAATACAAATGAAACACAACTGAGCAAGCCTTTATGAGAATGAAGTGCCAGTACTTGTGAGATTATGAGTAATGCCAAGTCGTAATCACATTACTGGTAAGATAATATTTTCTAAATTGCAATTGTTTATTCCATTGTTTCAGAACTTTTAACTTTTTGATATTGAATTGTCCATTATGAGCAATTTTACTCCTTTCTCTGAAGCATCTGGCATTAGCCGCTGTCCAAAACAGGATACTGAACTAGACAGACAATTGCTCTGGTCTGGTTTGATGAAAGAAGATTTTATTCTCTTTCAATGCCCACTTCTTCTGTGAAGTTTATCCACCTCAGCCATCTCCTCCCAAGAGTGTTAACTTAAAGGATGTATGAAGGAAAAAAAAAAAAAACCATGGTGGAACTAACAAAATTCATGTGTGTCTTCACTGCACCATCAGTGGCATTCATGTCATTTTCTTGGAAAGTAGCTGTCTGGGGTTGGGACTTCGTTCTTTCATTCGTTCTTTCATGTAAATTGCCTAGCTAGCATGTTGCTGGCATTGGACAAATAATGAACAAAATTCTGGGGTTCTTAATACAGAAAAACTTCCCTTGCTCCAATAAGAAATGTGGCATTTGGCCCACTGATAATTCAGTTCCCACCCAGTATGAGCTGCTGACAAATCCATGCCAACTGACGCTGAACTATCAGGATCCTCCACTCCCTCCAGATGCATGTCAGCACCAGCAGTGCCATCCTCCACATGCCCTGTCTCCTTGGCTTCACTTCTCCCCTCTCCTCCTCTGCTTTCCCCACGAGGAACCACAGGCTACCTCTCCTCTCATTAGCTCCCCAGGCTTCTCCTCTGCCCCCACTCTGCTTCAGTCCAGCTCTCAGGCTCCTCTTGTCTCCCCTTTCCTTTCTCCCCAGATCTCCAGTCATTTCTTATCCTTGGCTTCCCCGGCTTCTGTCCCTCTCCTGTTCTCACTGGATGCCCAGGCTTCTTTCTTCTTTTCTCTCTCTGGATCCTGCCTCTCTTGGGAGTCAACAGGCTGCTGCAGCCACCAGCGCTTTGCCCCTCCCAGTCAGGACTGTCACTCAGTACGCTGCGGTGTGTGCTCCCTGACCCCTAGTCCCAGGGCTGGCAGCCGGGCTCGCCTGGCTCTGGTGGTGAATCCCTTTGTGACCTTGGGGAAGGCAGGTAAGCTCTGTCGGCCTCTCAGCTTACCCTCCATACAAGGAAGATAGTACTTCTTTGTGAGGATTGATTAGTGTGTAGACATCTTTGAGAGCACTTTGAAGCTGAAGAATGCTACATACATGATTAGAAGCATGAGGAGGATAATGATGGTACTGATAAAAATGGGGGGCTTGCAGCCTATGGGGGTGTTTCACGGGGGACTATTAAAGCACTAAAAGGAAAAAGAAAGAAGGAAGTTGTATGGATGATCAAGGAGATTTTTAGTTTGTGAGCACAATACTCTGCCACTCTAGTTAGAGTAGCCCCAGTGTAGCTCCAACTGTGCAATTGATAACCCAGTTTAATCTACACCCTGGCAGTATTATGGCACTCCTATTTTCTGAAAGATGAATCAGCCTTTAATCAGCTCAATCCCTCAGACACACTTTCCTTTGCAACACAGAACAGGTATGTCTGCTTTCTTGATCTATTTTCTTTTTTCCCAAAACCAACATGTTTATTGGGGCCAATGAAATAGAAATTCCACTGCTGTTTATTTCTGCCCCTCCTATGCTACGCAGGGAATCAGTACAGTATTGAATCTTACTCCACACCCACAGCTTTCTTTTTTCTGAATTCTTTTTCCAAAACCGCGTTTCCACAGAGCAGCTGGTTGTTTCTAATAACCACCTGCACAAGTAGTTCTGTTTTCAGTGGAAGAAAATGTTGCTTATAAAAGGAAAAAGCCCTAAGGTGGTGGGGTTTGGAGTTTTAATTTGATGTGTGTTCTTTTTCCTACTGATTGATGAATGTCCTTCTAAGTGTAACTTTACCCCTCAGTAAGTAATGAAATAGGGTGGTACAAACAGTCTTCATTTGGCTCAGTGGTGTTTAGTTAAACTGATCCTCCATGAGGAAGGCTACTGGTGCACTCAGCATGAAAATTCTGGATGCTGTGTTTTCAGCAAAAGCATGATGGGGTGGAGACAGGGAGAGAGTAATTCCTTATTAAAGGGGAAATGAGTAGTCAAGTTGAGGCTTCTTTCCTCTTGTTGGGCAAGGAAGTTTGGGACACAAGGGGCACTTATCCATTACTTAGGATAAGTAATAAGTAAGTAATAAGTAAGTAATAAGTGTCCAGGAGAGGACACTCAGAATATTGTGCTTGCACCTCATGAGCGCAAGAGACGAGATAGCTAGAATGGCCTTAGAGACAGATAATCAGAGTTTGCTGGACAGGGCAGGGTGCCCTATCCCCTTCTCCACACCCATTAGTGCTGGGCCAGCACTTGGGGGATGAGACGGGGGCCACACTCTGCTTTCTTTTTGAAGATGTCCCTATGTATATATCCCCAGTGCCCTGCAGGAGCATTGTCCTGTTTAGGCACACTACAGACAGAACAGTTAGGGCACCTAGCCTCTGCACTGAAGGATGCATTAGATAGGTGGATAGATAGATTATAAGACTTTCTGGGAAGTCCGGAAAATGCCTGATTTTACCTATAGTTATAGAAAAATTGTGGGGATATTTTAAAAATGTCATTGATGGGACATGCATGATTTCATCCCAGTGTCAATAAAAGAATTGTTGTAGAATCCCAGCCCCAACCCCTCTTTCCCAGTAAGTGTATAGCCCCATATTTAACTTTACAACTTTTATGCATGGTCATTTTTGTGGTAATGTTCACTTGCCTAGAAGCAACACCAACAAACAAAGAAAACAAAGGGTAGCACTGGTGGTGGTTGGAGGAATATAAAAGAGAAGCACAGTTTAATTTGCAGATGAGTGAGTGAGAGAATGAGTGGGTGCATGCATTACTGTCCTTATTTTACTGATTATTATTATTGATATAGTGCCATACCAGTGAGTGTGCATGGCACTTTATCAGCCTGTATAAAGACCAGGGGTTCATTTCAGTCAATGGCAAACCTCTCATTGGCTTAAAATTCTGAGAAGACCAGGCTTTTCCAGGCTGCTAAGACATGGTGGATACAGGGTATGTTTACACAACAGCTGAGAGATGTAATTGCCAGTGTGAGTAGACGTGCACATTAGCTCTGCTTGAACTAGTACCTAAAATAGCAGTGTGGCTGTGGTGGCTTGGATGGCAGTCCAGGCTAGCCGCCTGAGTATGTACCCAGGAAGCTGGGCAGGATTCTTCTCAGGTGGCTAGCTTGAGCTGTTGCCTGTGCCACCACGGCCACACACTCAAGCAGAGCTAGCGCGTGTGTAAGCGGGGGAATAGTCCCACTATTGTGGGGAACTTTTCTGGCTTCTGTACTACCCCGGTGAAGTGGGCTAGCGAAAGGATCTGAGTCCTCGCTCCCACTTCCTTTACCCAATGGCCTCCCTGCCCTTGAGGGCTCCCCTTCCACTCTCCTGTTTGGCAGAGTCCTCGTAACCCCAACAAGGCTGGGTCCAGGATTCCTGGGAGGCTCGACCCCCCAACCCTGCTGTGGTCACCTAGGACAGGGGCTAGGGTGTCCCCACTCCGGGGTACTCTCTCTGCACTGGGCACATCGCTGACCCACTGACCATTACATACAATTTAAAGCAAATGCAAGTTATTTAATCAACAATTAATTTTAAAAAGAATAAGGAAAAATGGGAAAGGTTAAAGGAAACACGTCAACCCGCTCTGTGGCTGGGAACATCACAAACAGTGTCTCTGGAATGTCCGGGCAGTTCACAGTCTGTTCCTTGTAAGTCCCAGGCCTTCTTCTCAGGCCCTGGCTGTGCTGTAGGGATGCTGTGGGTTGGACACTTGCTCTGATGGTGGCCACACGCTCTCAGGCTCTAAGTGGTAGGACCCTTCTTCCCAGTGTCGCCCCTGCCCTGTCGGGATTACGATCCAAGCCTGGCCTGCAGAGCCTCTTGGCTGAGGTGTCTCCCTGTGCTGGGCCCGCTGCCCAGGGTCCCCCTCGCTCTTCCCAGCTGCTCACCGCACCCAGCTCTGGACTGCTCCAGCCCCAGCTCCACCACTCTGTCTCTGCACTGCTGCTGCTCTGCCTCCAGCTCCCTGGGCTGCTTCTCTGGCCCCTTTGGCTCTGGTTGCTGCAGCTCTGCTCCCAGGACAGATCTGCTCTGCGGGCTGCTTCTGTGACTCTGCTCCCAGCACCGACCTGCTTCGTGGGCTGCTTTTCTGGCCCCTCTGGCTCTGGTTGCTGCAGCTCTGCTCCCAGGGCAAGTCTGCTCTCTCTGGGCTGTGCCTCTGGCTTTGGGGCTGCAGCTCTGCTCCCAGGACAGGGTCTGCCTCTCTGGGCTGGCACAGCTCTGCTCCCCAGCTCAGCTTGGGCCCCTGCTTTCTCCTTAGCTCGGCCCCACTCCATCTGACCCAGGCAATTCCAGCTCACATGGAGGACGGGACCTCCCTGGCCTCCTGACTCCCTGATTAGCCTGTCCGCCCTGTCATTCAGGCTGACCTGGAGCATTGGCCTCTCCCCATTCATTGTTCCTGGGGACTATCAGTCTCAGGGTCCTGGTTTCCCATAGACCCTTCCCCTTTTAGTACTGGGAGCTAGCCAACCAAAACACCCCCACTGAATGTTAGTAAGGGGGCAAAAGTCCCCTTACACATGTATGTCGTCTCCTGTTGGGAATTACATGTCCCAGCTGCTGTGTAGATGTATCGAGAGAAAGGCATTCATGATACCGTAGTTTTCACAGTAACACTTCAGAATAACTTCACAATATGAACCAGAGTTTTTAAGCTATGCACGCAGATCCCCTTTGGGGTACAGTTTCCCAAAGAAAGTAATTTGGTGGCATTGTGGATTTCCTGTTAGTTACTTTTCTATGACTATGTCAATGAGTTCAAGTCTTCTTCAGTGGAGGATTAGCATTGACTGCCTGTGTAGAAGAAGCTAGTGGGGGCACCAGGCATGAAATCCTGTCCCAGTTAAAGTCAATGGGAGTTTTGCCATTGACTTCAGCGGGGCCAGGATTTCATCCAAGTTACTCATGGTATTTAAAGGTGAACGATAACAATATTTCACAATTGTTGATAATCTTGAGATGTTTACTTTTATATTAAATGTAAGCCAAATGGCGGCTTTGTGTAGCAGGGAGTGGTGCCATGAGAACTTCTAGGCTCAAAAGATATGTGAAAGTCCCGTCACTATTTATCTTATCCTCCTGCACTCCTTTTCTCTTTTTTCCCTTCCCTCTTTCCACTTTATAATCACATGCACACATATGTGGGAAATCCCTGGCCCTGTTTATCTTTCCTAATTACCTTCTTTCTGTGTTCTCCTCTCCCCTTTTGCACATTCTGTTAATTGAAACGTACTCTACTCCTGCTGGATTCTGTGCCAAAAAAATGCAAAATTCTGCATATTTTATTTGTCAAAATAATGCAATATAATCACACCAGTTTCACTTATTTTGGTAATTTATTTAAACTTCCATGCAGAAAAAAATCACAGTAACTGTTCAGCATTTCCTAAACACATGAAAGTTAAGTTACAAATACTTGGTAACCAGGACCCTGCCTTTCAGTTATAATCCTGGATTTTCATTTAAATTACATTACTTTTATTTTGGTGTTTGGTGTTCTGTAAAGTAGAATGTCGCTTTAAATTGCTCAGACTTTCACACAAGAAAGTCATACAGTTTTGCTAATAATTGTCCTGCCTTTTTTTTAAATGGAGGCTATGTCTACACTTACCATTGAAAGTGCAAAAAGCGTGGGAGCATCTACACTTGTTAATGACTTTTTGTGGTGAAACTCAGAAGTCTCACCGCAAAAAGAAAACCACATTCACAAGAGGCATATAGCTCTTACTGTTGTTCTTTTTGCGCTGTTGTGAAAGTGAAGACACGTTCTACCAGTGTAAACACCTTTTGGCCTCCAAAGGATAGCCCACAGTTCCAAAAGTGACCACTCTGGCCAGCACCTTTGCTGCTCTAATGACAAGTAAATGGACGTCCGCCCCTGCCCCTGTAAGCCCCAGGAAGTTTGAAACTCCCTTTCCAATTGCTTGCAGATATGGCATGGAAAACAGCCAGACAGCGGGGCGGGTAAAAAATGCCACGAAAGCAACAATGAAGTAATGGGCCTGCTGGGACATGAAGTAGGGCAGCCGGGGGCATTGAGCAGGGACCCAGAATGCCTTTCGCTCAAACCCCCCCGCCCCCCTTCCCAGAAGACCTATCGAGAGAGCTGCACTGTGGGATAGCTGCCCTACAGCGCGGCTTTCAAAGGCGATGGAAGTGCTGGTAGTGTAAACGCTCTGTGACGCCTGAGGAATTGAGTGAGTACACAGACCAGCGCTTTACTTTCACTGGTTCCCGATCACCAGTGAAACGTAGAGCGCAAAAACTCTGTAAGTGTAGACATACCCTAAAATAGATCCTGAGCTGTAATCTAACCACATTGTGCCTCCCTGGCACAGGAAAAAAAGCAAGAAAGCACATATAGCTCTTCCTAGCTGAGGAGTCCGTTACTGTCATTTACAGAAAGGCTCCTTTACACCACTCTGGCAAGGTAAAGGAGCGAGGAGAGGGACAGAGTGAGTGTCTCTCACTCATTTGCATGCAGGCAGGTGCCCATCCCCATCCCCTTAACACCTCTCCATCGACGCACACACACACACCCAGCCCCAATCCTCCCCGCCCACGGTGATCTATTCTCTGCTGCCGGCTGCTCACAGCAGAAGCACACGAGGTGCCATGGAAGGGGCATGTGTTCCCCACAGATTTCTTTGCTTCTCCATTTTTCTGCAGGGGAGCCAAGAAATCTGTATGGTAGATTGGTATGAATTCTGCGCTCCCTCTTCCCTTCTCTCCCCCCCCCCCCCCTTGCAGGGTGCAGAATTCCCCCAGGAGTAATACTCTACTTCCATCCCTCTTTCTCTCCCTCGCCACTTCCCACAACCAAAATATAGCATGGGCAGACATAATGCAAGCTGTCCAGCACTAGACTTGAACCTGGAACCCCTCTCATTCAGCGAGGCAGCACAGTACAATTGGCCCAAAGGCACTGAAGACACAATAGTGGTAATCCGTTGAACCTAATCTGTCTAAACTATTTACTCTATCTAATGCATTTTTTACATGCCCCTCATTGTCATATCTAGGCCTAAGATAAACAACTAGTTTGGCATCGAAGGAGGAGAAAGAGGCCTGGACACTCCCAAAAGCTTTTAAGCTCTTGTTTAAAACATTATAATTCCTTACAGCATGGATAGAGCGAGCATTTACACATATGCATAGACACAGGTGTTATCCGGGCCTGCCTTCGTTTCACTCCAACATTTGACAGTCATGATTAAAAGCTGCAGTAATATTTATCAGTACTTTAAAATTGCTTTACTCTTTATACATAATACTTATTACCTTTCATCTTCAAAGTGCTGGTTAAAGATTAACTAACTCTTCCTTACAACACTTCTACAAGTAGGCAAGTGACTATTACTATTCTTATGTTGCAGAGTGAGAAATTGACATGAAAAGAGACCACACTGAGTCGGTGGAAGAGTTGCATTGAGAACTTAGGAGTTTCTGGCTTTCAGCCTCCATTCTGTCCATTGGGCCATGATTTCTTGCTCCACATTGAAACTATATCACACCAGACTGGCCTGGTATTACAAAGCCATTGTTTACTAACTGCTGTACATTTGTTACAATAACTACAAGGGCATCTAGTGACAGAATCTGGAATATGAGAACAATGACACCAAGAGAGGTTGCAAAGTGAGAAATAAGTTCTACCAGCATTTAAAGAGTTCCTTGTTGTTACATGTAAAGGCACTAATCACCCACACACACGTGCAAAAAGTGATGAAATAAAGGCCTTCAGGACTTTATGACTATATACATTCATTCTCTTATTGGTCATACCTCAGGTTATTAAATAGTATGAAGAAAATAAACAGTAACATAACATCTGCCTCAGCAGAATTAGGGCTGCGTACATAGTCCAACAAGAAGACCTTTAAAATGATAGCAAACTTTTTTTGGTTTTTATCCCATTTTGCAAATTGATAGGTTAGCTGTACTGCAGCCTGGCTGTTTTATTTCTTGATCAACAATTTATTCACCTCTACAGACAGAGACAGATAGATACTTTGATTGGCACTTGCATATGATAGTTACGCTTTTTCATTCTCAGTGCCAGCTGGACTCAGTCACAATAAATTGGATATTTAAGAGATCTTGGCATACTGTGGCTTGTAAAGTCCTTGTAAATGGCTTGTACAAATATTTTTTCCAAATGGAAATAGCATTGAACCTTAAGTTTAAAATGGCTTAGATAGGAAAAGGTACATAATTGCCTGTCTACCTCAGTGGGCATATTGTGAATGCCAGACAGAGGAAAACCAGTAAAAGAAAAAGGCTTCTGAACACATAGAATATACTTGGTAAGAAACAGTTTTCTTCTTCTTGGTTTGTATTACATATCAGCTGAAACTGAGCATAACAGTCATTACAAAACTGGTTTTAATACAAAGGCAATCATTATTCAATGGCCTTTGTGAAACAAGTTGGTGTTCTCCATCCGATTGACTGCTGGTGGACAGCTGATCACATCATAAAAGCCACCCAATTACTGATTGGCTCCCTTGCTAGCAGTCTCAGCAGAGAGGCCAAAGACTGAATGGACATGCAAACAGAACAATCCCTTCACGCTTAAAGGAGGTCCTTTCAGGTCAGGATTGAGACATATGCGAAAGGGATTGGTGGGAAGCTTGTATTTCTGTGATATACCCGTTGTGATGGATATGGAGGGGCTCTATAATAATTAATGAATACTGTATGTTGACCTGGTTATTGGGATGCCTACTGTGTGAACATATTGGGTAACTTTAAAAGCAAGCAGAAGGGAAAGAATAAGCTCCAGATAAGCCACTTCTCAGCAAACACTTGAAAATTGTTAAGGGCCAATGACAGGACTGTTGACTTTGAAAATTTTGCCTCCTCTCCAGCTGACCTACAAAATTGGTTTGAACCAAGACAGGAAAAGGCCCATGAACACAGGAGATCAAAAGAACTTGGCAGGGTTAAAACAGAAAAATCTTTCAAGAGCCGGGGGTAGTTATTCAGAAGAACCAGAGTGAGACACAGAACACCCCACTGGGATTTATGAAGAAGTTAGGTCTGCCTAAGTTATCATCGGGGGATGGTAAGCCTTTAGATAAGATAGACAAGCATGTAGTTTGTTGATTTAAAATTATTTTTCTCTAAATGCTTTGTTCCAAAATAAGCAATAAATCACTGTGTACAATTGGTCATAGACTCTCAAAGGGAAGAACTGCAGGTGCTCAAACTCAGTTGGACCTGCTAGGATAACAACAGTTGTAGCCCAGGGTATAGTCTAAGAGTGGGAGAAGTACAGAATTCCAGCCCAGGATAGGTGAAAGGAAAGCACGAGGCCTGACACTTGAAGGAGAGCACTCAGAAAGACCACAAAGAGCACAGAGGTGCAGCTAGTCCTGTAACTATGACAGCTGTCCTCTGGATAGATTACATCTATTTCCTGGGGGGCTGTCAGCCTCCTTTTCTGAACACAAAATACACCCCCACACTTGTGCAAAAAGTGACAAAATAAGTCAAGCTAAGTTAAATAACTACAGGGTAAAGGAGTGCCTTTGCTATTAAGATGCTCTTACCAGAGCTAAATGAATAGTGGATAAAATTTGCCATGAATTTTCATTCAAATTCCAAAGTGCTGTTCAATCCAACCATGTTTGTGACACTTTCGCATTCACTTTCTGCTAATCTTTGAGCACCAAACTTTATTAGCATGAATACTAAGCAGTTTTAAACTTAAATACTTGAATAGACTCCAGAATCAAATGTTAAATTGTATATTCATTTATAAACTTAATAATTCACAATTTGCACTGTGTCATCTCATTGCATATGCCATCCAATATGGAAAGACAACAGTGCAGAAAGAACCATTTGTTTTTATTTTATTTTGGATAACAACAGCTTTGTATAGGTAAGGCTAGATCTTCAATTGTTATAAATTAGTGTTTCTCCATTGAAGTCAATGAAATGACACTGATTTACCTCAGCTGAGGATATGGTCTGTAACGTACAGTCAGACGATAAAATAACTGGGAGGCGAGAAGTCATGATTTAGAATAATTGGACAGAAAAGTAGAGTGGTCACTTCCTTAATGGCTTATACTGCAACACAGTACTTAGAAATGCAAGGTAATTACTGGGCTATATCTTGCCATCGGATTTTAGATAGAACTCCTCACTTAAATGTCAGACACAACGCGGAACAGTATGGGGCCTGGGCAATATACTCTCTGAACACTCCACTGAAGGTGAAATCTTGGCCCCAGTGAAGTCAATGGAAGTTTTCCCGCAGACTTCAATGGGATCAGGATTTCACTCTGAAAGTTTTGTTTAAGTCCAGGCTACACTATGCTTAGAGCAGTTTCCTTTGATGAATTTACTGTGACTATCCCTAATGTAAGTAGAGCTCTGTAAGATCCTGAACTGGATTGGCATTTCCCCATTATTTATGGGTCTTTGTTGCCCAAGCTCTCACCTCAGAAGCTAGTATGACATAGAGCTCTGTAAGTACCTCCTCTATTTCCAGGGATTTTTCAGATATATCTCTATTAGATTCTCTAACACCTTTGCTGGCTCCTTTGGAATTTCGTCCTGGTAACTTACTGGCCTTCAGAAACTCTAATTTTTAAATTATTTTTTGTGGAATGGCCTTCATTTTTCCTCTTTTGGGAAATTTCTGTTGCTCTCATTATCAGTTCTCATTTCACCCTTGAAAAAAGAGAGGTAAAAAGTACATTTCACTTTTCCCCTCGTAATGTCTACCTCTGTCACAGAATCCTCTTTCAGATGCCTGTCTCTGTACCGCACCTGTCTAGTGCTTGCTCCTCTGATGTAGCCTGAAGCTTTAAGGGAAATATAGGCATGGTGCAGACTCCTCAGTTTGAAATGCACAAGGGTTTCACTGTACTCCAGGGTCAAATTCAGCCGTGGATATCAGTGAGGAGCGGTGCATGACTGTCTGAGCCCAGAAGTTGGCTATCAGTTCTCCTAACTACACAGTTAAGACCAATGGGGTCAGAATAGCTCAATCCATAATTAATTGGCTGGTTCTATCTCAGATAGTGCTTTGAAAATGTTTTTAAATACAATGCTGTCAAAGAAAATTAAGGGTTTTAAATACAGTGCTATCAAAGAAAACATAACTTATGAGGCTAAACTCACACAGTATAAGAAATATTAATATAAAAAGGAGTTTGTAGAAACCATGGGTCACATCCTTACCTGGTGTAAATCTGCACCGTTAATGGAGTGACATTAATTTACACCATCTGACGATGTAGCCCACGTGACTATCTAAGACAGGGATTGGCAATCTTTGGCACGTGGCCTGTCAGGGAAAGCCACTGGCGGGACGGGACAGTTTGTTTACCTGCAGCATCCGCAGCTTCGGCCGATCGCAGCTCCCACTGGCTGCGATTCGCCGTTCCAGGCCAATGGGGCTGTGGGAAGTGGTGGCCTGCACATCCCTCGGCCCACGCCGCTTCCCGCAGCCCCCATTGGCCTGGAACGGTGAACCGCAGCCAGTGGAAGCTGCCATCAGCCGAACCTGTGGATGCTGCAGGTAAACAAACCGGCCTGGCCCGCCAGAGGATTTCCCTGATGGGCTGCATGCCAAAGGTTGCCGATCCCTGATCTAAGAGATTTGTTCTTATTTGGAAGGCAGATAAAGATAAGCTGAATAAACTTAGAAACACCCTTTTTTATAAATATTTTTTTTAATTAGGACCTGACATGAACGTGCTTGCCCAACATGGGGGAATGTGCAAGTATTACAAAAATAAAAAAGAGAGAGTAGATGTGTTCCAGCTTTACTTCCAAACTTGACTGATCACTTTTGTCAAGCCTTATTAGCTTGCAATCTGCAAACAACATAAGAGACCCTTTGTAGGGTTAAATACATGGGTGCATACATACCTTTCCAAAAATACAGGATGATGTGGCTTAACCCTACTGATCTCAGTTCATGGGGAGATTCAGGAAGCCTGTTTGGCCTGTATGATAGAAGAGATTTATAAACTGAACTCTTCAGTTTGACTTCTGGGGTTGGAACAACTTATTTTGATGTTCAAGTTCAATTAATTTGTACCTCTAAGGGGAGCTCTAGATAGCTGGCCATCCCAGCTTAGCGTCTCTAGCAAATTCCCTCCCCCATCAAGAGCTGGGACCATCTTCTATGTATGGTGGGTTGGTGGCCCATGACTGTCTTCCTGCTCTTTCTTCATGAGGCCAATTCCCCCCCTCCCCTAAATATTCACTCCCATTCCCCTAAGCAGGATGTTGTGGGAAACGACTGGTAAAGGCTGCTGCTTCCTAAAGACCCTTGAAGGGGGTCTTAATGGAATGGCATACTCTCTAATGCAGTGGAAGCAGGCAAATACTCACAAGCCAGCTGCTACATTAAGACATTAAGGAAAAGTTAGCACCCCATTAATCTTAGCCCAGTAACCAGGGAACCAATGAGGACACCCTGGACACTGCATGCTAAGGTTTCTGAGGCTTCTCGCCTAATTCTTGGTTGCTAGTGAGTCCCCAGGTGTTCTTAACAACTGAATTAAGGCTTTCAGTCCCTATCTTTCCCTGTCTCAGAGCAACAGCCAACTGGAAAAAGAGTGATTTCTCTATCTCACTACACAATGGGATGGAGAAATGGGCCCCTATCCTATTCCAGCAACCTGTAAAGGATTTGAGGGCTTCAACAGATGTATTCCAGGAGGCTCCTTGAAGACCCTGTTGAAGGGGACTTTTCCATTTACTCCTCTCTCTCTGTCTCTTCAATATGTGGGTATTGTATCTTTTGCTCCTTACACAATAATAACAATATAAAGAAACCACATGGGCATAGTTGGTCCTATATAACTGTTTACTCACACTTACAAACGAGCCAGGCCTGCTGCTCTGGCTGGATTCTGGTGGCTTCTTAAACACAGAACATAGTTTGCACTGCTAGAGGGCTTACAAATTATTCCTGTGCACTATACTGTGGAAGAAACCAATTGGCTCCAGGAGAAAGGAGAAAAACAGGGCTGGTTCCAGGGATTCTGCTGTTGTGGTTAAACCTGCAAATACCTGTAGCCACCCAATTCAAAGCAATGACTGAAAGTTTTGCTGCCTTAGACATCTGTCTGTACAGCTTGTACGATAGATACAGCCATGTAAGAAAGAAGTGTCTCAGGCCACTGTGTTCCCCTGAAGATATCCATTGTGTTTTTTTGGGGGGAGGGGTAGTCCAGCTGGGTTTGGCAGCTTCCCAGCTGTGCAAACAACCTCAGCTCCCATTCATAGAGTTTTCCTGAGTATACTATGGGCTGAGGTGATGTGACTGTTTCACAGAACTCTTTGGAGGATATTAGCAACAAGATGCATGTATTAGAATAGATTCTGTGGCGTCTTGGGGATTTCAGTGCCACACTATTAAACCCATGAATAGCTAAATATACTTTTCCTAATATATGACTTCATTGAACCAGTATCAAGATACCATCTTGTCCTTTGTGTTCAGGAGAGATGACATTTTCTTCGTTCTCATGAAACAGGCAGCACTGCCCCTGTTTCAGAATAAAATAGAACACAGGATTCAGTCTGTCTACTGCTGCCCCTCTCTGTTTACTGAGATAAACTTCTGATAATGGGTGAGCAGGAAGTTGGATTGGTTCAGGGAAACTGAAGGCTACTTTTTGGCCTCAGTGCTGAGCTCATGTTAGGTGCAATGTTTTGGAATATGATTTGAAAGGGGTTATCTTTGAGTACCAAATGTACGTTTTATGGAATGACACGTTGGGTTTCTTTTCTTCTTCATGAGTGTTGCATAACTGGGAAAGAAATTTATGTCAATACTCATTTTTGTTCATTTTACCCATTATGAAGTCTAAGCAAACATTTGGCGCTCTCTCTCTCTCTCTCTCTCTCTGTATAATAAATTAATAAAACTAAAAAAAGAACGTATGCCAAGCAGAACTTTTATCATAAAAAGGGAGAAGTGCCAAAAATTCCAAGAAATCCACTGGGGTCTTTCCTATTGGTATTGAGTACATGTGAAAGGTGCTCAGATGCCATGGTGAAAGATGGCAGTATAAAACCCCAAGACAGAAGGCAAGGTATCAGGAATGAAGGAATGGACAAAGTGATTCAATGAGGGGAAAGCCCTTAGTGGAATCAAACCATTTTTTAAGGTTTAAAAAGTTTGGTCGATGTATTTATTTTGCATTTTTGTATTCACTTTCATACCCCGTTGCACTTTTTAGTGCTGGCTGGAATCCAAGCCAGAGTAACTATAGAAAAGCTGTTCTCACCACAGGGAAATAATATATTATGCTAATTCCAATGAAGGGATTTTTTTTAAACTGCTAATGTAGCCTTCAAGAGAGAAATGAAATGTGGAAATTTACATTCTTGCCAGATTACTAGCCCAATTCTGTATACCCAAGGGGCTTGGGTCAGACTCAGACAAGCATCCAAAATTTTGGGTGTTCATCCAAACCTTATTTCTGAACCTTCCAAGGTTCACTCATGACCAATCATAATGGAGTTAGTGGTAGCAGGATATGAATGTACAGCGTTTAAATTAAAAATTGGCAGCTCCTAGTTATTTCACAGCTAGAGTCCTTAACCAAATATCAACTCTCTTAACCAAAACAAAATAAAATAATGCCTTTACTTGGGCTGCAGCCATACCGCATTGTGTTGTGATCCTATGAGATCTCCTGAGCTGGGGTAGGCCAAGACAATATTTGGATGGGAGACCTCCAGGGAAAATATTGATACTACAGAAAATGGGACTGGTGACTCAGTAGGTGGCACACTTTCCTCCGAGTGAATACTAAAAAAGGATCAAGCTTAGGTACAAGGAGTTGGTTTTTGGTTTAGATATAAAGTTCCTAAGTACCTTCTGATGGACTGGAGTGTTAATCCTGTGTGCTAACAAAAGTAATTACATTCTGACTCTCTACACTTCCCCTGTGATTCCAACTTGAAATGGTGTGCTTCACTTCCTGCTCTATCTCTTTGCTACATGCTGGCAAACAGTTGCTGTGCTATACCTCAGAGCTTTTCACTGGTGAAGGATATGATCTCTGGGTATAGTTTGTATATGAGTTTAAGTCTGTAAAGTGTGTTGGGATCCTTCTGGGTAAAATAAATGGAAGATCATCACTATTCATTAACTGGTTAATAAAATGGCCTGATTTAACTTGCACCTTCTTATGCCCTCCTGTTAACACTCTTCACTTCCAGTCATTTAGCATCATTTACCCCAGTTTTAGATTCAGACTTTTAAATTCCTATAATCTTCACACATTCTTTGTGCTGCCCATAAGCATCGTTGGGTACAACTGTCTGGATGGTGGGGAACTCCCGCCCTGAACTAGTCTGCAAGGCTAGTTCACTCTCTCCACTACTGTCCCTACTAACTTCTACAGTGTCATCTATACGACATTAGCAGCTATCAGTCAACAGAGGGCCTGTTGGAAGGAGATGGTATTTACATAGGTACTCTTATGATCTTTTGGGCAAGGAACTGCTTTTGACTCCATGTTTAGACTGCACCTAGGACATTGGATGCTCTACCATAATGATAAATCATAACATTGTAAGCAGAGATCTCCATGGAAATAAATGCTTAAAACTAGATTGCATCATGTGGCTTTTGGTGATGCAAATTCAGCTGAGGAGCTTGATTACTCACTGTACCTTTACACCTATGTAAAGTGGATGTGAAAAAATGTTGTTCTGATTTGGTTGCATTTTACAACCACTTTGTTCAGGCATAAATTGCAAGGGAATGGAGAATGAAGTCTGTGATCCATCCTGTGTGGCTTCCATCAATATAATATTTGAGCATCTCACAATCTTTAATGTATTTATTCTTGCAAAATTCATGTGAAGCAGAGAAATTCTGTTATTTCCATTTTACAAAAGGGGAATTGGGGCACAGAGAGGCCTGGTCTACACACAGATTTTATAGCACTATAATTATTTCACTTAGGGGTGTATTTTTTTTAATTACCAAAATGGTTATACTGTTACAACCTCTAGTGTGGTTATACTAGTAAAATGGTGCTTTATATCAGAAGAGTTTATTCCCTTTCAGAAATAAGATAAGCACCTTTATACCAGTAAAACTGCATTCATATGGGGAGAGGGGAAATTGTTTCACTTTAACTATTCCAGTATAGCTAAAGAAGTGGAATGGCTTTCATGTCTAGAGATGCCCTATATAACCTGCCCAAGGTCACACAGAAAACGTGTAGTAGAGGAGGGAATTGAACCTTTCTCTTAAGTACCGGATTATCACACTGTCAAGGATCCTCCCCCACTCTGAACTCTAGGGTACAGATGTGGGGACCTGCATGAAAAACCTCCTAAGCTTATCTTTACCAGCTTAGGTCAAAACTTCCCCAAGGTACAAAATATTCCACCCGTTGTCCTTGGACTGGCCGCTACCACCACCAAACTAACACTGGTTACTGGGGAAGAGCTGTTTGGATGCGTCTTTCCCCCCAAAATACTTCCCAAAACCTTTCACCCCACTTCCTGGACAAGGTTTGGTAAAAAGCCTCACCAATTTGCCTAGGTGACTACAGACCCAGACCCTTGGATCTTAAGAACAATGAACAATCCTCCCAACACTTGCACCCCCCCTTTCCTGGGAAATGTTGGATAAAAAGCCTCACCAATTTGCATAGGTGACCACAGACCCAAACCCTTGGATCTGAGAACAATGAAAAAGCATTCAGTTTTCTTACAAGAAGACTTTTAATAAAAATAGAAGCAAATAGAAATAAAGAAATCCCCCCTGCAAAATCAGGATGGTAGATGTCTTACAGGGTAATTAGATTAAAAAACATAGAGAACCCCTCTAGGCAAAACCTTAAGTTACAAAAAAGATACACAGACAGAAATAGTTATTCTATTCAGCACAATTCTTTTCTCAGCCATTTAAAGAAATCATAATCTAACATGTACCTAGCTAGATTACTTACTAAAAGTTCTAAGACTCCATTCCTGGTCTATCCCGGACAAAGACAGACTATAGACAGACACACAGACCCTTTGTTTCTCTCCCTCCTCCCAGCTTTTGAAAGTATCTTGTCTCCTCATTGGTCATTTTGGTCAGGTGCCAGCGAGGTTACCTTTAGCTTCTTAACCCTTTACAGGTGAGAGGAGCTTTCCCCTGGCCAGGAGGGATTTCAAAGGGGTTTACCCTTCCCTTTATATTTATGACACACACCAACCACTGGACTATCATTCTTTCCTTCCTTAAATTGTAGGTCAGTCAGCCATTGTGAGTCTAAAAGAGTCTAAGTTAATGTCAGTTACTGCAGGTCAAATTAATCCCTGGTGTAACACCACTGAAAATACTATTCGTCCATGGTAAAATTATATTGAGAACTTCAAGGGGGGAAGAAGGTGTAAATTACACCACTTTAGATCCACTTACTGACCTCTGAATTTGATGAAGTAAGTCTGCACAAATGTAATGGAGAGCACACTTTTTGAATCTTCACATTTTAAACTGTCTCTGGATTCAAAATAGTGACAATAAAAACCCAATATAAAATCTCTAAAATATATTTGGAAACTCTTTCAAAAAGTAGCCCTAAGCGTGGATTTTATAAATCTCTTCAGGTAGGGTACATACCATGCTTTCTAGTTTGGGATATTTTGTTACATTAATTTTGCCAACCTTTCCTTCACACTTGTGAATGCTCATGCTGTTCTTCCTGTATTCTTCTTCTGCTCTCCACAACCCAGGGCAGAAGCAATGACTTGTTGGCTGCCATATCCTTTACTCACCAGTAACATGGATACACAATCACAAATAGAGCTGAATGCATTTTGGGGCAAATTTACTATTTGCTGGAAAATAATTTGCCTAGCTCAGCAGATTTGTTTAGCAGCAATTTAAACTAGGCACTTTTTAAAATCTACAGTAGAAATCATCATTAAAGTGCTAGCTTAAACAGAGTTTATGCCACACAGAAGTTAGTGATTCACTTTTGTAAAGCAAATATATTAGATAACTGTAACTTGTTACTGTTGTATCAATTTCCCATCAAACCCACTATTTTTTGCTAACTGCCTATCATGACCGTGTAAAATGAGCAATAGATTGTATATTGCTTTTTTCACTTCTCTCTTACTTTCTTTCTAATGCTGAAAGTGGAGAGTTCCCCAACCAAAATTAGTTACTCCCTAATCACTCAGGATTTGATCCAAGGTCGACTATAATTTTGTTTTTAAATGCATACTCACATCAAAAAGGGGAATGCATATGAGTCATAGAGGCAATGGTAAGAGTTAAATATGATGGGGAAAGGATATCCGCAACTTTCTCACTGAACTGCCTCACTAATTGAACCGTTAGCATTTTGGCAACCGATGGAGTGGAAGCCTTTAGTGGGGTCGCTGCCCAATATGTTCAGTAATTATTGCTGTAAACATCTTTGCTGAGAGGCCAAGGCCACAGAAATGTGTGGTACTTGGAACAGGAGGAGACTATTAATCTCCTGATGCCTACAAAGAAGGTTCTTGCAGGTCACAGTTGAGGTTAGTGTTGATATATATCAGGGAGTAGCCGTGTTAGTGTGTATCCACAAAAACAACAAGGAGTCCAGTGGTATCTTAAAGACTAACAGATTCGTCTGGGCATAAGTTTTTGTGGGCTAGAACCCACTTCATCGGATGCACTCCATGAATCAGATAAAGTGGTTCTAGCCCACGAAAGCTTATGCCCAAATAA
This sequence comes from Caretta caretta, assembly GCF_965140235.1. Taxonomy (NCBI): domain Eukaryota; kingdom Metazoa; phylum Chordata; order Testudines; family Cheloniidae; genus Caretta; species Caretta caretta. The sequence goes on from NC_134214.1 coordinate 17,671,306, forward strand.
ATCTGTTAGTCTTTAAGGTGCCACCGGACTCCTTGTTGTTTTTGTTGATATACAGTAGAACCTAGAACTGCAGTAGAATTCATGTTAGACAGTGTGGGAATATATTATGGACTTACCTGGTACAGAGAAAAAAATTGAAAAGCATATTGTGTATGGCTGTTGAAAACTGCAAGAAGAAAAAATGCTTTCCATCTCAAAACACATAGTGCTCTTTGGTCTTTTGAAAGCTTCTGTCTCAACATTAAAAACCACCATATTTTACTATGATTTCTGCCTTGGGCTTCAATCAACAAAGTTATAATTTCATTTACAACAAAATGAGAAGTGGCATACGGTTACTTGCCCTTCCTTCTTGCTGTTATTTGCTTTAAGTTCTTGAAAGGTCATAAAATAGGGAAATAAAAAAGTCATCCATGTATAGTTTTGTTAACTTCATCTTCTGAACATTAAACATTATGTGTCAAATTTCTTATGGTACATAAAATGTTTTGCCTTGCTGTATCATGTATACAGGACTTCAAAAAGTAAATGAGACAGCTCAGTAAATGTAATGGATGTGTAACAACAGTTCTTTAGATCTCTTGTATTTAGCATAGCATCTTTTAGTTCTAGAGGTGCTTTTAACATGATATCTAAAGCTATTTATTCTTTCCATGGTGATAGAAAACTTAATTACAAAGTAAAGCCTGTCTTACTACAGATTGTTTGACCCTCCTGGATTTTGTTTAGATTTAATTGACTCTTTTTTATTTTTTATTTTCACAGATTTATAAATCCTAATAATTTAGCTTTCAAAATACTGTGCTAGTCCTGTTCCCTCAAGCATATTCTGTAAATACATGTAAAAATCATTATAAGTGTGTTCTGTTTTCTTTTCTGATATTTTGCATAAAAACAAGTTTTCCTGTTTGCCTTAGCAATTCGCACGTTGTTTTTGACCACTCTGCTCCACCTCCTGTTACTGCAGGCCTCGGTGGTGTTTTGTAAGGTGATTTCAATAGGGATACAAAGTATTGGATATAAAGGGCTGCACTGGAGATGGGTTTTATTCCAAGTAGCTGTTACGTTAGGCAGTGCTGAGGCCCTTACCAATTAAGAGCTTGCTCTAACCTACATTGATGTTCCTCCAGCGAGCTCTGATTTATACTGGTCTGAGTGAGATCAGAACCAGGCCCTAAAATGTGAACATAATCTGCCCTCATTTACTCATGTGCAACCTCATTGAAGTTAATGGGGTTTCTGTGATGAGACTGCAACCAACGGTATGTGCCATGGAATGTGTCTCCTCTTATCTGTCAGGCTGGCAATCAACCCAGAGCTAGGATTTTTATGCCCAGTAGTCAGCTGTTCTCTCAGCTCTCGCTGGAGCAGTTGCAGCCGGCACTATCTCTCTCAGGCGCCATCTTGTTCTCATAGAACTCTGGAGCTTCCATGGAGAGAAGAAATCTAAAGATTCATTGAGGAAACCAGGGAGAAAAACTTCTGTGTATAGTGAGCCTGGGCTCTGTTCCATCTCCATATAGGCCATCATGGAGGGAAGCTTGAGGGCATGGCCACAGGACAATGATTATTTGGATCCACTGGCCACAATCCCATGTCCAGGGGGGTGAACAAGAGTTGTATCCTCTTTTGAGTCCAGTGGCTATGGAGTGGCCCTACATCCTAACCATGAGTTGGGAGTATGGACAGTTTCCTGGGGTTGTATGTGGAAGGACTTATGCATGATCTTAGCTAAGATCAGTATTAAAGATTCTTAATCTTACTATTAAAGATGTTTAGCACAGCAGCTTCCCTAAATTCTAGAAGTCAGTGAGTTCTAGACAGAAGATAAGTAGGGCCCCATCCTTCTGTCAGATATGCACACCCTGCTCCATTTGACATCACCAGTGTATGTGTGTATGTTTGAGCAGAATTGGGCAAATGTTTGGTGAGTAGAACAAAGACAGTAATCAAAAACAGAGTGCAACTTTTCGAACTGGAGAGTCTGGCAGTCCTGATAGGAATGCAAGGCTGGGGGAAGGAAGGAAGGAATGGGGAAGAGATTTGATAAATAAGATGATGTGAAACTGGAGAACTGCACAGATATGAAATCAATATGTATTGATTTATATATGTCATACAAACAACTGGCTGAAGAGATGCTTAGATTTAACATGTTGATTATGTAACAGTCAATAGAAATAACTTGAGGTTTGAAGAGTTATCACTGGCTGTTTGGTGCTGCGATCAAAGCTGGTTGCATTTTAGTGGGTTAGTTTTTGTTATTTATTTTAATATATTTAAAATGTGGCTAGTTGAGTTCTGGGCATATTTTAAAAAACCCAACCATTTAGTAGAATCAATATCTGACATAAAATGTTCCTGCACACATCGAAACTTGGGGCCTGATCCTGAATTTACTCCTAAAAATGTACCTCTTTCTCATTAAGCTATTCCTCTCATCTTGAGTTACAAGCTTATCTAACTCAACAAAATAAGGCTGTTTTTACTAGCCTTTTAATTTGAGCAAACAGAGATCATTGCACTGTAATGTGTATCATGACTACTTGTATTACCAATATCAATTGCACTGAATAGTCTCAGACTCTATGACCTTTGACCATAGAATCCCTCTTTTGAAGTCAGGAACGCTAAGCTTCTATTACATTCCATTTATATCCCATTTATTTCTTAGGTATCTTGAATTGGTGGAGAGGCATCATATCAAAAAGAACAATTATTTATGAGTGTCTGTGGAGTTTGTGGCCCTTCCTTCCACCATCCACTTTCTCCCCTCTCGCTTATTAACCTTTGTCCTGTCTGAGGGAAGATGCTCTTAACATTCTGTATAGTGAGTTGCTATCATTAATATCTTCAGTGATATGATATCAACCTTTCCTGGGAAAGTAATTAATGCTTCCATTCAATTCTTATTCACCGGGGATTTGGCAGAGAAGAAGTGTACAAAAGGCACCATCACAAGTATTTTAGATGCTTCATACCAATCAGTTACTTGTAAATATGTATATACAGTACATGGACAATTGTATTTTAAACCAGCACAGTGTTATCTTCCATCTTTGTATGTTGGCTAGATTGATGTGCATTTTCCATTTCTGGAAGTCTATGACTGGTTAGTCTTCTGGAGGTCTAAATAATATGTTTTGGGATGCAAATCTCATGTTCACTAACCGAATATACACATGGTAAAAAGAAAGACAAAAACCTCTTTCAGTTTCCTGTGTTAAAGTAGATGTACTTTCCAGTCCAAGATAATCTAGATCTGGGCTTATTATTTTGGTTTTCAATAAAAAAGAATAATTTAGAATAAATTTATCCTGAGATTTTAATAAGCATGGAACCTTATAATAGTCATAGTCATATTGTTTAAGGTCAAAAGAAACCACCGTCATCTGGTCTGATCTCCCATAAATCAGAGGCTACCAACACCATCCAGCAGCCACGCACTAAAATCAACAACTGAAGTTAGACCAGCGTATAATAACCCACAGGTGACTAATAGGAGAGAGGTGCACCAATGCCCAAGATAAAACCCAAATAAGTGACCCAGACCCCATGCTGCAGAGGAAGGTGAAAAACACCCAAGGACCCTGCCAATCTGACCTGGAGGAAAAAAAATTCCTGATCCCACCTGTGGTGATCTGTTAGACCCTGAGCATGTGAGCAAGAACCAGCCAGCCAAGCACCTGAGAGAAACAATGCTCAGTGCCACCTCAGAACAGTGACCCACGCTGTCCACTGCCCCATCTCGAGCTGTGGCTATCTCTGATGCTTCAGAGGAAGGAGACCAACCCCCTCCACCCCGCCCAGAATACATTGGGACTGAGATGGGGAATCCCTTTCTGACCCCTGCAGGCTGGAGCCCTGAAGCAGGAGCTTTTAGGAGCATGAGATATAAACCAGAAGAGAGCCCCTGGGCTGCTGAGCCCTGCCCCCTATCATCACAAGCAACCCTGCTGTACAGTGCCACTCATCAATTGATCCTACTCTCTTTTAAAACTAATTAAGTTGTTTGTCCTTTATCCCACACCATCTGGGAAAAAGAAAAGGGTACTGCCAACTTTCCTGTTTGCAGCTTGGTCACTAGTCCCCCCAACAGGGGAATCCCTTTGGCTTTGATGTATATTCAGTATGGGGCAAGTCATTTTCATCAGCAAACATTTGAAGGGAGAGGGAGACAAAGCAGGGCCGGGAGGGAGAAATGACTCTCAAGTGATAGGGGAAAGTTGATCATTGGGGAATCTAACCCTTCTCTACAACTTTACACCTGGAGAATGACTCGGGGCAACAGGTTTCCTCCAAAAAGGAGACGGTACTGCAATTAAAACACATGGGGAACTCACCAAACCTGAACAATTTTTTAATTGATATTTGTTAACTACATAGAAAATGTGAGAAATTTGAGATTGGATATCAGTAATTTAATTAAAGAGAGAAGCATAGACAATGAGGAATTTTGGGTCCATTTGCACAAATTAGACAGGAAAGCGGGAAAAGTGAGGGCTTTTATATCGACAGTTGCTAATAGGTAAAGAGGTAATATTTAAGTGAACTTCTTATCAATATTTTATAAATAGTAAAAGAGCAATATTTGCAAGGATTTTATATCAATATCCAAGAATTTGAGGAAAGGGCAAAATCTGAGCAGATTTATGTTAATATATTAGAATTAGAGAGACAGGGAGAAATCTCAGGGCTTATTAAATTAGTAATAGATAACTAGAGAGACAGTGGGACAAAATTTTAGGGTATTTTATGTCTTTGGGAATTGGGGAGAAAATGGGTCCAAAACTAAATATTGGATAATATGAGAGAAAAGCGCCAAGATCTGAGGGATATTCAACAATTAGAGGGGAAAGTGGGAAAGTCTGAAAGGATTGTACAGTAAACAAATAGAAAGTAATGGTCACCCCATCACCACTGCCATTCACATGGGCAGCAGGGAGCCCTTTGAGAAGCAGTGTTAAGAGGGCAAGGAAGGGGGATGGAGTGAAAGGGCTTCCTGGCCGCAGGGAAGGGGCAGCAGCCAGAGATGGGAAGATGAGGGGAGCTGTGTTGGGCTGGGGGAGGGAGGCAACAGCTGGAAATGAGTAACCTGGGGCTGGGCAGTCTCCACTGGGGATGCTTGCTCCTCACGTCCCTTTCATGGCCTGTTGCTGGCAGAGAATGGCCACCTTGTCCCCATCCCAGAAGCAGCCATGCCTCAGTACTCTCCTAAATTGCACCCGCTAATCTCTTTCCCATTTGGGGAATGACTCAGGGAAACAATTTCCCAACTAAACAAGGACAATTTGCTTCAGGTAAAATGAATGGGAAAACACTCCAGATCTGAGGAGATTTTAAATTGACATTCGAGAATTCTAGAGAAAATAGCTCAAAGTCTGAAGAGGATAATAGATAAAATGTCAATAATTTGAGAGAAGAGAAGGGAAATCCATGTTGTATAGAACTGCTGAATATATTAAAGACAATGGAAAGAAGATGGACAGTTCTTATAGACCGTATCACTACAGTTGATAGGCAAATCATTTCTCTTATGCTGATGGCTGTTTAGAGCTTCTGTCACATGCTGCCAGTTGGAAGATTTTTCTATCTTTGGTTCACCTCCAAAGATCTCACAAGCATTACTTTGGGAAAATGTGAAAAATACCTGGCATCTACGAAAAGTTTTTCATAGTTTTCGAAACTTCTACTGGCCCAATCCAGACCTTGCTCAAGTTTGCAGTTACTCTGTGCTATGCATTTGATCCAATATGTTACATCTCCAGCTTTAAAGCTAATGTCATCTTTTATTTTATTCTTTCTTGTGACTGCCTTATCACATTCTCTGACAGTTTTCTTGTTGTTCATAAATATATGAAAGGCTACCTTGTCAGTTGGTGTAGCTCCATTGACTTCAGTGTCAATGACTTCAGTTTACACCAGCTGAGGATATGACCCAAAGTGATCACAAATCACAAATTTCATGCAGGTGTAAATCCAAGAAGGGAGGCAGGCATTAAGAAGGGAGAGAATATCCTGAAATGCATACACAATATTAACAACATCGAATCTTAAATCAATATACATGGATCATACAGTCTCCGGAATTATTAGTAGCTCAAAGATATCTGTTCTTGTTAGGATATATAATATATTCGTCTCATTTTGCCCAGATACATTCAGAAGGTTACACAACTGCCTGGGCATATAATAAAGGGGCACTGCTCTATGCCTTGCCAGGTTTCTGGTCATTCATATAGGGTTAGAAAGGTCAGTGTTCTATTTTCAGCATCCCCCCTTATGGGAATTGTGATCAATCTTATGTTTCACACTTGCATTATTGCGAGCTGACTCCTAGCAACAAGCCTTGACATAATGAACTCTGTTTCACATTTCTGTTGCAAATGTAGAACTCGGAGTTTTACATATCCTCCCCCAGAGTGTTTCTGTAGGAGGAGTTCCATTTTCTGTACCAATCAGGGCAATATGCTTATGTTTAAAAGTTCTGTTCTGAAGCGTCTACTTTTCATTTCCTAAGCTAAAATATTTCCCTAAGCTAAAATGGTGGTGAAGGATAATTCATCTTTCAGATCAGCCATGTCAAAACAAGCATAATTATTCTAACTGGCAGAGATCAGGTAGACTCTCTCTATTACGGCAGTAAGAAGCAGTGGATGTTTAGTAGATGGCAGAAAGAAGTTTCTATATATTATAGTCCTAGGAGAAAAACCTTCTCTAATGTCCTCTCCTCCCTTTTTCCTTCCTCACAATGATTACTTTCTCCAAGTTATAAAGAGCATTGCACTAGGTTCAGTTCCCAGTTCTGTCACAGACATCTTGCATGACCTCGATCAAGTTACTTAATCTCTTTCAGTCTCTTTCCCCATCTGTAAAATGGGTATAACAATATTTCCTTTGTCTTGTCTGTTTACCTTGTAAGCTGTTTAGGGCAGAGACTGGCACTTATTACACAGTAGAGTCCCAATTGTGGTTGGAGCATCTAGGTATTGCTGTAATATATATATAACACTAATAGTAATATGACTGTTTATGCCAGTGGTGAATTTAGCCTAATATCTTAAGCTTAGCTAAATTATATGTGAAAGTGGATATGTAATGGTCGCTATACTCACTTAAATTCTGCAAGTCTTTTTGTATCTGTTCAACTCATTGTATAGATTGACATGTGCCTACTATTCTGCCACTTCCTCTCACCCTCTTCACATGCTCACACGCCTAAATTCTTTTTTTTTTTTTTTATCAGTAGGGTGCTAAATTACCAGGTTGGAAATTTCTTCAGGAAATAAGGGATGCATGCCAGAACACAAGTGCCTTCAGGGATCTAAGTCTTGGGGGTAAGGGGGTAGGGGGAACCTTCATTTCCAAGTTTATAGGTAATACAGTATTCTTTTTTCCAAGTTGGAAAATGTTCAGCTTACTTACAGTAAGGGCATGCTGATGTCCTTGGCTATTTTTGTTAAATACCCATAACAATCAACATGTTCATTTTATGTGTGAATTTATTTTGACAATTATGGTCAAAAATATTCTACTTGCTCACTCATCCAGTGTTTTTATGGGTGAATAAAAGATCTTTGTTTTTTAATCATTTCTTCTCATAATAAAAGAGAGGTGTTTGTGAGAAACATTCACAACAATTTTGCAAGACTGGGTGAAATCCTGCCTCCCTTGAAGGCCAGAGCAAAACTTCAGTGGGGTCAGGATTTCACCCTTTGTGGTTAGATGTGGCCTATCTTCGGTTGCATCCTCTCTGTCTGCAGTGCTCTTCTCTTGGGCACTTCATGTAGGTCTCATAGGGCAAGAATTTCAAAATTAATCATGCACAGTTATTCACAAGCGACTAACATATGCAGGGAAGCACTCAATATGAACACACAAATCAGATGTTTGTGCGTGCACATGGCTAGTTAGGCACCTAACTGGTCATGTGTTCAGTCAAGTAGCTGATTTCCATACAGAAGTTAGACATATGCAAATAGTTTTTTGTGCTTAAATTTGAAAAGCTGATCCATAATACGGAACCTGTTGTCCAAATGTTTCATTACTTACTCAGTTGATGTGAGTTTGCTTGAGTAGAGTGCAAGATTCAGCCCTATATGTTCTCTCATTGGCTAAATAAATTAGCATCCTAAAACTCTATACTTGTCTACTAAGCATGACTTGAACTGTCGATGGGATTTTAACCTATTTATAGTTTCATAACAAGCCTGTAACAAATAATTCAACATTTCATAACCAAATGTAAATAATATTTAGCACTACTGTCAGAGCTTACTGTCATGGCAGTAATTCTGGAGGCAGTGTCAAACATTAACCTGCCTTTAGTGAGGTTCCTCTTCAATTGTAGGCAAGTGCCTTTCAATAGAATGAGGATTAATCATAGCTTTTAGAGCGCTTTCAGGAAAAGATTGTATAGTTTGTATATGTTCCCAGAGATGATGAGTTAGTTCATCTGGAACAACATTAGTTAATCAAGTTTTGTGGCTTATTCGCGAATCGAAATCCAGTAATTTCATATGCCATCTGACTTAATGTCCATTTAGTTCACCTTTTAGACAACTCTGATAGATTATCATAATGAATCAATATATAGGTGAAATAAAATGGTAACTAAGCCTCCTTTTAGTCAGGTTTTTTTTTTTTTGGCATTGCAATCTATTGCTACAGTTGGATAAGTTGTTACTGTGTGTATTTTTCCTGTAAAAATCTGTATCTAGCATTTTTTTTAAACTTCAATTAGAACCATCCAAACATTGTACGTTTGAAATGGTAAATACAAACCTGAAAAATTTAAAATGAGTGTTTGACTTTTTATTGGGTGATAAATTGCTTCTTTGCCTTATAAAGTCCACAGGTGTTTATGTCTATTATTGTAAGCTTAGTTAAAAACTCAGCTTTAACAGGAATGCTTTGGCAAGAGCCAGTCATTCCTAAAATTGATTGAAGAAATAGGATTTATTGTTATACACCATTTTAATTTTTGTAGGTTAGGTTCTGCTTATTAACCCTTCTAATCCATTTCAGCCTAATAGTCTAGCAAGATTGTTTTCCCTTTACCAGTTGATCTCCATTTGTTTTAAGGGATGTTTTGCTTTGCAAATTGAGTTTGGTTTGGAATGTTGTAAATGCTGTTCAGTCATAAAATAGCCCCTGTCAGATCACATAATATCCCCACTACTGAGCTTTAGGGGTTGATCCTGCAAGCTTTCTGCATACTGAACTCCTGTTGAAGTCATTGGGGGTTCTGAGAATAGAGAGCTTTCAAAATAGACATTAAGAAATTTACAGACTTTAATCAAAATTGATCAAAATTAAAAGATTTGTAATTAAAAATTAAAAGAGGGTAGTTGGGAAGTGGAGGGTTAGTAAGTCCCTGCTGGATCATGATACACATGTCTATGGGGGAAGTCTACAGAGTCCATTTATTAGGCTTTCCATTTCCAGGCTGAGAAATGCTTTCCACTGGAGTTTCTAGGGCAGCTCTGAGTCAGGAGAGCCTCTATTAGAATAGCTTCTGCAAGAACCATGTTGTCCAAAGCAGGTAAGGAGCTACAGGATCAGGTGGAAAACCCTGGCCATTCTACAGGTCCCCATTCCCAATATGTGATCAATGGGTTTGGGGGGTATAAAACACCAACTTCTCCCATAGGGTGAGGAGGAAGGAAGGAAATGATATGAGCACAATAGCAAAGTTTCCATTGCTGTTTGTGAGTTAGTCCCACATCTGGCTGTAAATAGATATAGTAGTACCACTGATTTGTGCAGTACTAGGTTTCTAGCCAGGGGCTTTAGCTAATGCTAACAAACTAGAAAGCATTTTTGGTAAATAAAGGACCTTCCCCATTGAGGATGAAGCTCAAGCTTTTCATTCCAGGGGTGGTTGGGTGGTTGTAATAGCCACTGCAGGCTTCAGAACCCATTGAAAGAGTTGTGGAATTAGACAGTGAAGATTGGAGTTTCCTAGGTTCTCCAGAATTCTCAGCTTTCTTTCAAAATGTGGGAAGAAGAAACATGAATGTAAACATGCTGTAAAAAATATAACTTCTGGGTGGGTAGGAGCCTAGCATTCAAAACAGTCAGTCAGTGTGTTAAAATACAGCTTGGTCTGTCTCCACTATGTGTTAAAATGCTTTGGTTAACTAACTGATTTTTAAATCACCTTTCACCTTAGTCTATGCATGCCCTTAGATTGTAAACTCTTTAAGGCAGGGATTGTCTCTTGCTTTGGGTACCTACAATACATAGTATATTGAAGTCCCAACCTGGGTTAGAGGCTTCTATGTTCTACTGTAATAAAAATAATGAAGAATAATAATAGCATCATCATCGTTACATGGGCCCAGATCACCATCTCCTGCAGGAAAACCTGTGAGAAGGTTTGGGGGTGGGAAATTCCATGAAGTTTTGCTCATAGTTTCCTTTGAATTTTTCTGTAAGGAAGTGATCCTCCCCACCTGTGGAATAAGCAAGACATTATACCTTAAATCCCACCAGACCTATTATCCCCTCCCACAGGGCAATTCTATGGTTATCTGCCAGAGGCCATTGCTATCTGCACAGTGGCCCTGTGCATCTCCACTGCTTTCTGCCCTAATCTGCTCTCCTCTTGTTCCCTTTCAGCATGCCTTTTGTTGACCTGTGCTGTCAGGGCTACCCTGGCTGGTAACTGCTTGGTATTCCCTTACAGTGAGGAGGAGCTCATTCATGCTACACCCAGGTAGCATTAATGCCTGTGGAGATTCCCCATGGGGTTGAAATACCCTCAGCCGCACTCCCAGCCTGTCTCACCATGTATGGATCCTGGACCCTACAAGCAGCCCCATTACACAATCTGGGAGGAAGGAAGAATGGTGCTATATGGGTGATTGTCCTTCCTCCCTTTCACATGGGCAGGACAAATCCACACACTCCTCTGGGTTTACAATCAAGCTGGGGGTATTTCCATTTTGTGCTGAGGGTGTATCAAAAGAACTGCACTTATTCTTGTTCCTTCCCTCTTGGTGAACATGTCAAAAATGCCACCAGCATTGTTCCTTGGAATGAAAAACACATGTCTGATAAACAATAATGCTCTTATACCTGTACCTTCATGCATTATGGTCCACTCTTGGTCCACTTTCAGCCCAAGATACAAAAGTTTCTGGGCCAAATTCTGGCACTGAGCCTGCCAGAAAACTCACTGCCATCAATCATCCTCTAGTCAGAAAACTTGCTTCCATCAGTCAATTTTGATTGCCCACAAAACCAATGGAGAAGCTGTTCTGCTAGTTGTTTGACAGGAGACACTAAACAGTGTGGCAAGATGAAGCTGAGGGATCTATAGATTTCTGCACCTATGCCCCCTGACCCAGCAATAGTGCTAGGTACACACAGATCTTCTGCATATTATGTTTGTTTACATAATTACAGATAAAGCCAGTGGATCTGATTCTGATCTCACTTGCACCGATGTTGCACTGGTGTAAGTGAGACCAGAATCCATTTCAGTATGCAGAAAGATGGAAGTGGGATATTATTTGTGTTGTGGTTTAATAAGAAAGGACTGAAACACAGAAATACTTCAGGTTGTGCTCAGTTTACTTTTGCTCTCTATATAGCCCACCTCTGTGGTTGTCTCTCTTGTTGGTTACCTTGGAAACACATACAGGAGAAAATTTGATTGGAGGAGCACTAAAAGTTGTGGGTGAAGTTTTGAATGGTGCCAATGATTATGACTGATGTCCAAAACAGGAGAGGTCTGCAAAGACTGGGGTTGTTTTTAGTTGTTGTTTTTTTAAAGAAAATAAATAAAAAGAAAAAAGAGGGTCAAGAATGAGAGGTTTCAGAGTAACAGCCATGTTAGTCTGTATTCGCAAAAAGAAAAGGAGGACTTGTGGCACCTTAGAGACTAACCAATTTATTTGAGCATAAGCTTTCGTGAGCTAAAGATCTTCTACACTTTCCACAGTATGCATCCGATGAAGTGAGCTGTAGCTCACGAAAGCTTATGCTCAAATAAATTGGTTAGTCTCTAAGGTGCCACAAGTACTCCTTTTCTTTTTAAGAATGAGAGGGTCAACCTTAGATTTGGGAGTGAAGTAGTTTGTTATTTTGAAGAGTGAATTTTAGAAGGAGAGAAAAAGTAGAACAGTTCTGCTGAGCAATCAGTTAGTTGTAAACTGTCAGTGATACTAAAAAATAAATTGGTTCACTATTGTGAACAAGATAGTGATGTCAAAAATGCAGATATACAGTTGTTTATACCATCACTGTTGGTAATGTTACAGAATTTATGTTCTGAAATAACTTCCAATTACATGTTCTCGGTGTGGGTATATATGTGCTAATATTTGTATAGCTATCTATGTGTGTATAATCAATCCATATACATAGTGTGTATTTGTGGGTGTATATATATACATACCCACACATATATTTAGCATATGTATTTAATAAACACACACACTATCATGAAGGTATTATATAAATAAGATAGATGAACATAAATGGGCACATTCTCTCTCTGTATGTATATATATATTTGTGTGTTTGTGTGTCTAAAATTCCATAGTTACAAAAGTAGGCTTAACCTCATTTATAATGTAATGCCTTTGATCTGTATTACCAAATTACCAGCTATACTTTTCAATCTGCTGTGTACACATTACACACATTTCTGTGGGGAATTTGCATTCATTTATTAGAAGACCCACCCTTATTTTTTACATAAAGTGTCATTTTGAGGTAAGGAAGTGCGTATTTGCAGACTTTCTGATCGCCCTATGGATTTTTTTCACCAATTGATTTCCCCCCTTTCATTTTTTTCGCAGTAAATTTAACAGCTGAGTATTCTTGGTTCTGAGAGATAACACTGGGAACTGTATGTATCTGCAGGAGGTCGAGGTTAGAACTCGGAATTGTGCTGAACATCTGTTGGGGGGGGGGGGCATGAAGGCGTGAGTTTGTAGCATAACTCCGCGGATAATGCTGGGAGCGGCGCATCGTGGGATTGGGCAGAGCAGCATCCACGCGCTACTAGAGTCTCTGAGCGCAGAAATAGGACTGCCCCATTTCGAAACAAATTTTAAAATTAACTAAATATATTCTAATCAAAGAGAGGAGATAAAATGCAGTCACTGTTTGCAGCGAAGCCTCCTGCAAAGGACCGTGTCCAACGCTCTACCTGAAACGGATCGGAGCCCCACGCCGTGGCCAAACGGTGATTACAGTTTTATAGTTTAATTAAGAAGGGCAGCAGTCGGGAAATGGTCAGCCGGGGGAAACCCTCCGCTCCGATGGTCTCCAGCACATGGGATTCCCGGACAATAATGGGGTGCTAATTCCGAAAGCCCACACCGCCGTCCCGCAAAGACAAGGGGAGTGTGTAGGAAATCAACCCTCCAGCAGTCCTGGCGAAGCCAGACTGACCCCAGCAAATGAAAATAATCAAAAGTAATTAGAAGCGTGCTGGACTACTCCTCGGAGATCTGTGCGAGAGAATAAACATGCCGGAGCCCTCCGAGCCACTGCAAAGGCCCCATGTCTGAGCTGTTAGGTGCCCTGACCCTGTCCACATAAAGACGTGATTTATGAAGTGCAGGGCACAGCAGCAGGACTTCTGTCTTCTCCAGAAGAACCAAATCACTGAGGTGGAGATTAACATGCTTCCAGACGGGCCCATTTCCAGACCAAGGGGAATTTTTTATTTACATTTTTTTTACCTTTAATTTCCTCCTCCTCCTCCCCTCCCCCCTCTCTTTTTAAACAGCCTTTTTGGCGTGGGGGGGAAACAGAACCCAGAGAAGTGCGAGGGTAGCCAGGGCAGCAACAGAAGCAGAGAGATTGGGAAGAGCTGCAATTGACTAGGAAAAGTCCGTTTAACCCGGTACCCCGGGATGTGTTTGATTTGACTCAAGAAAGATCTGGTAAAGATCTGGCTCTTAGTATATACTAAAAGCATTGATTTTTTTTTTTAAAGTATCTGTCAATATCTATAACATAAGGCAAAGGGAATTAGCATGCAGCTGAATCGTGTCAATGTTTCTAGTTTATTTCACTGTTTTTGTGGCTTGTTTGCCCTGCATCACAGAGCATTAGGGTATGTTAGAGGGTTTTTATTTTTTTTTATTTTAATACTCTTGTTCCAGTATTTTAAAAGCTGCCACAGTGTTAGTAGTCAGGATGCTCCACGATGTGTTTAGTCATCTTGAGAAATAGAACATTAAGCCCCACTTACCAACTGTGGTTAAGGAGTGACTTGCTCTATAAATTAACAGCTAATCTTCAGATTAAGATGAACATGTTATTGAACATTTATGGTATTTAAGAAACTCCCAGCCACTTGTCTGATTTTTTTTTCCCCTTCAGTATTGTCCTCTGCAGAGTGTTTGTCCGCAGGAAGCCTATTAAAAGTGGACAGTGCAGTTATTTCATCTGGCTTTGGCTGGGCTGCTTTTCTTTGCTTTAATGATGTGTTGGAATGCACCATGCCCATAGGGTCTCCATTAGGAGAACTTTTACTTCTGGGGCGACCATGAAGTTAAAGGCTTAAAAGAGGCATCAGTTTACAACCTGGTGGGAATAGCTAGCAGACTGGAGTACTAACTCCGTACTGCCTCCTCTAATATGGGGTCTTATTTTAATAAACAATTGCGAAAGGGAGGCAGATCCAGTAGCAATCCTTGAGTCTCTTGAAGAACGTACAAACCCTCTAAACTGGAAGAGGAAGAGAGAAGGGGCCAGAGACGCATTTGGCCCCCTTTCAAAACAGGAAGAAAACACAGTAACATCTTCTTATGTGATCAGCTAGCGGGAGATCTTTACACGTATCAGACATTTCTCAGTCACCACAAGGCTGCTTTCTCCCACGCTCCTTTAAACCTCTTACCAACAAAATGAAAAAGCCCCTCCTATGCCGGGGGCAAAATCTGTAGGAGAAACCCTCTTTCTCCTCTTCGGCCCCACTTCGAAAAAAGTTTACATAATATTTTTGTAGACATTGTTCTCTCGTGCCTGGGGAGACGGGAATATTAATGCTTAGATCTGTCCTAAAACATACGAAATAAAACCAGATTTTATGATAGTAAAACCATTATTTTTAATAGCCCATTTCAAGTGTGGAGCTAAAACAAACAGGCATGTTCCCCATACTTGCTAGCAGAGAGCAGCTTAAGTGGGGGACTACTGCAAATAGATTTCTGCCGAAAAATACCAGGGGGAGAAGAAAGATACTAGGGAGTGCGGTTTGTGGAGTGTGTGTCTGTTGCAGAAATCTTCTGATCGAAAGTGATCATAGTTTGGCCACATACAGAATCCACAGCAGTTGTGGTGGGTGGATAACCTCTGGTGTACTGGCTGGTTCTCCTGGCGTTATTCTGGGGGGATCTGCTCTGCATATACAGGGCACTATCTTCATTCAGGTGAGGAACTTCTCCTTACAAATTATTAGTGCTTCACAGCGATTATGATTTGATAACCCAGGATGACTTTCCGAAGTAGAGTCACACCAACCGCTGATTAATAGCCTGGTCCTTCATCGTCATCAATAATAATAATGCTTAATAGGGGTTTAGGACCAGGAGCTAAAAACCTGGGGAATAAGACCACAGAGTATTAACAGGAGAATGGATGCAACAGCTCAGGCTCTGCCCTCTCTGTATTTACTTGTAAAACTGATTCTGGGAGCAGCACTCAGCTCACACCTTCTAGCAGCAGCCACCGCCTTGGCTCCTGCTCCTTAAAGGAAAGTACCCGAGAGACAGTGGCTGCCGCTGAGTTCTTAAATCTTTGCACTGAGCAGAAATTCAGCTGGCTACGCCATCTACTGGCCACTGGCTGCAAGCTTCTGACAAATCACCCACCCTCCTCAATACCATATATGCATGGCATGGGGTGTGTGTGAGTGTAGATATATATATAGATATATATATATAAGCCCTTTCCATGAAATCCTAATTTAGCTAGGACCTGCTACTGATACCAAAAGACCTTTTGTTTATCCACCAACATTTCCTCCTTTTCAGAGAGGCTTTGTTAAAGGGAGGGGGCTAGGGCTTGATATCAGAACCTCTGATCAGGCCTATGGGCTCGAGCAATCAGTTTCCCAGATTACTTGTATTTAATACACAATGCATCATAAAACAAATCCCTCATCCTGACAGGAAGAAAATAGAACAGCTCATAGCTCGAGCTGGTCCAATTTATGGCTAAATTAAAAAAAAGAAAAAGAAGGCTCCAACAATGGACAAGTTGAGGGAGGGCAGGAAATCAATGGGTCAGCAAACCAGGAACTCAGTGAGGTTCTCAAGCCCCGGACTCTGGGAATCTCTGGCCAGGTTTTTGGGGTTATTTACAAAGGATTTTTTTTCCCCTGGCCTACCTAACACTGCTGTTTGCGATTTGTTTTCTCTCTCCTCTTGTCTTGAACAATAGCTATTATCTGAAATAACAGTTCAATGTCACAGATAACAGGCCGCTGAGAGGAATTAATCATCATCCCTTGTCATTTGGATTCTTCCCCTCCCCTTCTTCCCTCCTGTCCATTGCAAATAAATCGATTTTTAGTCTGAGAAATATATTTGCACTTTAAAAAAAGTGGGTGGCACTTATGATTGTGCAATAAACGGTAAAGTTCAGCCCCCCTTTTCAATTCTTTCCCCTCCCTCCTAAAAACATATGTTATAGTTAACCTCAGGAGACAGTGCCCAACTTTGTTGGCTAGACTGGATCAATTTACTGCATTACATTATGATTATATCTATGGTTACTTTAAAAAAAAATTAGAAGCCACTACAATTTCGAGGCGTTGTAGCTTTTATGTAAACTCAAAGAGAAATCATCTCTTGGATTATTAATTCGATACCGATTTCTTCCCCTCTACCACCCCAGTCCAAATATTTAACCTCCCTCCAGGTTCATTCATGAGATTTGTTACTAGATCAATCAATCAATCAATCAAGATCCTTTAGGAAACGATTCCAAATGGAGCGATTGTTCCGTCTGCACAAAACAGGAGGTGTAGGATATTTATTGTGAAGTGCAAAATAACATTCAAAAAGCTGCTTTTCATATTTTTTAAAAGTCCGTGCCCTTTTCGATAGATGTAAAATAGACATCAAAAAAGGAACTAGCTCGTTGCAGATTTATAAGCCTAATGATCTTTCCCTCGGACCAAATTGGGTGATCGATGGAGTCACGTTGCTTTGTAATGTTAGGAAGTAACATTTTAAGAACTTTGGCAAACAGATCATTTATTGATTAATTCCGTGCCGCGTGTGTGTGTGTGCGCGCGCGCGGTGAACGGGAGAGGAAAGGGGGAACATACACAAATTCCTGCCAGGAAGAGTAGAATTCAGAGCGATCATAATATCTAAATGCCCTATATATGGACAGTGTGCATATCGCAGCTGCAATATATGTAATATAAGTGCAATGTATGCAATATAAGTGGCAATTAACGTTCTCAATTGCATTCCAGTTCCTGGTTGCTGCTGCTGCCTTTTATATATTAGAGAGAGAGAGAGAAAAAGAAAAGAATAAGGCTGCCGATTTTGTTAAACGCTTCTTAAATAAACACATTCAGACAGAGACACTTGCGCTTTCGGAACACATTGAAACAAGGCGAGGTTTTGCTGCGAAAGAAAAATCCTCCCACCCCAGATCTCCCTATTGGCTGCTGATTACATGGATGGACTCGACATGTTTAAAGGGGATGGTGCATCCGTAATCAGTCTGCCCCTATAGGACTTCTGTCTTGGCGACCTTTTGGTGACCTCTCTCGCCGGAGGAGGCTGCTGTCACTTTAAAAATTTACTGAAAGAGGAGCCTCTGTCTGGCTTCCGACCGCTGGGTTGCAAGGGGGAGATCGCTCCCTCTCGCTCGCTCTCGCCTCTTTATGGCTGGCCGGTCAGATATTCTTTAAAGAGACAGTTCATGAAATGGAAACCCCTGGCAGTTGAGTGTGTGGGGTTGCAAAAAAAAAAAAAAGGGAGGGGAGGGATGAGAGAGACGCTCCGGCTGAGAAAGAAGCTCTCACAGGACAGGCTCTGAAGAGGAGAGTGTGTGTGTGGGGAGGGGGGGACAGACTCCCACCCTCTCCCTCGCCAGCACATAGTCGCACTTTTTTCGTGTGATCACCAGCAGAGAAGTGAAAGAAGTTTTTTTTTTAAACGGGATTCCCCCCCCCCCCCGATAACTTTCTTTACACACACACACCCCGAGCAGCCGATCAGAGCAGGAGGGGCAGAGAGGGGAAGGTGATGGGGAGCCGGGAGCAATTTGCAAAAAAGAAAAAAAAATAATAAGAACAACAATAACAATGATCAATAATCATCATTAAAGCAAACTCCCCCCCCCCATGACACCTCCCCTTCCCCCCCCCCCCAAAAAAAATCCAGCAACAGCAAACCAGCCCTTGAGAACTCCCGGCGAGGAGAGAGAAACTTCCCAACAAATGGTGGAAGAGAGGGGAGCTTCCAAGCAGCGACCCGAGCCGGCACAAGGACACCAGCTACCCACCCACTCTGCAGACCGACGGCGAGTGTTTTTTGTTTTGTTTTACTTCCAGCCGCTTGAAGGACCTTCCCCCCTCCCCCTCCCTGTGCACGGAAGCGCTCAGGGTTTAGGAATCAGTGCCGTGGGAGAGAGAAGGTAAGAGGAGCGGGCGAGGAGAGCTGATCCTCGTCATAACAAACTCGCCGGACCCCCTGACACTTTCTCTGCGTGTCCGCTCTGCCTTGGCTTAGGAACTTGCTCCCTGGCCCCTGGGTGCCTTCCCTGCCCCTGCTCAGACTCGTGATTTCCTTGTTGCTCGCAGGGCGGCTACGACTCGCTCTCTCCCTGCAGCTTGCTGGTGTCTCTCTGGGGCGAGGGGGTGATGTGTGTGTGGAAGGGGTGGGGGTGTCTGGCGGGTTGTTTCCCTCTGTCCCAGGGATCCAGAAAGAGAAGGGATTGGCTTGCCAAACCCTAGATTCCTGGCAAAGCCGCCGAGGAGCTTCTGGATCTGCCTTCGGCAAAGTTCCTCCTCCTGGCTAGTCTAGACCCCTAAGCTGCGTGGCTCTGCCGAATTGTTACCCACACTTGCAGTAACCCTAACATCAGCTAAAAGGAAAACCAAGCGGGTTGGAAAGGGCAAGGCGTGTAAAAAAAAAAAGAAAGAAAAGAAAATCCAATCAAGGCTCCTCGGGGCAATAGTCGCTTTTTGAAAAGGCAGAACTCCTGTGTGAGCAGCAAAGGGGGTGGCTGGGGGTGGGAAGTGACTCCTGCAATTTTCGTTTATTTAAAAGTCTCTGGTCCTGTCAGAGAACTCCCCCCCCCCCCCCAAACTAAATAAAACCTTCGTTACCTCCTGGAGACGTCCCTCTAGAAACGAGTTAAGCAGTCACAGTCGTTTGGGAATGAAAGAAAAGTTAAAGCATGGCTGCAACGAGACGAAGACATTTAATTTTCCAGTGGAAATGCTCTCAGCCCTTCAAGAAGGGCATAACATCGGGACTGACCCTACGCACGATCTGCTGTATTAATGCTCCGTTGAGGGGAGCCGCTGAAATAATGTTCACAGTAAAACAAATTAAATGTAGACATTGGAATGCAGCTAAAAACTTGCCTTTTTTTCCGGACGTGTAAATGTAGTTGGTTCGGATTATTTCTTGGTTTTGAAATTAAAATATAATTGTTTAGATCGTTCTATGAAAGCGTGTGGAAGAGGGGAGGGAATATTGTTCTGTTAGTTTGGGGGGGAGGGTCTCCCGGTCTAGTCAATCTTTCCTATTTTACCATGAACAGGGCCTGATCCTGCTTTCCCCAAGTACCCCAAGCTTCTGTTTGGACTCAGGGGAAGCGGGGGCGGGGGAGCGGGGGGGGTGCACAAGCCATGCAGGATCGGAGCCCCTATTGAAACACCATCCTAAACCTCCGTGGCAGACTTATTTTTAAACAAACGACAAGGAAGCGAAATTCGAAATGAACTTCGTCAGTATCGTGCAACTGAAATGAGATGATTTCTTCCTGTCTGACAATGTCGAAGCCAGTGGCCGGGGTCAGCTGTGTGGTGTTTAAGTCTGGGGCAATTCACTTGAATATTTGAACCTAGTGATTTCGGGTCAAGTGTGTTACAATGAAATAATGTTTAAAACGAAGCGTCCTGACAAGACCGAAGAACTTACAAAAACTCCTGTGACTATTTTAGCCTGACAAATTGGCTTGGAGGAAAGAAGACAACTTTTTCTGCAGCACAGTCCTTACCAGAAAGTGTCTTCTTAGAGCATGCTTTCTGCTAGCACACGGGTTGCTGTTTAATTGCCTCCTGGTCAAAAGGCTTGTTCATAGTGTGTCTTGCCTTGTGTCCTCTAGTTTGTCCCCTTGAAGTTTGTGGTGAGTTAATGATCTGAATCTGCTTCTGGAGGATTACCTGAACTCTATGTTAAACTGCTCTAGGGCTAGGGAAATGAAACCTCAACTTCAGTTTTCACCTTCATAAGGGCATAGATAAAGCAGCTTTCCGCTGGGTTCATTTAATTAATGAATCTGAGCTGTTGTGGGGTAGAGCTAGACTATATTGTTAGTCTTTGATAGAAAACTTCCTTAGGTTTTCATTAACTAAATGATATACAATACCAGAATTCCTTTCCATTCAACTTGAAGGCCAAAAGTGCTCTGGGTCTTGACTTGAATACAAATTATTTAAGTGCAGAAACAATCTCTCTCTCTCTCTCTCTCTCTCTCTCTCTCACTCCTTTCTAATACAAATAGGTTAATATACTTTTAGTACAGAATATGTCAAACAGGAGAACTTTCCAAATGTAATATTAGCTTTATGTATACCTTGGGCTATTGCTGAAAGCTTCGGCTAGGCCAGTCATAAAACCTGCAGATAAATGATGATATGCAGTCATATATAACGATTAGCAATTTGTCATAATATTAGAATATAACATCCTTTTTAACTTGTCCACAGTCAATCTCATTAGATTTGTTTATTTTCTGCATAATTGGAACTATGTATTGGTATGTGTGGAATATTGTGCCATGTTTTGCATGAGTGTTTACATTGTTTTTCATTTATTTTCTTTAGTTTGGCATAGAGGGTTCTGTTATTAACCAAGTCCTGTAAATTGCTTCGATTAAGGGGTATGATTTAAGTGCTAAAGGGGGGAGGGGTTTGGGAAGCATAATATTAAAACAAGATTAATAACTCTGAATCTAAACATCATTTAGTGGATGGAATTTATAACAAACATGAAAATGCTAAATGGGACCTAAAATAAATTCAATTGGAAACAAAGAAAAAAGAAAACACACACAACACCGAAGAGGACCACCGCAGACACTAGTCTTAATAATTTTTATGTATAATCACAGACAAAAAATTTACCAAAATAGAATTTTAAATGATAAATATTCACTAATATAAAATGAGAAAGTCAGATGTTTGCTAAATGAATATATTTTCCATTAGCAATTATTAGACATCACCTTGATTATGGGTAAGCATTTTTCAGGACATGTTTACAACAAATGTATTGTCCCTTTATTAATATGCACATGTTCTAACAATTATTTTAAAAGTCTCGCTTTTATTCATTCATAGAATTTGAATAAAACATGCTTAAGTGATTATCCATTTGTTTATTTGAAGACCCGTGATTTATCTTTTAATTAGTGTGGCCTGACACCAATAGAAAGATTTACCCTTTCATATTTTTCCTTCTAGATCTTGGATGAGTTTTGCAATGTGAAGTTCTGCATAGATGCCAGTCAACCAGATGTAGGGAACTGGCTCAAGTATATCAAATTTGCTGGATGCTACAATCAGCATAACCTTGTTGCATGTCAAATAAGCGATCAGGTATGTTGTGGGCGCTTTCCGGACTTGTTTGTAAAGAGCTTTATGGTATCAGTGGAAAAAAATAATAGCAAGCCACAGTACGTTTTATGACTTGTTCGTTGATTATGGTACCAGGTAAAACACGATTGTGAAATTCCAAATAGAGTCATTTTTACCAGCTACTGCAGATAAGAATTTCCTATTTTTTCACTTGAATGTCCTCTTTGTAAAATACATTGTTTTTATTTTACACCTGATATATAACATATGAAACCAGTATTTTTCATTTGTCATTAATGATATTTTCTAATTTATCATCCAGTTTAATTGGGTGGCTAAACCAGTGCTTTAAGTTAATCAAAACATTCAATGTGAAATTAATGGAAAATGGAGGTGAAGATACAAAACCAAAACAACCTCCCTTCCCCAACCCAGAAAACCTCTGCAAATATATTTCATATATATATAACTATGGATATGAATATACATGTGCAGGCATAGAATTATGCCTTCTCATACAATGAGATAGAGCTAATAATAGTTTTATTCTGAACTCATTTATATTTTTAGGTAATTTTTTCCCTTTTAGTTTATTGCAGGGTTAGAACATTGACTTTTTATTGGATTGAAATGTTAGTTTCCCTCTACCTACCCTAACCTTTAAAATAAGGTTAGGGTAGGTGGAGAGAAATCGTAGTAAAACAGTTTGCTTTGAAACACTCTGAGTACTTGTTGGGTTAATTTTTTAACATAAAGGTTTCTTTTAGCATGTGAATATCAAATAAATGCCATGATGAAATGTTTTAATTGAATGAAGTTAGGTTAAGATTATTATGATTAATTGAAGAAAAGAAATTAATGCTTGAAGGGGTAGCAGGCAGTGAATTCTCTTTTTATATTTAAATGTTCATATCTGTAACACAGTATTTGATTCTTTAAATCACTGTGTTCCATTGTCACCAAATAATTAATCGAAACAAGTGGATTTTAAAGATTATCTTTAGTTGATTTAATTGCCTTGACATTATTGAGAAAAAAAATCAAACAAGAGAAAAGCTTCAATTAGAAATCATTCTTTCCAATCAAATGCCAATATATAAAGTGAATGTCAGTCTCCCATTTGCAACATCATTACAGGATTAGGTATTTGTATCCTACCGAATAATTGATTAAAATTGACTTAAATAACTTTTTCAGAAACTGTGATCAAGTATCATTTTCATTTTGAACTTTTAATATTCAGCATTAAACGCATGCAGTGTAGGAGAAATCAACCTACTGTGAGATAACTTCATTTTTTACATAAACACTGATTCAACAAAACAAGCAATAAAATTGGTAGATGAAAAACACATTCTCAAATTTACAATATGTTTTATACAGAAAACAGTCAATTCTATGAATGCAAAGCATTCATTTGATCATGTTGCAAAGCGGAAACTATGAAGCTGAGCTCAAATACCAATATTTTACATTTAATAAAAGTTGGAATAAATGGGTAAGTTTCGTAAAGGAATAATATGAATTGATAAAAGTGGCTTACTGTCTCCAGGTTGATATTTTTGTTCTGTAAATAAAATATGCATTGTACTGAAATATCAGAATCTTTTCCTTCACACACACGTACATGTTTTGATGGTTTTGAAATTGAAGTTGTAGAGCTTAGAAGTTTCTCTTTTTTAAGGCTTACGTTTCTGAGATTTGATGGTGGTATCTGTATTGATGCCACGGATTTCCTTCATTCGTCGGAGACTTGTTATTTATTTTTGCACAGTATTGTGCTATTCATAATTCCATATTTTTTACAGAATATTGTTGCCAAGATTTGTAAATTAAAACCTGGTTGCCTTTCAAGTAGTGTGTTGTGTGAGATCTGCTGTCAGCAAGAGAAAATGGATTGCTGTTGCAATAGACACTGAAAATTTATGCACACAAAAAATTCTATATACGTGCTCTTGAATCTTAAACGGAATAGTTCTTCCAACTGTTAGCTCCTCCTTCTGCTTTACTCTGAACAAACCTGTGAAAGGTAAGGTAAAATAGAATAGGAGACCAAACTGTGAAATTGACATTACATGGCCAAATGTCTGCATATATAGAGGGCCAAATAAAAGTCAAGCTTATCATGTGTATGCATTTATGTGCACACTATATGTGGGGGTGTTTGTGTCAGTCTGTCTATATGGACCCCCCCACCACAACTTGGTTTAAGTCAGAGTTAAGGTTGAGAGTACACATCAGTAAGTTGTTGATAGATCGGTAATAGATGCTAGACAGTTAAGTCAGGAGGTCCCTGTCCTGCTTTGATATGAGAAAGCTGCATTGAGCTCATGGATGAAAGAGCTGACTCAAGAGGTTCTCCTGGTCTGGTGTTTCACTCTGTTTTCCATAAGAAATAAGACCTGCCAACTAGTGAATAAGAAATACTCATCCCATAATGAGCACTCTCATTGCATGAGAGACTATTCACTACTAAGGAAAGGACAGAGACACTTGATCAGCCGTAATTGTTAACCTCTAATTACTTCAACTCACCTGTAAAATTCACAGGCAAACATTGCACGCTATCTGAAATGGTAAAGGATATTTACCAGCACTCTGACCCTTAGTCTGAACACCAGTTTATAGTGCTAAATATAAGCCTGATTGAAAGACAGGTATGAGTCCTAGACTGCTGGAAACAGAGTTTTCAAATAACTCTCTGAACTACTATAACATAGTCAAGGTGCTCAGCGGAACCTCCTTCATTCAACAAAAAGAGAAAGAAAAACACTTTTTTTTGTTTTCTATGTTAGGCTTTATGAAAGACATATCTCCCCCACCCCCATATTCAAATTTGAGGTCAGGTTTCATCATTCTGGATCAACTTTACAAAATGTCTGGGCTCCTTCGTATATCTGTATAAATGAGCTTTGCTGAGACGAACAGCTTGATAATAGTGGGATGCAGTCAAAACATGTATGCTGGATGCAACTCATATTTCATTTGATTGGGGATGGAGTAGGATTTAAAGGCTGTATGTATGGGTATTTTTTTTTTGTTTCAAATAGAGCGGATATAGGATTTCTCTGTGCTGTCCTCCTATTATCTCTGGTCCTGTCTAATCAGTCCTAAAAGAAGGTAATTCAAGAAGTACATGAATAATAAATTCCACAAATAGTGCACTTCCATTTTTTTCTTTTCCCCAAAGAGCCTACAGTATTTATAGGACTGCAAGGAGGCCTGCCACCATTATTTCACTGGAATTATATTTCAACTTAAAATCAATTCCGTTTTAATACTAGCTTTTGCTATCTTGTAAGACTCTAGTTTATTATTGCTAGATCTCTGTATTTATTAGCATGATTTTTTTTAAAAAATGACTGTAGAAGGAATAGAATTGTTAGACTTTCTGACAGTACTAGCATCCCAGCAAAACTGTAATTTTTAAGTACAGATTTTGAAGGAAATCCCATTGAAAACAGAGTAGTAACTATAGTAAAGTATTTTTAAGGGGACTATAGTATATTCCAAATGCACTAGCAAACTGATATCAGTCAGCTTCCAATTATAAAATACAATATTTTTTGAAAGTCCAGTCAGTGGTATTTATACTTAAAGCTCTTGAGTATTGTTTTTTAACTTACTTACTACTTATAGGCCTCCAACAGTGGCATAGCCATATACAGAATGCTGGAGGGCTGTGCTTAGGTTTTTCTCAAAGACACAATTATTGGAGATTCATTTTGTTTTAGCTATCGAAAATTCCAGATATCTCAAGATTAGTTTGCTGAGGATTTTTCTAGTTGAAATCAAATTTTATTATGCTCAGTTATATCTGCTGGATGGAAAAGCTAGCAGTATCTCTGTCTTAACAACTATCAAAGTATACAAGGCCAATGTCCTAAGTGAATTGCTGTACGTTTTACCAGATCTGATCACATCTTAGAGTTTTACCGACTTTTTATATCTGCAGACACAGCCTTGTGTTTCAGATATTACTGCCTCTGTCACTACTCCATTCAGCTAAGTGGGAGAATAACACAACTGTGGCCATAAGCATCTCTGCACGTCTCAAACAATTTTACTCATATATGCACCTGCAATGGTTGTGTATTTCAAAAATGAATTTTGTGGATCCTGCTTGATGATACAATGAAGTCAAGCTTGTGCCTGTTGGCAGTCAGGCAGGCTTATTTACACTACATTTATTGAGGGCTCGATTCTGCCATGCTTCCTCATGGTCAGTAGTTCCTTACTCAGCATATAAGACCGGGGACAACTCCCATTACAGTCAGTGGCAGTCTTTCCATAGACCCACTGAAATGAATGGGATAGCCGCTATTTGTTATGATGGCAATATCTGGTTGTCAAGTTGTTTTACTTTCCAGCCTACACCAAGTTTGCTTCTTCACTTATTGCAATTAGAGTTAATGCTGGGTGTTAAACTCCAGCCTTACATTTTACATATATCTATATTATCTGCAACATAATACACTGTAATCTTTTCACTCAGCACACTGTCCTTTCCTGAAGTGACCTAAAATTGGAAGGAAATTTTCAGAAATGTAAAGTCATTATTAATCTTGCCATTTGCAACAAGTCATACTATTGAGATAACCTTGATAACTAATATTTAGTAAGCTCAAGAAGACAAGTTTTTTCTGAGCAAATGCCGATGATAGATTATCTAATCTTCGTATGCTTCCAAGAAATAATATGGAAGATTATAACTGCCCACAGAGAGAATACCAGGCTGAAATTCACCAAGTGGATTCTGCCAATTCTTTTGTGGTTTATAAACGGAAGCAGGGCATTAGTAGAGAATTCTGCCATGTTGTCACTTGAGATATGTATTGTTCTACTTTGTGATTTACCTTATGAAGCATTAGTGCTTCTGGAAATGGCTTGCTGATATTGGTGGACACACTCACTCCTTCTCTGAAATTGTATCAGGAACTTGGTTTTGTTTGGGCCAACATACAGGTACAATAACAAACCCCCACATTTGATCTAATTGACAGCATTGTCACCGGTCTTTGCAGAGAGGCCAAGGATTTTGAATGGGCACAGAGGGATTGAAAAAGTCTCCCATCCCCAAAGGTGGTCCTTCCATGTCAGGGTTGAGGCACATTGACTGGCTCGCTGTGGGGGGGAATTGCATTGCCACTGTGTCTATGCTATGGGAGGCTGTGGTGGTCCAGTCACTTGGACTATGGACCTTTTGTGAGCACTGGAATTCACAATGGAAAAATAAAGTGCAGCTGGGTGTGATTTGGACGATGATGGTTAGACACATGCTTGTTATAGTGAGCTGATTACACGGCACAGGGATAGGCTGTGCCATTTAGGCACCACCACTGGAAGGGACATTGGGAAGCTGCACCACCTGGGGGAAGCACCAGGAGCCGCTCTGTCTCTGAGAGGCAGAAGTCCTGTCTGAGCGCCCCAACTATATTAAGAGGATGCTATTACAACCCTCCATGGTGGTGCTATATATTCCTGCTGCTGTTCTGGTCCTCCTTTGTGAGCTGGTGTGGAGGTGATGGTAGTGGGGGGATAGCTCCACCATCTCCACCTCCCTTGGGATACCGCAGACCTTCAGGAGAGAAGGCAGGGAACAGTCTCCATGAGTAAAGGGTCTGACCATTATATAAGCTGCAAAAGGGTGTGTGTGAGACATGTTCATCTCCCCACTTCCTAGCTTTGCACCTTTGTAAAGGACAGGCAGGGTCAATCTTTGAGTTGTTTTCTATGGATTTTTGCTAAACTTCTCTAAGTGCCTAATTCAAAGCCCATTGAGGTCAACAGAAAGACTCCTATATGCTGTACCCATGCAAAACACTGATTTACTTCAACTGCTCATTTGCCTGAGTATGGCAAGATGGATCTGGCTCATATTTCAGAATGCAGTTGTCCAACTGTGCAAGTTGTTCACCCTAAGATCTAAAATTGCATTTTAGTCATTTGGACTATTTGCACATTTAATTATAATCTGTGGCAGAAGTATGTATTAGTTTGCACTTCACATTTTCTGATGCGCTTAAATCCATATTTTGTTGGAGTCTTTTTGATGTAAAAGTTGTTATTAGTTTTGGCCATTTAATTTGTTTTGCTTTTTGGGTAAGTTCTACTTTTATTCAGAAATAACACTTTACTATTCTAAGATCAATGCCAATTGGCAGGGCTCAAGAATGTATGCACTTGCTTGCCTAACCTGATTTAAGGGTGTAGTCCCATACTGATGCACAACTTCTTTCCATGTATATACCCCTTTGCTTTCAGGACTCTAGTCTTGTGACACTAGCAAAAAAAGATTGCACTTAGAGGGTTTGATCCTGTCATTGTTTCACACACACAACTCCAACTGAAGTCAGTGGGAATAAGGACATCATGCATGGAGCATGACCGCAGGATCAGTGTCTAACTCTTTTGCTAATTAGTGTGTGTCCAACAATCTCAGCTCAGATCATTTTTCACACCTTGTGATCATTTTATGAAGTGATACTAACACCCACTGAACATTTTGTCCTGAGTGATAAAAATGCACATAGACATACATAGCGAGGGAGCCGTTTTTAAACATAATTTAAAGTGAAAGATGGCTATTTTAAAGAGCTATATTGCTTTGAGAAAGTGAAAGCTATCCTTTCATCTGCATCATAGGCAGGGCTGTCCTGCCACTGTGCTGATCAAATGCATGAAGCCATGACTGCCAAAATAAAACCACGGCCTTTTACCTAAAAGTTATTGCATTTGAATTTTCGTCTTGTAGGTACTCACACTTGCAGTGCAAGTTTTCCCGTTGTTCTATCAACTAGGAGCATAATGCACATCATGTAGTGTAGTATTTCCATTCCAAAACAATAACACAGGGTTCTGTGCAGAGGGCTAATGGACCTTATAAGACTTTTATTATGACTACCAATGTGCTTAACATTTTTCATATTCTGTTCCTTTTCACCATCTTTTTCATAGTCAGCTTCTACTACAGCTGAAGTCAATTCAATCCATTTGCCAGTGGGGTACAGGACATGTAAATAGTGAAGTCCTTCCTCCTAGAGCTATAAGTAAGTTAAAAACAATAATAATGTAGTTTAAGTAGCGCAGACTACCTGCTTCCAAATCTGAATAGCATCTGTTATCTGTGCCAAAATCTGAATTTCCTAGCATTGGGACACATACAGTGTTTTCCAAAGCTGTTGCATGTACAAGAATAAAAGGTTTAGTCAGATGCAACAGAATATAACTTCTCTTCAGCAGCGAGGGCAACAGATGTGTTCATATCAACTGTTGACTTTGTTCAGATATGTAAACTAAGTGTCCCTTTCCCCCTTCCCCTCCCAAACTGCTATCGTTCTATTAAACCTTTCCTAGGTGGCTGAATGGCAAATTGAATGATGTGATAGTAAATAAAGAATTCAAACAAAGTGGTATAGATTTCACTGGAGTAAGCAGAGATCAACAGTGAACTTCAAAGTGAGCAGGCGGCAGTGCCTGAAATAGTCGTCTCTCTACAGCTTTCACAGGGAGTGCATTTTCTCTATTATTTCAATTATTACAACTTCCTGAATAGGTTGAAGGTCATTCATAATTCACGCTTCTGTCATCTTTACACATGCCAAATGCAGTCTATTAAGCATAAATAAAATTACGAGTGCCTGACCGGGAAAAGTAAACTGGGATTCATAACAATGAGGCCTTATTCATCCCTTTGAAAGTAAATTGTGTATGTTCATTGTTTTGTTTTGTTTTATTTCCCTTTTTATCACTGCAGTTTGGTCCCCTTCCTTCCCCCACCTTGCATCAGTAGCATAAACATACTACCTTAAATCACTACGGACAAAAAATTGAATCAATCAAACCCTCTGATTCAAACATCCCAAACGTTGTGGGGTCTTTGAAATCCAAACCCATATCTGGTTCAGAATTTTGCCCCTCTCTATATAATGGGCTGAACCAAAACTCCATAACCAAGACTACTAATCTTGGGGCGTTTGAAATCTGGATCTGGACTTTGCAGTTGGGCCTATTTCTATGACATATAAGCACTGATCCTGCAATTTACAAGGCATGTTGCTTTGGCTGTGCATTGTAAATTGCAGAACTGGTGCAATAGTTAGATAGCAAAGTGGCTTTGATGAACACAAGGGATGAAATCTTGGCCCCATTAAAGTCAAAACTCCCATTGACTTTGGTGATTTCATCCAAAAGATCTTTGTAGTACAAAAATCCATATACTCTACACTACCATTTCCAATTGCAAGTAATAACATTATGAATATAGTCGTCTATTGGTTTAAAGAGCAGGGAGAACCAGTATGAAACAGATATGGTCTGAAAGTAATTTATGACCTGTCAGCTTTCCTTGCAGAGGGTTTCCTGACTCTTCAGACCCTCTGTCATAGCCGATCTTATGTTGGTTTAAAAGAACATAAGCCAACATATTCTGTCTGTACAGGGCATTGAAAATTTCCCACTGTTTCTCAGACAGGACAATTACAATTGGTTTTGGGTGGAGAAAATGAAAAAAAAAACCTAATAAAACACATTTACATGAAATATTAGGAATGTCTATTAAAACCAGATTACATTTACCAGCACTATAATATTTTCAGCGTTCAATATATGCTATTTTAAATCCCATTAGGATGCAATTTGGCATATAAATTGTTAGACCAGGTGGAATTCTGTTTTGCATGTGCAGAAAGAAAAATAAATACATTAAATAAATAGCTAAGCAGTTTTCATTTTCAGAGCTTCAAAAATGTAATTTGGATCCATTTGGGAGGCTTTTTTTTTTTACACAAGATCAAAACATAACTTAATCTACAAAATATAATTTTGCTGGCATTTTCCTACATCTCTTCTCTTTGTGCAACTCAAACTGAAGTCAGTGGGAGTTCTGGGAGCAGAGAGGCTGGACAGATCATTTCTTGGAGGAGACTAATCTCTGCTGGTATTCCAGTTTATTTTCAAAATGCCAGCTCAGTCAGGCTAGACAATTAGCTACAGAACACACACATTAATTAGTTCAACATGTGTACCATGTTTGCAATAAAGGAAATGCATCATACCAAGGGTTGTTACAAGGAAAGCTGATGCATCATAATACATTTCAGTGCAAACAAGGCTCCATTTCAAATGCATATGAGCACCATGTGTCCTGGGTTTGCAACAAAGAGGGAAAAGGTCTGCTGAAATATCTTCTATGGTATGGCATGAACCAAGTGGAGGAAATATTAGGTAACACTGCATTACGGCTTTTGTTCATACCTTGGTATTGATGAACTATTGAGCTCAAAAGTGTGACTAATTTTACATACTATAATACAGAATCAAAAAACACCAGAGTGGACCAAGAGTATCAATTTGGGGCAGAGTGGGTCACCTCAGAGAGAGCTCTGGCAGGGATTGTGCTTCAGTGGTGCTCTCTCCCCAAGCTCTTCCCTGTGCCAAGGGACTGCCTCCCTTGGGGTCCAGCTGTGCAAGTCAGTGCAGTGGGCAAAGTCATGATCCTTCCTCCTCTCTGCTCTTTTAAAGTAGGGTGCACGGACTGTCTTCTGTGAGAGTTGCATCAGGTCCAGAAAGGAGAAGTCCTTGGGCTCTTCTGAGCTCAGAAGCTTCTACTGACTCTAACCTTTGCATGGGGAGTACTGTGGGAACAGAAGATTCCTCATCCTCTCAACCATCCTGCACACCTTGTCTAGGACTAGGGGCAATGTGGCTCAGTGTATGTGTGATGTCACACATTCTGAAAGCCTCTGTGCGTGTGTGTGTGTGTGTGTGTGTGTGTGTGCAAACCTGCAGAATCTTGACAAACTTCATTTGATAAAAGCTTAGCAAATGTTGAAATAACAGGTTCTTGTTGACATCCATAATGTGGCCAGTCTTCAAACCATTATACAGTGCATTAGCCACACAATTTATGATTCCACCATGTCAAACATTTATCCCACTCCAAGCACAATCCTGCACTCTTCCCATGCATAGAACTATCTTTGGAGGCAAAGGAAGTTGCATGAAGAAGGACCACAGGAGTGCCTTTGTGTATTTCCAAGACTGAATGTCATGCGTCCACCCCTTAGTCAGTCAGCAGCTTAGGCTTGTCTGAGGCTCATCAGTCTATATATAATTTAATATTACCTTTCAAGTGCATGGAGACCATTATACTTCTGCAAAAAAGACTCAGATTTAAATACATCTGTCTTAATAAATGGAAAAACAAATGTTGCTTAAAGCAAATATTCTGTGGATGCATGTGGACATCAGATTTATTTGCAGAAGTTAAAAGCTGGCTTCACTTAAATGGGTTTCAGTCTTTGATCAAATGAGTTTGGTTGCCCAAACCAAGTCCCTGGTGCACCAAAGTCCACATCACAAATCCCCTGCATCATTTGTCACAATTGGCAGTATCTTCTCAAGAGAAGACTATAATAACAGATCTTGTGGCTCAAACTTGAGGTGCATCAGCATAGCTGTGGGGGGAGGCAAGCTCAGAACCTCCCTTTCCTCTGGCACTGCTCTCTGCTGGACGTTCACATTCTCATGAACAATAAATATTTGCTTTAAATTGAGAATGAACTCAGTGAAGTTAAAAATCACTCGGTCTCAGAGTCACTGTACCATTCATGAGTTGCGATGTCACCTTTTTAAACTCCATCAAATAAATCCAGTATTGCTACTGTAGTCACATATTTTCTCTCTTTTAATATATATGCACATGAAACTTCACAGATGTTAATTAGGCTCCTTAAGGACGGTTGCAATATTAATTTATGTATATCCTACAAAAGGGTACTTTTAAAATCTTTGTCACCCTATCATTTTGAATGTTCCACTTTGATTTCATGTGCTTGTTTAAATTAGGCAATAATAAGATTAAAACTGATAGTATTAGCAGAGCAAGACAAGGGTCCTGATTCTGATCTGGTTTTACACCAATATAGCCGGAAGGACTTCATAGAGGTCCTTGTGGATTTACATAAGTATAAATCAAAACAGAATCAAGCCCAATGAGACTGTGATATCATAGTACTTCCTTAAAATCCTTTGCCATATGTGTGAAGGCTGCATTCCCTATTGCAAGGTTTCACTGCAGTTCCAATATGTCACAATTCAAATGTCAACATGCTGTTGGAAAGGAAGCTAATAAGTTAAACCTTTGAGAGTTGCCAGCAAAGGAGGTGATTCAAATTGTTGAGAGAAGTCCATTGTTTTCTAAAGGGAAATAGAATTCCAGAATGAAACATGTGACTTATAAGCATTTATCTAAAAGATAAAAAAAAGACCAAGAAAATCCAAATGACGGTTTGACCAGGACAGCTCTTAGTGTAAAAGAAAAGGGAGTTGTAATCTTGACAGAATGGGAGGGGAAGTTGCGTACAAACTCCTACTCATGGCTTTTATTGGGAAAGCACACAGCAAACAGTAGGCTGCAGCATGTGTACATTGTGACTGATGCGTTTTCCTCAGAATTTCTTGTGTGAAATGATCTCAGCCTGTCTTGTGAAAATGCTGGTGCTTACTTCAGTATAACTGCACTGCTTGCATACTTCAGGTGGCTGACCTGCTGTTCTCAAAATAAGCCACAGAATGTCTTAAAACAAACAAAAAAAAAAATCAGAGGAAGCTCCTCATTAAGTTATTTTTAGATATTTAGCGCATATTTGTGGTTGAGGCCCCTTATAAAAAAATAAACAATTGGGTTTTAGGGCCACCTACTGGAGAAAAATGATAATGGCACATGGGTTAATCTTGTATTTTTGTGCAATAATTAAGATATGTCTGCAAGGAAAAAATAGATGTAAGATGGTTCTTTGCAAACAAATGTTTTTAAATGGTTGCTAACAGTTGCCTTCCTCTTGACTCAATAAAATTGGTATTGAGAGTCAGTAGTTTTAGAGAAAATGCTGATCCAGCATCTATGAGCCTAGCAAAATATTATTTTCAAGTGTTTGCATTCAACAAGTTTACTAAAATTTGCCGATGTTAATTGAGTTGCCTCTAGACTATGCCTAATGGATCTTTGTTTCCTGTTCTGCACCTTTCCTTCTGAAACAACGGGGGAAAGATAGACTTTGTTCCCTTCTCATGAAGTCATAATTACTCAATTCCTTGAAAATCTCCCAATCACAAGTATGAGTTTTCTCCAGGATACATGCTGGCCAAAAAAGTATGCGGCCCTATTTACCCCAGTGCATTGCACTGGTTCTCCTCTTCATTCTTTCCTGATAACTACTGCAAAACCCAAATGCCAGACTCTGTAAGGTTTTCCTCCAGCTGTGACATCCAGCTTCTTGACAGACTCCATAGGCAGTAGGTTTATCACCAGCTGTGTATGCTGTTTGGCTGCTGATGGGCTCCTTGGGCCATTTTCTCATTGTAGGCAAATTCCCCTTTGATTCACGTTTGAAGTTAAGGGATAATCAGCAGCACTGTTCTGTACAAACCTCTCATAACATGTCATTGCAGAACCTTTTTCCCCTGATGAGCACATTTTAATCCAGCTTGTTCTCTCTCCCTTGCTTTTAAGTGGCGCAACGCCACTGACTTCAGTGGGGTTACTCCTAATTTACACCAGCGTAATCAAGAAGAGAATCAGACCGTCTGTGTGTAAATCTGGAAAGGCTTATTTAGGGTATATTCCTATCTCATTGGCAGAGCAGCAGGGAACTTGTTTTATTGATGATTTGTGAATAGGAGCCCTTTTTGTGAATTTTGAGCCCTCCACTCATCATCAGCTCATTTCTTGGCATAGTTCATTGAAAAGCAAAATCTTTTTTCCATAGGACCCAAAGAGCAAAAGGTATGGGGCCAGATTCTCTGCTAATATAAATTGGCGTCGCTCCATTGACTTCAGTGGAGCTCCACCCACTTAAATAAGCAGAGGATCTGGCGCCATATTTAAACCTTGCTCCGCCCACAAGCATTACTCTGTACACATTTACCTCCTGTGAGATTCACTATGATTCTGTTTTTCAGATATTCTACAGAGTTGTCGCAGACATTGACCCAGGAGAGGAGCTGTTACTATTCATGAAGAGTGAAGATTATTCACATGAAACAATGGCTCCAGATATTCATGGTTAGCAACTTTTTACTCCAGCCTATCTAGCTTGATACAAAATGTCATTAAAATGAAAAGTTGGGCAAATGTCTTGCTGGTGGAACCTGCCTGAAATCAATGGGATTGCAGCAGTGTAGCTAAGAAGGAGCCTATCTATCTATCTATCTATCTATCTATCTATCTATCTATCTATCTATCTATCTATCTATCTATCTATTTCTCTGCAAACCCTGGCAGTAAATACATTAATAGTGCCCAATTATTAAATATGACTGAAACTGCTGTTAACTCAGCAACAAGTTTTACTGTTGTCTGTGACACTGATAATATCCCCATTGCTGATGTGACTTAATTGTTAACCTTTCTAACTTTCAATGTTTTTCAAGATTAGAAATGAAATGTCCCTAAAATAAATAATGAAAGATTGCCTGGGAGTGAGCTGAAATCTCTTTTGGGGGATTTTCTGCCATTCATAAACTACAGGAGTGCATGATGCAGCTTATGTGAACTGTAGCCTGAGACTCACTCCGGCACCCTGTCTGCAAGTTTCTTTAAAATGTGTTTGTGCTCTGAAAAGTAAATGAAAAAAATGGCATTGTGAGGTTTTGTGCTTACTGTCTCTCAATCATTCCAGATCAGACTTGCTCCATTCACAAGCAAAGAGCTATTTTTTACCTGCCAACCCTGCAGAATCTTTCCAGGATTTTTTTCTGCCTCCTGCACTAGTAGTAATAAAGATTCCACTGTCCACATTTTTCTTGGAGTTGTATCTCTACAACCTAACTTTCTACTTTCTACCTCTACCCTGATCTATTACACTGACCATGCCCAACCTCATTGTCTGCAGTGGGGTTGGACAGGTGTAACTGAGTGTACAATTAGGCTTTGCAATTGGAATTGAGTAAAGAATGCGTAAGTAGTTATTCATATCCTACAAATTATATAGACTCCAAGAGACGTTCAATGTATTTATAAAGGAATGCCCTGTTGTCTGCAGTGCAAAGGCCTGCGTTTATATCACTACTGTGGGGCTGCGTGTAGGGTCTCATCCAATACCCAGCTGTGTGTAGGGGGTGAGGGTTGTGCTAGAATGTACTGGGGGGAAGTGGAGCACCAGCCATTGCCTGAACATTCAGAAATCATACATAGGGGCTTCCTCAGGTTTCCACACTGGCTTAATTTACCCCTTCCCTGCACCCGTGGATATAAAGAGCAGGATTTTTGCCCCTTTCCTCTCCTCTGCAGTTTTTTAAAAAAAAATTGAGGTGATAAATAGTAACTTTGTCAAGCCATTGCTGAAAATGTCATCCTTTTAAAGTGCAGTGTTCTCCATGACTATTCTATGTAGTTAGAGTAATTAATGCATCATTGTAAAATGCTCTGCAGCCACACACAGATAGACACATTCTCAATCTTTTGTTTTACTAATTTGGCTAATTTTTAAACTAATTTAATATATAACTGGCCTCACTGGGAGTTTTGTCTGAGTAAGGACTACATAATCAGGTTCTTATAGTGGTAGTTTCTTTGGGTAGGTTTCCCACCTTGACCCCCTTTTTTGTTAAGTACTTAAACACATGCCTAACTTTACGCATGTGACTACACAAATAGACTATTCATGCTTAAAGCTATATATGTGCTTAAGTGCCTTTCTGAATCAGAGCCCACATACCTTTTACAGCTGCAATACTGATAGGATAGAAATAAAACTAGGACATGTGACTTGACACAAAGACAGTCAATGTACAATTTAACAGATGGAAAAAAATCTGCATTAGAGGATCTGGCATTCCTAGTTGATATTTTAGAATCTCACTCAGTTAATAAGAATATCAAGTATTATTAGATTTTGTTTGTGAAATAACTCCACACTCATCATACTAGTTCATTTTTATGGTGGCCTTTGATAAGAAATATATAGGGATTGGCCCTGCTCTCATTAAAATCAATGGCACAGCCTAGTGACTTAAACTGGACAGGACTGGATGCTTATTCAGAGCATGGTGTCACGGAGTCACCGGGCGATACTCTGGATCTACTACATATGAAGCCAGCCAGGACTCTGGGGGAGCATGTCTTCTCTCTCTGAGCATACTGTCGCCAGGGCAAGAAGCTTACACAGCTTCAACCTTCCTGGATCTGACCTCGGAGCATTCAGCAACCCCTTCCACAACGTGCACTTCCCACAGTGAGTCCACCCAGGTGGGGCTCCTGTGGAAGCCAGAGGGCCCTGCACCATAACTTCACAGTCAGATGTGACTCTCAGCCAGCCAGTAAAACACAAGGTTTATTATTCAACAGGAACACAGTGTAGAACAGAACTTGTTAGCACAGAAATCAGTGACTTTCAGCCAAGTCCATCTTGCGGAATCCTGGGCCAGATGTCCTGGACTCCCCCTTTTCCAGTCCCCCCAAGCAGACTGCCAGCTTCCAGTGACCTGACCTCAGACATCCCTGTTGCTCTTCCTCCTCGTCTTTGTCTTGCTTCCCTGGCAAAGAGTCACCTGGTCACATCCCACTCCTGGGTCTCAGGTTACAAAGGGCAACGGTCATAGCATATAGGCAGACAGCTGGAGCAGCCTCACCTGCTCCAGAGGTCTCAGCCAAAGTCATACACCCCTATTCCCACCACTGAGGTATTGATGCAGCACACAGGGAAACTGAGGGACATGCAGTATTCATGCAAAACAGTAAAACTCACATAGGCTCAACAGTCAGACTCACATATAACATAACAAGGGAAAATCCCCACTTTGTCACACATAGGTAGGAGAGGAAATGTCAAAGTGTCTTTAAAACCTTCAAAAAATCCTATAGGGCATTTTAATACAAATGTTTGTGCCTGAATCAGTTTAGACCTCACTCCAAAATGTCAGGGTTGCCCACTTCTATCTGTCCATCCACTGAGCTCCCGTCACCACAGTATTTGAGGATAATGATTTGTGTCTTGTGTTAATCTTAGGATCCTCTATCAGAAATAGCCAAGGTGGGTAATGGATTATACTGCACTGATTTAAAAAAAACCTGGAGAAATGAAAAATCCTTTCTCCTAGTTTCTTCTCAGATTCTTCCTTGTTCTCTGAATGGCCACAGGTTTTGTTGCAAAGCAGCGGGACAGCTGATGAAATGGTAGTTTAAAATATGTCTGAAGACCATTGTTGAAGAACTTGTCTCACTGCACCTTTTCTCCTACAACACATAACCAATTAATTTGCCTTCCAGAGGAGCGCCAGTATCGTTGTGAGGATTGTGACCAGCTATTTGAGTCCAAGATGGAACTAGTAGACCATCAGAAATTCCCATGCAGCACACCTCACTCAGCATTTTCTATGGTGGAGGAGGACTTTCAACAAAAGCTTGACAATGAAAATGACCTCCGGAACATGCATGACATTCAAGAATGTAAAGAGTGTGATCAA
The DNA here is from genome assembly GCF_965140235.1 of Caretta caretta. Taxonomy (NCBI): domain Eukaryota; kingdom Metazoa; phylum Chordata; order Testudines; family Cheloniidae; genus Caretta; species Caretta caretta. The sequence goes on from NC_134214.1 coordinate 17,709,578, forward strand.
GTGTTTCCAGATTTACAAAGGTAGGAAGAGCCACTTAAAATCAGACCCACTAAAATCATAGGTCCAATTCTGTATTGGTTTCAGTAGGAATGCAGAAGGTGTAAGTTAGTGCAGAATTTGACCCCATCTTCTAAAACAGAATACATATGACAGCAGAATCAGATTTGTTTAGGACACACTGATCAGACCATTCTTTATTTAACCTTACAGTTATTATGTGTAGGTTGCACACTAAGGCCTGATTTTGAAGCCCTTATTTGTGAATGAACTGGACCCTAAATGGGCCGGCTCCACAGCTGATATAAATCAGCATAGCACCACTGAAATCAGTAGAACTGCAATGATTTACACCAGCTAGGACCTGATCTAATTCTTCTTCTTGTCCTAGTCAGAAATAATTTGGTACACTTCTGCATAGTGTTCATAGTTTGACAACAGTTTTTTCTGCCCAAACTAGCAGTGATAGGCCAATTAAAACATGACAAAACTAGCCACCGTAAGTCTGCTATATCTTAAAATATGTTATATAGAACAAATCACCATATAGCAGCACAAAGCTGCATATGATCACAGGGACCCATGAAAAACACATCAGTTTCCCCTTTTTCTGGAAAAAAATGTTACAGGGAAGTATCCTGGTTCCATTGAAAACAATGACAAAAACAATGGCTTTGACTTTGGCTTCAGTGGGGGGAGGATCAGGCCCAAAGTACCTAGTTACAACATGTGTATTCTCATTTTCATCTAATCTGATTCCAAAAGCAGTAACATTAAAGTACAGTGAAAACTAACAAACACTAGTGATAATTCATTGCCACTGAGTGAGAGCAGCATTTTTACGCTGCACTTTGGGCTCAGTTCTGTAAAGTGCTGAGCACCCTCAACTCCCTAAGAAGTTATGAGTGTGGCAGGCACTCAGCACCTTGCAGGATCAGGCCCCTTCTCAGCCATAAGTATAATACATATATATAAATCCGTATACAAATATTTAGTACACATTTGCTATGGTGGAACTCATTTGTACATTTCCCATCCCAGCAGGTTTCTGCAGATACTTATAATGTATTGCAGTGCAGAATACGTTGAGATGTTGCAAATTATTGCGAGGCATTGAGTGGGCACAATAACCCTTGCAATAATTTCCTCACACATGCACATCTGTGTGTTTGTGCTGGGTCTCTTGATCCTTGACGCTTACCTGCTGCAGGGGAAAGTTGGCCCCAGCTACTGACATTTAATAGTAAAAGTCAGGGATCTGAATAACAAAGTAATCCCCAGATCCCCAGCTGGGGTAAATCAGTAGTGCTCCATGGAAATTAGTGGACCTATGCCAATTCTTTCTCCCTCCGTTATGCCAGCACACCATTTTGAATGTTCCTATTCAGTGTCTCTTGGTTTAATCCCCCCACCCCCAGGATACGTTATATAGTCCTTTTGGTTTATTATATATATAGAATGCCCTTCTATATTTTTCTGCCTTGAATAGTCTTTGTCATGTACTAGCCTTTCAATAATTTAAGTAGTTCTGGGACTGACTGCATTGGCTCTCATTTTTCACTGTTTCTCTCACCACAGCACATCTATTTATGATGACTCAGTCTTTATTTTCTGTCCTGTGTCTCGAATCTTTAATATTTTAAGATAAATTTACATTTGTTCAGTGACTCCCCTACATTAGATATTGTCTTCAAATTCAAATGTAGAAAAGAACTATTAACACTTTGAAATATTACACTCCAGACTCTGCTCACAGTTACACTTTGGCAACCTTTTTTATTTTTACCCAGCTAACTCAGTCACTTTGAATCAGTCACATGCTGGGCCAACTTTTGTTCAGTATTATCCAATGAATGAGGCATTCTGCATGCACAGATGCACCCAGCATACAGGGTTGGTAGCCAGTAAAGGGTGCAGTATTTGGCCAAAACTCTTGCAGAAATATAATACAAGGAAGCCACAGCCATTTCTGACATAATGAAAGAGGAGTCTGGTAGAGTTAAATGTAACTGGCATCCACAGGGCAAAAAGCATTTTGATGACCAATGGCTGAGCGTGAAAATCACAAATCAGACTGGAGACCCTAAGCTAAAACCCCACCATCTTTGGTCAGTTGAATCAGTAGAAATCATTGGAGCTTTGTCTGAGGAGGGACTGCAGAATGTGTCCCCATATTGGTGGGTTGGCATGCGCTCTGATAGTAATTGTACCAGACTTTTTTTTTCTAGTCTTCCATATGTATCTGCTTATAAGACATTGTGATATTCTCTGTCCTCCTAAATTTTAAATATATGAGAGAAGGTTTTGTATGTAACCAGACAATAGAGGTTATTTAAAAATATTTCTGCCTGCGTGTAGCTTGGGCACATTAATAATTTCTGTTGCACTTCTCTGAACTCTTTTCAGTTTGTTCTATGTCTTTCTATTATTAAAGGGCTGGAACAATTGGCTCCAAAACTGATAAGTACATTTAATGTAGCTAATGATAGCTAGGGGGAACATGCTTTTAGTCTGCAATGCTTAGGGACCTGATTCTGATCTCATTTAAACCAGTTTCATCCTACTGTAAATCCACTTACTTCAATGGAGTTGTTCCTCATCTACACTGGTGTAAGAGAGATCAGAATCTGGCCCCAGTGAAGGATAGGAATACATTTTTTAAAGTGGCTGGCCAAATATAAAATAATATTTCTTTAAGATAGTGTTTCAGTGACACCTGACAGCAATTAGGCTAAATATATAGATATAGAAAGAGATTGAATGGATAAATGTTGGAGAAATTATGGTGGAAGAGGAGACTTTATGGATATGTGCTGGACATGTCCAGTCATTAGAGAGTACTGGGATGCAATCCATAGTCACAAATTGCTGGACACTTATTGCCAAATGATCCAACAGTAATCCTTCTGGCTCTTCCTAGTAGAAATGATCAGACAAGAGGGAATGAAGAATTAATTTCTCATTTGGTAGCAGCTGCTCGGCTATTGGTAGCCTCTCGTTGGAAAAAGGGAAATAGCCCAACCATAGAAGAATGGTTCAAAAACTATGGAAGGTTGTGGTTATGGAAAAATTAACACACCTATTATGTACCCAGCCAGATAAACAGAGGATAGATAGATAGATATTTAGTTATCTTTTATTCAATACCCAATGTATAAAAACCTCAGCACACCTGTCCAACTTTTTTGAATATTATCAAAGACATGCCTGGTTTGTTAAATATGTGTATAGAAATTTCAGTCAATTTAATAAAATCACTAGAAGCAACATAGGTGTTGGAATCTGATGACTCTATTCATCTATAATGTTGCTTTAAACAAAAACTAACTGTTGTAATGATTGTTTTGTTTCTGCTATTTACATGACAAGGGTTTGTACACTTGTTAAAGCTTCCTAAATAAATAAATAGTTTTTTAAAAAGTGGCTGGCCAAGACACGAGGAGATGTACTGTTCTGGCATGGAGATGAGCTCCAATGAGACAATATTATCGCCCTAATTTTGAAAGATGGTGAGCAAAACTCAAAAGGAGTTGCACTTCTCCGAATAAGGCTCTCTAGGTCTTTCCCCTCTAGTTTCTATAATTATGTGATCTATTAAAATTACTTCTCTTCCTGACGCTTCATTTTCATATCTAACTTGGGCTGCAAATCACTGTTAAAACTGGGTTCCTCTTTAGGTGTTGTTGAGACCTCACAAAGCCTGTTGTTGTCTTCACAGCCTAGAGAAGCACATGCTGTCCCACACTGAAGAGAGAGAGTACAAGTGTGATCAGTGCCCCAAGGCCTTTAACTGGAAGTCCAATTTGATACGTCATCAAATGTCACATGACAGTGGAAAGCACTATGAGTGTGAAAACTGTGCCAAGGTACAGGAATTTGTAGGATATTTGGCCTTTCTCTGTGTATCATGTGTTTTATGAGATATAATAACAAGTTTTGGGTGTGGAAACCCAGGGGTCAGGAGCAGATTCAGCCAATACTCAACAGGAGGTCATACCAATCCTTCTCTAGCCATCCCATCAGTTTCTGTAGGATTTAAGCTTTCATTTAAAATATTTTCATTTTCTTGCCCTTATGATTTTGAAGATGACCTAATGCAAAACTCACTCAGGCGCTGACCGTGAAGGAAGTTGAGCGCACACTCCATCCATTGAGGTCAATACTCAGCCCCTTGTGAGGGATGGAACTTACAGACAGATAGAATAGTTTCAAGAGGGATGTGTACTTCACCCATTTACGTGGGCAATGATTTTGTAGCCTAATGACATCAAGGTTATTAACTATTGCAAGCAAGTTAGCAGAACTATCCATCTTTTCTGGGAATGGGGGTGGAACCTTGCCCCCCACCCCCCAGTCTGATCCCAATTTCAGGAAACTGTAAATATATTTTGAAAGGTGAACCCTCAAATCAGTATGGCCTGCTAAAAGAACTAGTATATATTAAAAGGAGTGGGTAACATTTTATTTATCTACCTCCATGCAGCAGGAATTCCTGCTAGAAATGCAGGGATGGACTCATGTTCCTTCTCATTCTCTGAGTCAGATTGTGATAGCGCAGTCATGTAAGGTAATATGAGTGTGTAAGGCACCCCCCTGACTACCTTGCACTGGCCATCCAGGTGATCAGTAGCAGCACGGGCAGGAAATTAGCCTCCAAGGGGCTACTAGATGTCCCCCTTGTGCAAAGGGGGTGAGAGGGAACACATAGGGTGGGAAGTAGGTGGCTCTGCTCCTTCAACCCACTTGGAAGCTTACCTGTGCTGGTGCCTTAGGTGAGCAGTGCAAGTTTACTCCCTCCCCAGGGTATCTGGGAACCAGGAAGGAGATTGTAGCTCTGTAAGACACAGTCCCCCTTCCAAGCTGCTCCAGGGCCAGAGCTACAACATGCTGCCCTCTGATCAGCGCCGATCATATGGCCGCAGTCTAGTTCTTTATTTTCTGTACTAGGTTCAGTTTGTATTATTTTAACTGGTTTAAGCTTTCTTGGACAGGGACCATGTCTTCCTATGTGTTTGTACAGCACCTTGCACGGTGAGCCCAATGCTGATTGAGGCTTCAGGACACTACTGCAAGATAAATAATAAGAAGAAATGATGGGCCAGGTCCCCAGCTATTGTCTCCAATGGAGCAATGTTGATTTACACCAGCTGAGACTCTGGCCCATTATATAGACTATTCATGCATAGCTGTAGTCAGCTCTCTTTATACCACACCAGCAAGGAATTATTTCCCTCTTATGATTCCACAGGTTTTGTTTTTAGTTTTTTGTGTGAGTGGGTGGCTTTTCCTTTTTGCATTTCCTGGATACATAATTTTATTAATCCTACATAACACTATGGAAACTGTTATCAGCTCCTGCTTCCCTGAAATCCATGGGAGTTTGTCTGCTTAAGTTCAGTGAAGCAAAACTTGCTCGAGCATGTTTTTTATTTTGTAGCGAGACAAAGCTAGATGCTGAAGGTGCATCCTTGATACTAGGTTGTGGGTCAGGATTTCCTTGATACAAGTCACTCATTACTGTTATAAAGCATTTATACTGCAGTAGTGCCTCGAGACGATGACCAAGTTGCAGCCTCATTTTGGCAAGCAGTATACAAAGACCCTGCCTAAGTCACTGCTCCAAAGAGTAATCAGCGAGACCTGTAAAACATAGGGCCCAATTCTGCTCCAGTTGAAGCCAATGTCAAAACTTCAATGCAGCAAGATCTGGTCATACTAACCAGCCAATATTAGGTCGTTTTTGTTTCATTTTCTAGCCTTTAAAAAACAAAACCACAGTTTTGGTCTTGTAGGAGTCATCTGTGATTGCTGGCTCCCTTGCTGCAGTTAAGTTGCTTGATTAATCAGTATTCATTTCCTAGCAGGTTTTCACGGACCCCAGCAACCTTCAGAGGCACATTCGTTCCCAGCATGTTGGGGCTCGTGCTCACGCTTGTCCAGAGTGTGGTAAAACGTTTGCTACTTCTTCAGGCCTTAAACAGCACAAGCACATCCACAGCAGTGTCAAGCCCTTTATATGTAAGTCTTCAACTAAACGTCTAAACTTCAATGTCTGTCTCGTCTCAAAAAAAGCAACATAATCAGGAAATAGGCGGCCCAGTCCTGCTTCTGTTGAAACTCCCACTGGGAGTAGGTTTAAGCCCTGACTTACTGAATGAGTGGCTATGTAATTCATAGTCCAATACGTGGAGTTGTTTTTATATATTCCTTTCCAAGCAGACACTGAACGCTGTAATACACCTGTTTCCCCAGGAATATCTTCCCCTTCCCCCCGGACACAAAGAGCAGTTCAGGGAAGGATTTGACAGAGACAATATAGTTAGTCAATAATGAAAAGCCTCAGTGGGTTATGGGATTTAAGCGAGACAGGCAAAGGTATCTGATGCTGAAAATCTGCATTGCTTTGGAAATGCTCATGAGGTTTCCCTACAAGATTAGTTCACACCGTTAGGCTGGGATTTGCTTATGATAGTAAGGGCAATAGATTTTCAGTAGGAGATGGGTGCCTAACTCCCTTAGGCTCCTTTGCAAATCCCAGTCTTAAGTATTAACGGGAAGCTGTTAGGCCTTGACAAACAGTTGTCCTGGAAATCAAGCTTTTTAAAACATGTACTTGCTCCATGGACCTAATTCCTGCATCTGGACATGGTAGTGAAGAGTCTTGCACCCACACAGTCTCAGTGACTGCATCGGTTGCAGTGCACAGTCAGATCCTGCTGCAGCATCAGGACTCAGGATATTTGATACTGCTTCAGGAGACTCTCTCTCCTATATGGTAATCAAAGAGAAATATTTCTCCTTTGGCCATTGAATCCCACCTCATTCTCCTCAAATTCCACTCAAAGCCAATTAAAAATCCTCACCCCTATATACTCAATGCCCTAATTCACTACCATCTCCCTGTTTTCAGCACTAGTTTGCCAAAAACTCTTTCCTGGTGCTTCTTCCAAACTGATTGTGGCTTCATTCCATCTTTTCAAAGTGACTACTTCAAACTAGGACCAATCTAAAGCATTCTAAATTACACTGGAGATCTGTAGCATACAGATAATTACAGTGCAAAGGTGTAAAGTCAAGTGACTGGAAGCTAGTTTAATGGGGAGAGGAAGCAAACCTGCAATTTCATACTAGTCTACAGGGACTTGTGCTTTGGAGTTTGAGCCACCAGCGATCAGCTTTCAAAAGTTCTCGTATTAACTTCTTCAGTATATTGGAACACCCAGCATATGTTCACCTAGGGAACAGTTTAATGGTTCTATGACATGTGCTTTGGGTCTTGATAATACATCAGCATGAGTAATAATGTTCTTGTAAGCCCAGTGGACTCGTTCATATTTATTTATAAATATTTATTTATTTATTTATGTTTAGACTTATTTGAGCTAGCAAATATCTAATTAACGAGACACAATTACAGCAGTTGTTTAATTATTTTTCCCTACCCAGGATCACAGAGGGTTTTTTCAGATTAATACTGTATTAGTGGAAATGAAATAATTAGAAAACAATGGCTTCCTGCCATGGAGGACTAGTTGAGCACTAGAGTTACAGTTGCTTTTGAATCAAATGCTCCAGATAGAACTATGGTTCTTTTCAAATGAAATCATGTGTAAAATGCTTTCCATTAATGTTTTCAGTGATCTCTGGTAAATCAAAACATCAACTGTTATTCTTCAGATGCAAAGTGTGATGGACAGAAAACTAAAGAACAATTATGGATAATAGCTATGAAATTACAGAACAAAAGAATGTAGAGATCACGTGTTGGGGTAGGCCTTTCTGAGTGTTGAAGGGTTGGGGGTCAAGTCACTTAAAGTAGATATCTGTTTCCCAGTACAAGGCCACACACCATGATTTGCCCTACCAGTCTGTTTATGGCAACTGTCTCTTATTACAGTATACTGCCCAAGCTTGAGTGAAAACTCACCAACAGTAAGATAATTACTCACTGCCTTCAAAAAATCTCCAAATAGAAACCACATGCCATAATAGGCTGAACGTATTCAAAATAATACTTACAGTAATTTGTTTAATAAGCAGAAAATATGCAAACTTAACGGCTAGGTAATTTCTTGGTTCTAAGAAAATTCCAGTACAGAGTACGCTTACACATCAAATGAATTAATATACCTTGAGGGGTGCGATGGGAGGGTTGTGGTTTGTATTAGGGGTGGGAGTCTACACAGTGATAAAACTTGCAAAGAGGGAAGCCGTAGCTATATGTTAGTTGCTTAGAGTAAAGGTAAGGATATAGAAAACCAAGCATACCATAAAACTGACTGGAGAAGTCAAATCCAGCTTCTATAGCCTAAATACATGGAAGCTATTAAAGTCAGTAAATCCCCTCCATCTAAATATTAAGCAAAACTTTTCTTGGAAATAAAAGTTGTTCAGAAAGCAAAGGGCTAGATCATGTAACCTTAACTCATCGGAATAGTTCTTGCTCACGTGAGTAAGCCCATTGGATCATCCTGTGCAATTGATTTATGTGCAGATTCCCCAATAAAATCAATGGGGTGTTCTGTGTAAAATTCAACAGCATTAGGTAATACATAGACTTCAGTAAGACTATCCACATAAATAAGATTACGTTGGTGAGTGAGGATTACAGAGTTGGGTCCAAAGTTTGATTGCCAAACATAGCTACTCTTTAAAGCCCATATAAATCAGCAGATTACCTATGAAAATGTTTCCCATTTCTCCCTTCAGTATTTTAAATACAAGAGGAATTTTGCACAGGGGAGACCTATTTATATAGACTATGTTTTATGGTCCCAAAGGCAAGTCCTTTGTCATGGCTCTTACTTACATGGATGGAGTTATAATAATATACATCTGAATATTTTAGCTGCTTGTATTTGCATGATTTCAATAATTTTTTGTTTGTTTTAAAGAGGAGTATAAAGTCATGTTAGGCCTTTTAAAGGTTAAATTGCACACATTCTAATAGTTTGCAAGGATACCAATAACTTGTAGGAAGATTTTTGGGTTTTTCTGCTTTTCCATGGAAATACAATGTTTTTCAGTTCCCTTCAATTTTGAGTGTACTGATGGAGAATAATTATTTGGCAATACAGACACCCCCGACTTATGCAATCGTTCCATTCTGGAAAGCCTTGCATAATTCAAATTTTGCGTAAGTCGGAAATGTATACCCGTGCATTACACACAAATTTCCGCAACTCGAAAATCCTATTTCCGGCTTATGGAACTTTTTCTGTAAGTGCGAATTTGCATAAGTCAGGTCTTGCATAACCCGGGGAGCATCTGTATATAGCCCTAAAACAGTACATATCGGTCTTGTAAAAGTACTTAGTAGTATAAATATATTTTTTGGAATGAAATATATGTGGTCAGATCCTCTGCTAGTGTAAATTGGCGTAGATCCATTGCCTTTAGTGAAGCTAAACTGATTTACAGTAGATAAGGATTTGACTCATGGTATCCAAGGGCTAGACTGTGCAACTCTCACTGTTAGCATTTATTCACACAATTGTAGCCAATTTACTTTCGCTTATCTGATTGGTCCCACAAGTTGCACAAGCCAACCCTAAACTTTTCTTTGTGGGCCTGATTCTGTACCATGAAGATCAATGGAAGCTTTGGCATTGACTTCAGTGGAAGCAGGATTGGGCCCTATATGTTGCCTATATGAGGCATAACAAATAAATGTCAATTAAATGTGCTATATCCGAACAAATAAATGGCTGGTCCTACAGTCCTTAATTAACTAGGATCTGGTTCCCAAATTAGGGGGGGAAATGTAGCAAGAGAAAACCAAGCATTCTAATATGCATGGTAGGAAAACTTTGCTTTTTTTTAATCTATAATCTTCTTTGTGAATGAAGCTATCTTACAGGAACACCAACTGATATACTGTAACAGGCATTCTTCCTGAATTATAGCATTGCACATTTCCTGTGTTTGGGCCTAATCCTGCAAACTTTTCCCACTTGAGCCATGCCAATGATAGCAATGAGGCATGAATAGGAAAACTTGTCTGACAGGATCAGGCCCTTAGACAATGGAATTATTATTGCGGTGATGTGAAGAGCCCACTAAAGAGGTAAACAGTTAAGACATGACAACAAGTGGTCAAGTTTCTCAAGGGCAGGGGTTTAGAAGTGCAGGAAGGTTAGCTCAGGCATTGGTGTGAGTGGAAGTTAGAAGACGTGATTATAGTTCATGGGAACCAACACTGCAGGATGAGATACATTCAATTCAGTTTCCTTTACCAGCTTAAAATAGAGCCATTGTAAATTATGTCAGCCTGTCTCAAAGCATGAAAATGATTGTTAAAAAGGGCTCAGAATACACAATGTGAATTGTTGTGTGGCTTTGATGTGTGAAAGATGAGAGCTTAAGATATAGTGCATATTAAGTCAAAGTGTAGCCACATGCTTTTTCCCTGGGGGGGTGGGGGGAGAAGAGAGAGAGAATTTTATCGCAGCAGTATAACATTGCTTAATTTTGTTTTTGAACAAATTAGAACATTTACTGATAGAAGCAGAATACTATGAAGTGTTAACACACGAGACTTACTGGTGGAACGTGTGTTTCAGCAACTTTAGCATTACATTCTATTTATCCAGGAAAGTGTCAAATACAACACATTGCATGGCACAACTCTGGAAACTTCCTGATGATGTGTGAAAGTACAGTCAAAAAGGGACATAAACTTTGTATAGACAAACAAAACCTAAAATATCTATAAGTCAAACCACAGCAACCTTCCAAATGAATGACAACCTAGACTTTCTCCTTTCAAACAAGGTTTCTGGTCAGATTTCTGTAGGCCTCAGCAAAGCTTATTGGAGTTCCCTTACAGATCTTTCCTATTCTAATCATGAATTCCAAATTGCAAGGAAAAGCCTCTTACTGAGGACAGACTAGGGCCCTGATTCTGCAAATTATTTGAGTAACTTTACATACATGAGTAGTTCTATTGAGTTCAATGGGAACACTCACATGCATGAAGTTGCTCATGTTTACGTGTGTGGAGGACAGAAGTCTAGATCTTATTCTCTAATAGGGAATTTAAAATTGCTAAGCCTTTTGCTTCTATTCACTATTTTCTACCCCAATGCCTTGCTCAATAAAGTTCCTAAAGGAGAGAAAAATCAAAGTAATTGTGCACTTTCAATATGACATGAAAACAAGGTTTCACAAACTAGGAAATTGCATCTTTGCAGTAGTCACCCTATAGTTGTGATTATATGACATTTACCTGCTAACAGCACAAAATCCCGTTCACTTCAGTGATCTGGTTTACTCTACAAAAATGTATCATGACTCACTCTACATTGGCCACTACACCACCCTCCTCATCATGTCACTGAATGTGATTGTTGATAACTGTATTCAGACATGCAAAATGTCGTAGTATAGATCAGGCTGGTCAGATCAAAATTGCAACCCCTAATCTCCAGGGTTTAAGGCTTTCTCTAAATGTTCCTTTTTTGAGCTGAAATTGTTCTTGTCCCAAAGGAGTTTGAGGAAATCCATCAAGTTGTTTTGACCATCAGACATTCAAATAAATACAGCTGCATTTTTTGAGGAAATAGTTGTTGAAATATGGTATGTTTTTTCACATGAAAGAGACACGCAAATAAACTGCATTATGAAACATTAAGGCCATGATTATAATTACATGAGACATGAAATTAAGCGTTATGGCTTCCAAAGCAACTGTAACTCTGTCTGACCATATGAATCCCACTAACACTGTATGTGAAAATAGAGAAGGTTACATATGTGCCCAGGCACCAGATTGTGATTGCTCTGGAAACCACAGCCTGGAATGCCAAGGCTTTCAAGTAATTAGCATCTCATTTGTAAATGCAAAACACTGGGTTTATTAATAGTTATATGTGCTTGTATATATCTGATTGTCTCCCTCTCCCCCATCCTTCATATATCTTGTTTGTCTTTTTAGATTGTAAGCCCTTTGGGGCAGGGACTATGTCTACTTCTGTGGCTCTGATCTTGCAAATGCGTATGCCTGTGAATAACTTTAAGCATTTGAATAATCCCGGTGCCATCAATGGAGGTACTCATGTGGATAAAGCTATTCAGATGTGTAAGTGTCTCCAGGATCAGGGCCTTAGTTTGTACACACAGTGCCATGCTCATTGGGGGCCAGATTCTGATCAGGCGCTCTGAGTGCTACTGAGTATAAATGATAATAATGATCATGACTTTAAAACATTGTAAGCCACACAAGTATTGTGAAAAGTGAAAAGGAAATATTTGTATTTTAGGGATTTTTATTTTTATTTTTTGTTGGGAGGGTTCTTTATGCTGTCTCAAGACATTTGTCTGGTTGGATGCCTTGCTTTGGAAAAAGTAAAATGAGTTTTCATTTGTTTTGTGCACCCAGATGAAGCTCACAGACTTCTCCCTATGGCTTCCTAATTGACATGTTGGGGGTAACAAATTGTTTTCTTTGCTAAATTTGGGTGGGGAAAGGGGAAATTATCATAAAGCCTGAGATTTGTTGTTGTTGTTGTTTACACACAGGTGAGGTCTGCCATAAATCCTATACTCAGTTTTCAAACCTTTGTCGTCATAAGCGCATGCATGCTGATTGCAGAACCCAAATCAAGTGCAAAGACTGTGGACAAATGTTCAGCACTACATCTTCCTTAAATAAACACAGGAGATTTTGTGAGGGCAAGAATCATTTTGCAGCAGGAGGATTTTTTGGCCAAGGCATTTCACTTCCTGGAACCCCAGCTATGGATAAAACGTCCATGGTTAATATGAATCATGCAAATCCGGGCCTTGCTGACTATTTTGGTGCCAATAGGCATCCTGCTGGTCTTACCTTTCCAACAGCTCCTGGATTTTCTTTTAGCTTCCCCGGTCTGTTTCCTTCAGGCTTGTACCACAGGCCACCTTTGATACCTGCTAGTTCTCCTGTTAAAGGACTACCCAGCACAGACCAGACAAACAAAAGTCAAAGTCCCCTCCTGACACATCCTCAGATACTGCCAGCTACACAGGATATTTTGAAGGCACTAAATAAGCACCCCTCTGTAGGTGAAAATAAGCCAGTGGAGCTTCAACCAGAGAGGTCCTCTGAAGAGAGGCCGCATGAAAAAATCAGTGACCAGTCAGAGAGTAGTGACCTTGATGATGTCAGTACTCCCAGTGGCAGTGACCTGGAGACCACCTCTGGCTCTGATCTGGAAAGTGACATTGAAAGTGATAAAGAGAAATTTAAAGAAAATGGTAAAATGTTCAAAGACAAAGTAAGCTCTCTTCAGAATTTGGCTTCAATAAATAATAAGAAAGAATACAGCAGTCATTCCATTTTCTCACCATCTTTAGAGGAGCAAACTGCGGTGTCAGGAGCAGTGAATGATTCTATAAAGGCTATTGCTTCTATTGCTGAAAAATACTTTGGTTCAACAGGACTTGTGGGGCTGCAAGACAAAAAAGTTGGAGCTTTACCTTACCCTTCCATGTTTCCCCTCCCATTTTTTCCAGCATTCTCTCAATCAATGTACCCATTTCCTGATAGAGACTTGAGACCGTTGCCTTTGAAAATGGAACCTCAGTCACCAAGTGAAGTAAAGAAGATCCCAAAGGGAAGCTCCGAGTCTCCCTTTGACCTCACCACTAAACGTAAGGAGGAGAAGCCAGTTACTCCTATAACCTCAAAGCCAACAGCTCCATCCGTGACAAGCCAGGATCAACCACTAGATCTGAGCATGGGCAGCAGAAGTCGAGCCAGTGGTACAAAACAAGCCGAGCCTCGGAAAAACCATGTCTTTGGTGAAAAGAAAGGAGCTGACCTTGAAACAAGGAAAGCAACTGATGCTTCTTTGCAACATGCCAGGCCCACTCCGTTCTTTATGGATCCCATTTACAGGTAACAGGCTTTAATGGAATATAGCTTTCTTGAGCACAGCTAACACTTTCAGGATTTTTCCTGTGTAACTTGCTGAGCTGATGGATCACTTCATGCACTGTCATTTAAAATATGCAGTAATTTAATACATTTGCTTATCCAGAAATGAGATGGCACAAATGCTGGATAGTTGAAAACGTTCTTCAAATTCTTTTACTACAAGTCCCTTTTCCTCAAAAGCACTACACCCCATGCCCTACTCCCATAATAGCATTTATTTCAAAAATTATCTGAACCAAATTCTGCTCTTGGTTGCACCATTCCACTCCACTTGCTGTAGCAGACAGCCGCAAGTACGGGTTGGATCTGGTCTGACTGGTCAAAGGAATGTGGGTACTGAGGATTGAAATTCTGCTCTCAGTTACACTAGAGCAACCCACCAGTTTCTGTGAGGCTGTGCGGGTGTAAGTGAAGGAAGAATGTGTGCCTGGTTGCAAAACGAAACAAAAAAATATGTGGGCATTAAGGGTCTGATCTCACCTCAAGAGTCAATGGGTGTCTTACCATTTACTTTAGTGGGAATAGGATCAGGTCCTAAGTGAGCCAAGATATTAATGCTTGTCTACACAGGGAAGCTACTGGAATATAAGCTAGCATGTGAGTTTAAAGCACAATAGTTATTCCACACTAACTCCCCATGCGAACACTCAGTGCAGAATAAGAATGTCCACATGTAGCGCCATTGCGCAATAGCTATTCCAGGCCATTTTCCCCATGTAGACAAGCCCTTAGAAATCAGGGGTGAAATCCTCACATCCATTGAACTCCCATTAATGTTGCCATTAAATTCAGTGGGGCCAGGATTTCACCACAGGTCTTGTGTACGTCAGCACTTGTATGCACTTTGATACTCTGCCTGCATATCTGTAATTAGTTGTAGTCATACGTCTAAATTAATCTACGGGAAACATAGGAGTAGTGAAATATTAGCCATAAAAACTATTTGTTCATAATCTAAATGGCCTATTTCACAAAGAGACTATTGTTAAAAATCAAAAGTTACTGTAATACAAATGATCTTAATTCATTACTATCTTTCAAAAATTTGCTTTTGGCAAAAATTTCATAGAATACTCTCTGGCATAAGATAAAGGGTATACATTAGAAAGGAACAGTGTTAGCATTGTGTTACTTATTGAGATGGTTTAATTTATGCAGTATAGGTATTAGGCCACAGGTTTCCTGTATCATATTAATTTATCATTTCTGAATTAGTGGAAATTTTTACTGTTATACAGTACTGCAGTGCATGATAATGCAATTTGTGAAGGAATAGTAAAGGAATGCTACCAGCATAACATGGGGCCAGTCCCATAGTTGATACTCAGGCAGACTTTCCATTGAAGCCAATGAAAATTATGTCTGAGTAAGGAATGCAGGATCAGTCCTTTGATAAATGATACAATTTAAACTACTGATCAAAAATGCAGGGGGAACTAAAATGCCTTACTAATTTTAAACGATCAGATGCCCTATTTCACTACTTGAAGCCACACAGTTAGTTGAACGTAGCCTTCATTTCTGTTGTGGCAAATTCACTACATTTCTCGAGGCCAGGATCTAGCTAACTTCTCTTTGCAAGGGCATCCCTGTGCCCACGTGGAGCGGTTGGCAAGAGCAGGGCTTAAATTCCTCACAAAGGAAGATGAGCTTCCAAAGGGTCCCTTTCTGCAGGCCTAATATGAAAAGCACCCATTGGTGTCAATGAGAGCTTTTCTTGTGTTTGGAAAATGTAGTCGGGCCCTATTTCTTGATAACAGGGCTCAGTGCAGTTAGTCATCAGTTTCTATTATCAATAGTATCGGCCTTTTGAAATGGGATTATATCCAATGTAAATGGTGTAATCTCTTTTTAATGGATGTTCACAACTCTCATTAGTGCTCCTGAGAGTTGCATGCACAAATCAAGAGATGACTGTACCTCCTTATCGTTTACCATTATCACCAAGAAACCAATTATTTGATGTATTGTTGACTATTTTAAACATAAGTAGCTGAATAGTTATTAATGCCTAAGACTGATTCATCACAAGCAAATCAATTTTAACATTTACAGAGTAGAGAAAAGAAAGTTAACTGACCCACTTGAAGCTTTAAAGGAAAAGTACTTGAGACCTTCCCCAGGATTCTTGTTTCATCCGCAAGTAAGTATTTTTGGAATTTCAATATTGTAAACAAATCCTGTTGATGCTTCAAAGCAGGTGCAGAGAAAAGAATGCAGTCTGAGTTATTTTTGGATTTCCTAAAACACACAATTTTTCCAATGTCGTTGTGGTGGAAAAACATTAGCATGTTCTTCATGATGTTTTGCAGCTAAACCATCATGTTCTGGTTGTAGTGGGACCCAGATCTGAGCTACATGTATGTTTTAGAGCTCCCTCCCCCACAAAATTAGAATGGATCAAACAAGATGTGCTACTACCAAATTGTGCTTCTGCAGTCTCCCCGCTGTGGCCAATGGCAATGGAGGGATCATTGTGCCCATCTCTAAGCAATACCCAGAGAGACAATGGAATTTGGGACCTGATATTGAAAAGTGGCTTCTATTTTTGCTGCTCAGTTTTGCAGCCTCAAGTAATTCTCCCTGTAATTAATTGTGGGCACTAATGTTGCCATATATAAGTTTAAGCACAGGGTGTGTAGGTACAGCTGCATATCTGGAGATATCAGTGATAGCATTTCCACTTGCCGTTTTTTGCAGATACATAGTGGGGCCCACAAATCTGGGCACCCCAAGTAAAAGCCTTTATAAAGACCAGGCTCTATATATATATATATATATATATATATATATATATATATATATATATATTATTTCCAGTTATTCTACAAAGTTACTGAAACCATGGAGTTGCTCTGTGGTGAACTGGAATAGGAGTGTTTGTACTGTGTCCTTTCTGAGTGTCTTTATATATATATATATATATAGAAAGAGCCTTTATATATATATAAAGACACTCAGAAAGGACACAGTACAAACACTCCTATTCCAGTTCACCACAGAGCAACTCCATGGTTTCAGTAACTTTGTAGAATAACTGGAAATAATATGTGCTTGCAATACATCCCCTTTCCATGCCTGAAGACTTTCGGCTAACATTGTGCGATGAGGCGACTGTGTGGTTCTTTGGTCATATGCTTAATGTCCTGCTGCTCATTTGCTGTGTCAAGAAAATAATATGCCTCTTTCAACCTTGTGGATCTGTACCGTGGCATAGAAACGGTTAACGATAGCCTGGATCAAAACTCTTTGCATTATTTGCAACCTTGTATCACTTGCTTATCCTGTATTGTGCCAGTCTGACAGGGTCACTTTACTTCCCCATGTTGGTCTAGTGCTTCGAGCACAGGACAGGGGAGTAAGAAACTCCCTGCTCTGATATTTACTCCCTCTGAGCTCTTGCGTAGGCCATGGAAACTCTCTGCTTCAATTTAGCATCTGTAAAATGTGGATAATAATGAGTACGCACCTATCTCATGTTGTGAGGCTCAGTTACTCAAGTGTGGGATTTTTTTGGCTTCGGTGTAGAACAGATCTTGCCATGCTTTAGCATAGATACATGAGAGCAATGTTCTTGCACAGCTGGAAAAGGAAGAAAAGCACTAATGTACTGACGGTGTAGGAAATGAAGGGAATAGTTGATGCTAAACACTAAGTATTACAATAAAAATCAACCTGATAGTGTTTCAACAGAATATACTGAGGTACTATACTTACCAAAGTTGCAAGGCAACCAGACAGCCTTTTCAGTCTCTTTATGAAAGTGCTTCCAGTTTCCATTTCATAGCAGGTGATACTAACAATCAATGCACGGAAAAGACCTAACCATGCTCTCAGACACAGTGGTGTAAATCCCAGATAACTCCACTGAGCTTCCCCTCTGGATTTGTACTGCTGCGAGTGAGAGCAGAATCTGGCCAGTAATCTCAATTCAGAATGTTTTAACAAAGGGCCTTTGCTATCTCTTCTCCTCCTTCTCAGCCTTTAGAATGAATAAGTGAATGAAAACAGGTTCAGGCTGCAGGATGGGAGACTTGGTGGTATTGCAAAGACAAAGTAGGCATACATTTTCTAGGTCTGTTTTGAAAAAAAAAACAGAGTAGTTAAGGAGCCTCATAGACAGCTATAATACATTTACAGAGAGAACATTTCAGGTGTTGCACTGCCTGGTAGAAATTCAGTGATGGTTAGGTCCTCAGGTTGCATAAATCTGTGTAGCTCAGTTGAAATGGGGAGGGGGCTCTGGTGGTTTTGCTGGAGGAGTTTATCACATTTTAGTATATTTATGTTGCTGCTAGGGTACTGTGAGCTGTAGGTAAATGATGGAGTCTGGTTATGTATGAATGTATTCTTCAGGGCTTGTCAGAGGTACCCAGGGTTTGGATTGGACAGGCTTTTATATAGTGCAGCATAAATCTAAATAAATAACACATGAGGAGGGAAGATGGAGGAGGGAGTTAAAGGCATACAGTAGAGATAGGATTTCAAGAGAGAATGCACTAGGCATTTAGGGTGAAATCTTGATTCATTGAGGTCAATGAGAGTTTTGTTATTAACTTAAATGGGGTCAGGATTTCACCATTAGTGTTTTCTTCACAGGGATCTTGCAAAATTCCCTGCTGGTATAAATGAGGGAAACTTTTTGAAGTCAATGGAGCTGCACCCATTTACACTAGCAGAGAACTCAGCCTGGGATTTCCAAACATTTTAATGATATTGGGGTAAGCGCTCTTCTCTACTGTCTGGTAAGAGGAGGAGCAAACCCCCTAGAAAACCCATGAAAAACTGAGAGGAAGTGCACAGTGACAAAAGGCAAACATATTGTAGTATCTCCTCCCCCCAAACAACCTCTTGTTGCCCTTCCATGACTGCAGTGTGGGAGGTCAATGCTATGGGTGGCTAGGGGAGGAGTTGTCATTTAGAGCATCATAAATTATGACTGAGTTAGGCAAGTTGTTCCGACCCCACAATCTCTATTTAAAATGGTCCGGTCCTATATGATTTTTCTCTCTCTTTATTTTTACACCTGGTCTCTTCTTTCCCTGTCCCCTTCTTTGGCCAGCTTCATGTTCTGAGATTTTCTGAAGTAGTTTATAAACTTTTGGGGGCAGGAATTGTGTCTTTATTAACGCCTCTAGTGCACAGGTATGGCACTATATAAAATGAGGAATAATTGTGGCTTTTCCATATTTCAGAGAGGGTGTGGGATGGTGGGAGACAAATCAATGGCAGCATGGCAAGATGGGTTGCCTTGCTCTGAGAGAACCAAAGGGACCATGGGCAAGCGAAGCTCACTTGTCCCCATAGATCTCAACGTAGTGTGAGAATGTCATTTGTCTGTAAGTCGTTTGCCCTTTGGCCTGAGTGAGAATCATTATCCATCTGTGTAAAGTATTACCATGCCTAAGAAGTGTCCCCTTGTACCATGTATGAGGGATGATCTATAATGACCCTATAATTTTTTAAAATGGTGTTCCCGAGTTATATCAGATGAGGCCATATTAAAATGTGTATTAATTTCTTTAGCTGTACTCTGTTACAGAGTATTTATTCAGTGAGATAAATGATGTACATTTATAGCAATTCACACATTTTCATACAGGCTCTGATTGTGCAATAGAAAGAATACATGGGAACAGCTGGTCTTCATTTTCATCATGTATCTGGGTGCTAGGGATGACTGCTTAACTTGTAAGAGATGGTGTGACATGAAGTCTTGAGTGTAATGCGCATTTTTAAACACAGCAAATGAAAATAAAAATGCTATTGCACAACCTGTCAAATCATAAAGGGCTAAAGTCTGCCCTCTTATCAACTTCAGTGGAAACCACTCCCTGCGCTCCAAAATAGAATTTGACCCAATATTTAGTACAAAAAAGGCAAATTAGCAGAGCAACTTTTTTTGTGGGTATCCTTATAGTCCCCAGGTTATTAATGTAATTGCAGATTCCACCATGTATTTTCACCTTCTAATGGTAGGGTAAAATTATCTCTGTAGAAAACATTTGTGAAATAAATTCAAATAGTTCAGTTCTTCTACAAATACTTATTTTTATAGCTACATTTATTGCCTGGAGTTTTTCATTTGCTTAAGCAAGAGGTTAATTTGCATCCTTGTAATCTGATGATATAAGAGCTATGGGATAGGCTTCTAACGTAGATTTTTAGACTAGAGGAGAGAGACAGAGAGAGAAATATTAAGGTACAATTCCTATAGTCGTTACACAGTCCCTGCTCAGAAAAAATTCCCCATAAAGCCTAGGGCCCTAAATCTGTACAAGACTAGGTCAGTTGGTCATATTTTGCAATAAATTGCCACTTCAAAGATTGCATTTAGGTAGAGTGTGCCCAAAAGCAAACAATCCACTCACTGTGAAACCTTAACTAACTTCACAATAGATTGATTGCAATAAGGGTTCCAATGCAGGAATAATGTGTTGTTTTTGTTTCAATTTTGCTCCCAGTTCCAATTGCCTGATCAAAGAACTTGGGTAAGTTATTTGCTTATATTTTTATTTAAACATTGTAAAATAAATTGCATAAGAAAAGCATAACATGAAAGATAACCCTCTGCATAGTTATGGAATATGCCACATGGTTTCCTACTGAATGACATAGCTGTAGCGGATAATATCTTGCCATGTCACATTGGCCTTATTCCTATGTAATCCTGCAGTCTATTCTTATTGAAGGCACTGGGAGTTTTGCCTAAGTAAGGACTTCACCAGTCCATATGGCCCTTTGGTTGTATTTTAGTGAGGCTACAAGACATTTGCCTCCAGGCTGAAAGTTTAGGCTTCAAATTTTACCTCCATTACAGGTGTTATAATCTGATGATCAAAGTCCTCTGGATTCTAGACTTTAATGTACCCAATTCAGCCCTTACATCACAGATACAACACACATTGATTTGGGCCTTTGGGTCCAATTCTTCTTTCACGTAGGCACATATAACTCCCATTGACGAGAACAGGAGCATCAGTGGGTAAAACTGAGAGTAAGCTTTCCCCCTCCTTTAGTCTCATATTTAAATCCAGTACCAAATTGGTATGGAAATCCAAATAACTCTTTTGGCTACTTTTATAACCCCCAAATAACACAATGTTTTGTTCTTACTTTGCTGCCCCTACAGCAGCTGCAATTAACCAATAACTACTAAGCCCAGAATTCTCCTGACATCATGGTTTAGCGGCTAGAATAGGAAAGTCAGAGTCAGGAAACCAATGTTCTCTTCTGCTCATTCACTGTGACTTGAGATATTGTCTCAAGACTAAGGCCAGATTTTCATAAAATGTGGCCTGAGATCCAGGCAATTTTTTTCATGCCTACTTTTGTGAACAGAGCGACTTCAGTAGTGTAAAAGAAAAGAAGGGGGGGGGCATTTGCACATGCAAATGAATAGTTAGATGCCCAAATACGCATTTAGAACCCAAGTACCTCAGTTAAGCATTCAAAAATACTTGTGGACCTTAGTCTTACTTTCTGTAAATCTGGGTTTTAATCCCTCTCTTTCCCATCTGTAAAATGCGAATAAGGATACTTACTCATCTTCATAAAGTCCTCAGATGTAAGGTGCTACTTCAGGGCCTGATATAATTCCCATTCAAAGCGGAGACTGATGTCAATGGGCATTGGATCAGGCTCTATAGATGAAGTATTATTAGTGATAGAAATGGGCTGAAAATGCTGTACCGAATGGATGGAATTTAGTTCCTATGCAGATGGCCAGCACGTAGCTTATGCATCACTTACACCCTATTTTTGAACTGGAACCCTGTTTTAAGGAATTGAGTGGGACTGGAGAAACTCAGGCACTGTGTGCTGGCCCCATTCAAAGGGATGAATTTCACCTGTTATAATTTGGCATGGAAAAAACAATTTAAGTGGAAGTTGTTAAATGTTTTCCCATTTGAAATCTTATATCGGCCACAGGCAATAAATAGATGTAAAACAGAAATAGACCGCGCAACATTGACATCATCACAGGTGGCCCCAGACATTTTTTCTCCTCAGTGGAGTGAATTCAAAATGGTGCCATCTAATGGTGTTGGGAGGATTAAGTGACTTGTATGATGCACTCTGGTTCCACTACACTTTTAAAATAACAGCGTGGTATTGTGGTAATTATGCAACAGAAAAAATCTCAGTACATTCTTTTTCTTCCACCCTCTCTCCCTAATGTTGGCTCTGTCCCCAAATTTATGTCATCAAACTATTTTTTTCTTTTGTCCTCTGGCCATGATGATGGTTGAACAGCTGCAATACAATATGTATTGAAAGCATACTGTTAAACTGATTGGAGAAAGTGCTGATTTATGGATGGCTTTGTCTCCAGTTTGAAGGGTTTGAATGTGTCGCTTGAACCTGTATATCTCAATTCATGGGATCCTGGCTCATCTATTTTAAGTTTATTTAAGGTTATTTTTCACTTTGTGGCATGAATCCTATAGTGCAGATCAATTGGAAACACTCTATTTTGAATGGATCACAATATATTCAATCTCCATCCCAAAAACTGGCACTCTGTCCCTACTGCTCACTAAAGTTTAGAGGCAGTGTGCTATAAAGACATCTTCAATTAGGACAGCATTTGCAGTAACATTATGAAGAATTATGATAAACAATTAAAATAGTTGTCCAAATAACTAAGAAACACATTTTGCGATGAATTATCCATGCTTTTTCATTTATTGTGTTTGTTATAGGCCAAGATCTGCTCTCTGTTACATCAGTTTAAATCCAGATCAGCTATATCAGTATCAATGGAGACTCTGGATTTACACTGGTATACCTGAGATCAGATTTTGGTCTTTACTTGATACTTCACAAAATTTAGTCATTCAGTCTCTTGGTCATGAACATGAATGTGATGTGGTGAGGTATGGGATTGCAGTACAACAAATTGATGGAAAGTCATGCTTTTAAAGAAATCATTATAGTTTGGGGTAGGGAGGTAGAACTGCTGAACTTTAATCATCAGGATTTTGAGATTCCTTTAAATAAGACGAATAAAAATAGAAAACAAACGTTTGTACAATCCTTTCCCATGAGTTATGGCCATGAAGTCAGTTGTTTTTATGATAATAGCATTAAGGAGTCTAATTTGTAAAACTAAAAATTAGGTCATGCACTTCATTGACACTAGTTTCTAGATCATTTCATACTATCAGGTTATCCTTTTTTAAAAAAAAAAATTAAAGAAACTCTCCTTTATGTATGTCACTGATTTTCTGCTGCTGCAAATAAATTTTAAGACAAATGTCTGAGACCCTTGTTGATGATATCTAGCCTGTTGAAATGTTTAAAAATACTTGTTTTATCCGATTATGGTAATGTCTGCCTTTTTGGGTCAGCGCTAGGGAATTGTGACTACATATTGGTTTGCGTCAGTATGCGGTTAATAGCCTCTTAGGGACCAGGAGGGAGGTGGGGGTAAAGCTACTTCCTTTTCCAGACATCTGGATTCAGATAGAATCAACAACTCTCATATATGTAAATGAAAAAATTACAGTTCTTTATAAAATACTGCCATTCACTGATCTCAGATTAGGAGCAGACGTTACTTGTCCATAAGGCAATAACTTTATGTAAAATATGTAATGCAATCTTCTCGCTCTCTTACCTCCTCTGCTAACTTGCTCTGTAGACATATAAATTACACTAATTCTACATTAAGAGTGAGATTGTGCCTTTCCTGTCCTGACAACTGCACCACCATGCAGTGGCCAGTGTTCCCTCAATACAAGGAGTGTTCTCTCTTACCCTGAACTGGGGTGCAAGCCAAATGAGGTGGAAAGTGTGGGGCCATGCTCTGTGCTTCATACTGGTCAGTGAACATTCTCAGGGACCTGCTCCAGAGCCCATTGAAGTAATTGGAAAGATGCTTATTGGCTTCACTGGGCTTTGGATGAGCCCCCAGATATGAAGGGGGAAACATACTATATTGTCCAGAGAGGTAGTGTGATAGGTGTGCTCCCCCTTTGTTCCTGGGAGCACCAGAAGCAATTGTGCTTCCTTGAGACATGATTCCTCCCAGAGCTCACCTGGGGGTGGCTTGGCTCTTCACTGCCTCCAAGGTATGTCTGTACCTTGATGGGATAACTGAACCCTAAATATTCACTTGAATGGAGAGAGATCAGAATTTGGGCTAAAGAGCTGCAGAAACCCATTCCACTTATAATGTGGTGCATTGCCCTGGGCAGCCTTGTGTTAAAGAATCATATTATCTTTAAGTTGTGGAAGGGGAGCATCTTGGTGTGGGAAGAGATTTTGGATTTGATACCACAGGCTAGAGGAAGTGCATCCTGTTCCAGTAACTATCTACCTAACCTCCCAGGGTGGGTGCCTGTCATAAGTAACTCTGCTAAGTAACCCTGCTGGCAGATCAGTGTTTCACTGATCATTGCAGCCTCTCCATTGTTAAGGCTGAGATTTATTTTATATGTTTAGCCAGGAGCGTCCCAACTACTCAGAAAAAGAATTTCCACTTTAAAGGAAGGGCTAGAGACCAGTGATCAGTTACGAGAATTTGAAGTCATTCAGACATGCTATTTTTTGGGACATAGGGCTGCAGGAGCTACAGCGGACCAGAGTAGGCCCATGGTTCCCTGGGATCTACTATGGATCACAGGAGGCCCTGTGGACTTTAGAAGATCTATAGGGAAGCAAAGCTGGGGAAGGGGAATTAGGACTCAAAGTGTGGAATCTAGAGGAGCAGGAAGTACCTGGGAGGTAGTGGGGAGCTGATTCATCAAGGTCAACTGGGGATCCACAGACAATGCAACACTAATGCAAGGTGGGGTGTTCTCTCCCTCCCTAATTCCCAATACTGTCGTGCTTTCAAGTGGTTTGCTTTATTTTAAATCTAACATCATTTCTAAATCTCCTGAGTTTCTAATGGCTGCTACTTTGATAACTATGCCATTCCTGAAATGTTTTCTGACCTTACATTGCTGGTATATCCTCTAATCCTCAATTCTGCCTTAGAGGGGCTTTTTGGGGGGGGGGGGAAGCAGGGGGGAGAGGATCTGCTCTGATGGGGAAACCACAGCCCTCCCTTCTAGCTGACGCAAAGTGCTACCATAGCCAGCATTAAGATGCTGAAAGGAAGGATTCACTGATAGTGTTTATGTTGCTTCAGTGGTTCTCGGTGATGAGTGGAAGGAATACAAATGGGAAAAGAAGTATATGTGCAAGAGGAAGGAAGGGAGTTAATAGCTTACCCTTCCCTTACTTTTATCCCTACTTTAGTTCAGGTCTGGCTGGCTGCAAAGCAAAGGAAAGTCGCCTTTTAATAGTCATTATTTTCTTTATTACCTTTTAAAAATGTGCATTGTTTGGATTCTGGGAGCTATAGCCTCAGCTGATGTAAACTGGTGTAACTCCACTGACTTCAGTGGTGCTATATTCATTTACACCAGTAGAGGATCTGACCCCAAATACTTAATATTTCCTCTTGGAGATGGTGCGTTTCTTTAAGAATATAAACCACATAAGGTAACTACATTCTACATTGTTTAAAAAAAAATGTAGTAATTCTTAGGGCAGGGCATGTATTTCTAAAAAGCTGTTATTGCTTTTCAGTAATTGGAAGTGCTTGTGGTTTCTGTGAATAAGAAACTAAGGACCCGATTCTGACCTCACACTAGTGTAGCCCCATTGACATCGGTGAACTTAGTCCTGATTTACATCACTGCCAGAGCAGAATCACGCCCAAAGCTGCAAATAAAACAATGATACTAAGCATGATGAAGTCATTTTAAATGTAAATAGGAAAATAGTTTATTTAATATATTACTGTAGGGATCCATGTACATGAAAAATGTTGATTTGATCAAAAATTGATCTAAAACCCCTATATAATGAAACTGACTTGAGTATTATATGTACATAAATAAAAACATTTATTATCCTCCTCAATGCACTTATTATTCTTCACCATAAATATGTACTATCATAACCCATGCACTGTCTTGTCAGTGCTAATCAGCCGGAAGGCCAAAGGTTATTTTTCATTCAAGCCATCTATTCTCTGCAATAGTAAATATCAGAATGGTTACTTGCCAGGAACAATTAGAAGGAATTAAAGGCAGTGGAAATACAATCATAAATGCTTTAAGAATCGATTCTGAGTAAAGAAGATTATGAAGAGGTATCAAAATAAATATATCGTGATGTTGAGCTGTATGGGTTGATAATGACATTGCTCTGCTGGGACAGAATTACCTCCTATCCCAGAAGCAGCATCATTACATATCTCAGCCCTGTGATCAGTACATGTCAAAATCCTTCATATTGACAAATGTGCTGTCCACTTGCATCTATGGAGAATGTTTTAGCAGCTGAGTGATTATGAATCAAACCCCAGAGCTTACAGCCCCTACTGCCTCTCAATGCTTTCACATTCGTTGCCTGACAAGTAAATGTATCTTGACTTCCTTCTGTGATTTTTTGCACCATGTCTGATGAAAGACATTTGGCAAATTGGCAGTGGTACCCTGTACATTGCAATTTGTAGTGCGCATTAGGAGTCTGAGCATGAAATGAGAGGGCAGGCTATGAGGCAAAGGGAAAAACAAAACAAAACAAACCCAAAAACCCTGAGCTAACCAGAACATGAATAGTCATTTCAAGCAACAATTTTTTTTGTAACAAAAGCATCAAAATTAGACCAATTGCACCACAGACTTTAGAGGAAGGTTCCATGAAAAATATTCTGTCTCTTGAATATTACTTTATTAATCCTATGTTGTATTATGAAAAATAATCTCCTTGCACATTGTGAGCCAGATTCTGCCCTCCCTTACTCCAGTGTAAATCAGGAGTATCTCCTCTTAACGCAGTGGAGTTACCCCAGTCTGTGTGAGAGGCAAATCAGATCCTTCTGCAACTCTTGCTCATCCTCAATATCAGTTAGCATCAGTGGCATTACTCATGTAGTAAGCTACTATTAAACACTGGATAATGAGGCAGACATGGGTTATTACACTGGGATAGTGTAATTCCATTGACTTCACTAGAAATGTTTTTTTTATTTATGTTGTGGGAAGAGAGAGGAGAATTAGTCTTAAGAGCTTTAAAGTAACTTTCTCCTTCTTTGTAAAATGTGTAGGCTTTTTTCTTTAGCTTCTATTCTGTCAGTTTTCTCAGAAGACTGCATAGTGGCATTCCTCTTATAATCTTGAGTTGGAGCACTGTGATTTTTGAGGGGGGAATGAGATGAGGGAACTCTTATTTTCAAGTGTTACCATGTTCTACAGTAACTCTGCAGTGTTGCCAAGGTTTCCAAACGTGACAGATGATTTGGGGTAATTTTCTGAGGTGCCAAACCTGAGACATCTTCAAGTGGCCTGAAAGTGCTGAGCACCCACACTCTGAAAATCAGGTTCCTTTAAGGTGTCTAAGCTTGGGCATCCAAAATCACTTTTGAAAAAGTTGGCCATCGTGCTTTTTGAGTATTATTACAGAATATTTTTTAATGAATGGAGTGAGGGCAGTCAAACCAGCTAGCATATGAGATTAGAACGCTAAGAAAGAAATCCCGAAACAGTGGGGAAAAAAATAAATTTTGCCAAGAGATCACAGTATATATCAGTTCCTGCTTAATGGGAACTGATCTATCAGGCTTGTAAACACCTGTGGCCTATGAGGCTAATTCTGCCCTCCTTTAGATTAGAGAGTGTAATTCCACTTAATTCTGGATTTACACCATGTAATTCAAATCCGAATGTGACTTGCTATCTTCAAGGTCATAGTGTATACACTGGGTCAGATTTATATCTGAAAATTGCAGGTGCTAACTTAAAAAGAATCCTTCCGCTACCAGCTACAGGTACTTTCCAATAAGACCCAGCTTCTCCAAGTGATCCTTTTTAGACAGCATATCCTTTTTGTGGTATGTGCATGTAAAGCCAGTTCTTGTTCCCATTCAAATTAGTGGCAAAATTCCAGCTGATTTCAGTGGGAACAAGAATCCTTGCCATAAGACAACTCCAGATCACCCATTATTTTTACTTGATCAAGCCCAAGTGTAGGATCTGCCTTATACAGAGTTTACAAATAATTACTATAGGAGCAAGAACATTAAAATCATGTAGCAGAAAAGCATAGGAATCTACACTGTAGTGCAAAAAAAAAAAGTATTTGAACGTAAATATTTTATAAGCCTTCATACCAATTAGTGTAGCTCTCATGTAGAATTAGTTATTTATTAGCATGTACAGAGATTAGGAAACATGATCTGCTAGATGAACAGGAACTGTCAGGTACAACGTCATCACTGCTGCGGAGTGATCTACTGTCAGTAAAAGTTACTTGTGTTATTCAAACTGTGATAACATAGTTTTCCATCACTTTGTCCTACTCACAGAGTGAAAAACCAAAATAGTTTTCTATGCACAAAGAAAAGGAGTACTTGTGGCACCTTAGAGACTAACCAATTTATTTGAGCATGAGCTTTTGTGAGCTACAGCTCACTTCATCGGATGCACCCGATGAGCTCATGCTCAAATAAATTGGTTAGTCTCTAAGGTGCCACAAGTACTCCTTTTCTTTTTGCGAATACAGACTAACACGGCTGTTACTCTGAAAACTTTCTATGCACAGTCATTTTTTGAATGGAGTTCTTTGTGTTTCGAATTATCTGTACAGAAAAAGAGCACCTTCACTGTGATATGTTTTCCTTTTTCCTTTTCCTCTTGCAGATGTCAGCTATAGAAAACATGGCTGAAAAACTAGAGAGTTTTAGTGCCCTGAAACCAGAAGCTAGTGAACTCATACAATCTGTCCCTTCCATGTTTAACTTCCGAGCCCCACCGAGTGCCCTACCAGAAAACCTCCTGAGGAAGGGCAAGGAACGCTATACCTGCAGGTAATTGCTGATCATGACAGGGTCTCCTAACATCTTCTCTCTGCTTTCAAAAGACGCTGTTGTTTACTTTAGAAATTACTTCTGATTGGATGATTAATA
This sequence comes from Caretta caretta, assembly GCF_965140235.1. Lineage (NCBI taxonomy): Eukaryota > Metazoa > Chordata > Testudines > Cheloniidae > Caretta > Caretta caretta. The sequence goes on from NC_134214.1 coordinate 17,738,458, forward strand.
GAGATCATGGAAGGTCTATAGTATTTCAAAGTGCTCTTTATTCAGTCAAACATAGAAACAGTGTTTTGTTTTTTGTTATTATATGAGGAATTTGTCCTACATCACTCGAGTTTGATAAATGAGGCTGAAAATATTGCATAAACAAGCTTGTTCCCAAATTTCCTCATCACCTTTATATTAATAAATGTGCTTTCACTATTAATTTTTCTGATCACAGGCTACAGGGCTGCTTTCCTCAGACCATCTGCCTCTAATGTCAGAAGGGATCTTTCACAAAATATATGAATTATAAGGACATATGTTTACAATCTGAACAAAAACTATAAGTTCATAGTCATTGCACGTATGAATGAAGTCAATCAGAATTTTGTCAACGTGAGCAGGATCAGGGTCATGCTTGTATAGTCATGCTTGGTATGAAATAATAAACTGTATGTTAAAAATGGAGGGCCAAATCCTGAAAGCTTCTGCATGCATCCTTTATGCATGGCACCTGTAACTCACATTACCTTCAGAGGGAGTTGAGAGTGCTTATTACCATGCAAGGTTGGGCTGAAGGTCCTTAATGTAACTGTTCTAATCATGCTGTTTCTTGGAATGCTACCTGGGAGCCTTGAGAAGGTTTTATTGTTCCCTGTGAAATATTAGGGAAATGGTAGAATGATTTTTAAAATTGCCTTATTTAAGTCTCTATATCATCTCTAGAATGCTAGGGTATTTGACACTGGCATATCAGTTTATCTGATCTTTTTGAAAACATGTCACCTTTCAAGACAAGTTGTTATAGAAACATACCTTGATGGATTAGGTCTTTGAATCTTGTCTGCTCTGATCCTATTCAATGCACAGAATGATGTCACATTTGCTGACACATAGAATAAATGGAAAGAATTGAATCTCCTTACTTCAAATCAGAATTCTAAGCCTTGAATAACAGATTTTCAGGCTTCTAAAACATGAATGTGAAAGATATAGAATTAATTAGATTAGAATTTTGGAAGGTAATTAAAACTAATGTCTGTTTGCATAAATTGCTTGCTTATGTGCAAGGAAATCTAGCAAGTGCCAGTAATTCAGGCTTCATTCATGGGTTATTTATATTTCTGTGATGCCTTCGTTGAATTTTTTAAATGCCTAAGAAATCCCAGTACCATACAGGATTGATTAAATTATGGCTATGCGTCTGGTGCATTATGCAGTTCACAGTGAAATAATGTCAACTGCGATGACTTTGTCATAGAAACTGTTTTCTAATCATAGATACTGTGGCAAGATTTTCCCAAGATCGGCTAACTTAACACGTCACCTGAGGACGCACACTGGAGAGCAGCCTTACAGGTATAATAAAATATGTTTGTGGTCATGAGCATGGCCTAGTGTTTACAGCAGGGGAATGGGAGTTCAATATTGTGTTTTGTCCCCAGTTCTGGCACTGACTCATTACGGGCTCATTTAGTCTGTAAATTAGTCTGTAAAACACTTTGGGATTTTGAGTATCATTATTAGGAAATGTTTTTAATTTTGTTCATAGTATTATTTGCTGGTTGGTGTGTGCAGAATTAGGAAATTTGATTTAACTGGGAATTGGTCCTGCTTCGAGCAGGGGGTTGGATTAGATGAACTTCTGGGGTCCCTTCCAACCCTGATATTCTATGATTCTATGATTCATTGAAATCAATGGGATTCTTTCCGTTGACTTCAGTAGGTTTTGGATTAGGCCTTCAGTTCCTTTGGGAAAGACACTTAGGACATGTCTACACTGAGATAAAAAAACCATGGCAGTGAGTCGCAGAGTCTAGGTCAGCTGGCTTGGGCTGCTGGGCTGTAGAATTGCAGCGTAGGCATTCAGGCTATGGGCCCTCTGAGCCCATGAGTCAGTGGTACAGTCTCCACTGCAATTTTCTCACCCTCAAGCCCTGTAACCGCACGTCAACTGACCCAGTCTCTGAGATTCAGTGCTGCAGGCTTTTTATCACAGTGTAGATATACCCTTAGGGAGAGATTTTCAAAGCTGTCTTGAAGATTTAGACATCTCCTATTAATTTCAATGGGAACTGTGTGTCAAGGCAACTTGAAAATCTCAGCCCTAACCATCTCTGTGCCTCAGTTTCCCAATCTGAAAAATAGGTACAATAGTACTTGCCTCCTTCACAGAGGTGTGGTAAGGATAAATTAGTCTTTAAAACACTTTGGGATTTTGAGTATCATTATTAGGAAATGTTTTTAATTTTGTTCATAGTATTATTTGCTGGTTGGTGTGTGCAGAATTAGGAAATTTGATGTTCCCTCTCCTTCCTATGTATGCAACGACACTCCACTAATTTTAAGGGTCTGTGAGGCAGTGGTCTAATTTAAAGCTGCCTTGGCTCCCAACTCTATTTGGGCATGTTCACTCACAAGGTAGGGTTGAGGAAGGATATTTACCTCCATTATAACGCCACTTCTTGATGAGAGTCTCAAAGCTCAGCTCCTTTTTGGTAGATGTTACAAGCAGGGTGTGGGGTAGGGACTTGAAGACATGAAGTTCTTGAAAATTCTTTGACAATATGATAGACCTTATTCCTGACTGCAGAGACTCTCCCACTTGCCTTAATGCACAGAAATAGGATCTCCGATAGGATCTCTTATCCAGAGAAGAAACTGGCTGTTGTAACTACAGAGCACACCAGTAATCAATCCAGCCTAGTGCCCTGCCTTCAGCAATGTGCTATATGCTTGTTGTGTTAGTGGAAGACAAAGGCCCTTCTAATGCACCTGGCCTAACTTGAGGGTAGGGAGGGAATGCCACTTTGACCCCAATGGCATTATTTTGCTCCTTACCAGCTGTAATGTTGGTCCAAATAAACTTTCCATAAGCTTTTTGTTCTTCCTTGAGAATCAAGCTTATATCTAACTACAGTTGTATTGCAGGATGCCCATGAAAAACCATGTGATATTTACCATGTATAGCCTTCTAAATGTTGTATGTGTGCAGGGTAGAGGATGGGGGGAAGTTATAGCTGCAATTATATATATTGCACTTTTTATTTCAAAGCACTTTACAAACTCTGGTCAAAATCCTCCTCCACATCCCTTTGCATAAGCAGGCCCCAAATAATGTAGAACTGTATGGGAAGGGACAAGCACTGGAGAATCCATGAAGAGGGGCTGTATGACCCCATGAGTGTGACAAGAGCCATATTTTTAGGCAATTCTAAGAGGGAGCTCATGGTGAGGTATAGGTAGTCTCAGGAATGATCAGTGACCACTGCACAGATACGCAGAAACCTGTGGTAACTACTGCAACAGAGAGTGGGATCACCTTGACCAGCAAACACATATTAAAATACAACGTACCCTGGCTACATAGAGGATTTAAAACTCATTAGTTAAAACATGTCTTTAAAACAAACAGCACCTGGTCTAGACAACAGCAAAACTTTTCATCCTGGTCTAGACAACACCAAAACCGTTCCATGTTCCACCCCAGAGGTAGAAGCATCCCAGTTGTGAGTAAGAAGATTCCTGTATCCCACATTCAAATTTTGTAATTGCTTTGGGACCTTGCAGAATAAAAAGTGCTGTATTAAATGTAAGATGATATGATTATTTCAGAATTCATCCATAATAAATACATTCCAAAGATCTTATTATGGATGGACCTGATTTGGATTGGTGCTGACTTTCCCCTTGACTTCAGCGGGTGTTACAGGTGCCCCGCATCTCAGGTTCAGGCCCTTAGTAGATGTACCTATTTAGATAAATAACAGGTAGATCAATCTAACTCTGATCCCATTGATGTCTGTGGTAACAGAATTCCACCCACTGCACATGACTGACATTTGAGGATAGTTGGTTCAAAAAGTGAGGGAGGTGCATAAGTCCCATTGATTTTCAATGGAAGTCATACTCCTAAATCACTTGGGCACATCTGTAAATCCCAGCCTAAAAACACAGCAGTATTATTTGTAGTGTTTATGTTTAATTCAGGTGCTCCTTAGATTATGTGATTTAAAACAAAAAACAGTTTCAAAGATGTTGGTGTATAAATTTACTTCCTGTCTAATTTGAATTCTTTCTGAACTATGTATAATTACCAGAAACATAGTTGGCTTTACTCCCTTGTTGACAAGCATGTGTAGCTGCTATTAATATCCATGATAGTTATGCATATGTAGAAATGAGAATTGAAGAGTTAGCTTATTGAAAATGAAATATTCATTGAAAATCAGTTGGAAGGAAGCCAAGTCATGTTCCAATAAAACAAACACACAAATTTGTGCACTTAAGAACCTGTAAAGAGCTGAAAATCTCATTGTTTGTGATGAATTTTTCTTCCTGGAGTCTTTTTGGGAAATGGGATTTGCATCTAATTTTATTCATGACTGAAGCTGCATCTTGAAGCATGTTACGCTTGTCCACCACATAAAAGCCAGAAACAATTAGAAGCATAATGGACAATTTCTGCACTGAAAAACTGATGCTGTTCAGAGTGTAATGGACATGTTTTGAAGCACAGGAAAAGTAAGACGATTGAAAAACGAGGGTGATGAAGACTATTGGCTAGTTGCCAGAAAGAGAATTTGGAACAGTTAGAGTATGTCTTAGTAATGGTTTAAAGAGCAATGCAGTAAAGGCTTTAGGGACTCCAAATCACTACAGAGTAGGAAAATTGATGCCT